>NC_135233.1:576288076-576630576 GCF_051348905.1 Ranitomeya variabilis | reverse complement strand
GAGTGAGCCATCACCCTCTTATATGAGCGGTACTTGGCACAATATACTGGAATCACTATGTACAGACAAAGGCGGCATCTTAATCATTTACCAATCTACCCAGTTCATTGTTATATAATTTTTTTTCTCCAATGCAATAAATATATCTATCATGAGATACTGTGAAGACGTCATGAGTAGAGATGAGCAAGGTTCGGTTTGGATCGGTGAAAGTCCCGATGTTCACCAAACCTACCCGAACCCCACTGACTTCAATGGGAGGCAAAACCAAAGGAATCGACAACACCTTCATGGGGGCCAAAAAGCTGCCAAAACAGTTAAAATTAGGGACTGACACCAGGAAAAATGGCATTAATTGCGCCATAGATAAATAATAAAAAAAAAATTGATATGGGGTTCCCCTGTATTTTGGATAACCATCCAGGCAAAACTGACAGCGGTGGGCTGCAACTCTGTCAGATTCAGCAAGGCTGGTTATCAAGAATATAAGGATCCCATATTTTTTAATTATTTAAATTAATAATTAAAAACAAAGGCCTCCTCCCCCATTTTTGACAATCAGCCAAGCTAAAGCTGACAGCTGGTATTCTCAGGCTGGTAAGGGGCCATGGATATTCACCCATTCAGCCTAAAAATAGCAACCGCCCCAGAACATGCGCCAATTCTGGCGCTTTGCTCGGTTCTTCCCACTTGCCGTGTGGCGGTGGAAAATGGGGTTCATATTTGTGGGGTTGATGTCACCTTTGTATTGTTTGGTGACATCAAGCCCACTGCCAAGTAATGGAGAGACATCTAAAAGACGCCTATCCATTACTAAACCTATAGTTATATTGTAAATAAACACACAACCAAATTAAAGTAATTGAAAGAATGACACAGATTCCTATAATGAATCTAAATTCAACCATTCTCGCGTCATCACCCGTTCCACTGAAGCCAGTATCCTATAATAAAGCAAAAATAAAAAACAACAATATCCATCACCTGTCCTGCACCGTAATCCATGTCTGAGAATAAACCGTTTTCAACCTGGATGGTACCAGGATGCGACCGTCCAGACTGAGAGCCACTGAGGAATGAGCTGCTGTGAGCGCAGCGTCAGTGACTAGCGGTGACGTCATCGAGATTTTCGTCTTGTCACTGAAGCTGCGTTCCCAGCCAGGCTCCTGAATTGCGGTCTCATAGTGCAGCACTGATTTCACCGAGGTGACCACAGTTCAGGGGCCCAGGTGGGAATGCAGCCTCAGTGACCTGCGGTAACCTCGATGATGTCACCGCTTGTCACTGAGGCTGCGTTCGCTGTAGCTCATTCCTCCGTGGTTCTCGGCATGGACGGTCGCATCTTGGCACTGTCCAGGTTGAAAACTGTTTTTCTCCAGTCATGCATTACGGCGTGGGACAGACAAGTGAGAGATATAGTTGTTTTTTTATTTTACTACAGGAGACTGGCTTCAGTGGAACAGGTGATGAAGTGAGTATGGTTTAATTTAGATTCATTATAGGAGTTTGTGTCATTCTTTCAATTAAAGGATTTTATTTTGACTGTGTTGATTTACCGTATAACTAAAGGATTAGTAATGGATAGGTGCCTTATAGACGCCTCTCCGCTACTAATCCGTGGGCTGGATGTCACCAGACAACACAAAGGTGACATCAACCCCACAAAAATAAACCCCAGTTGCCACAGTGCAATTGGGGAGAGCCGGACAAAGCGCCAGAATTGGCGCATCTAGCTGGCAGAACCATAAAGTTACATTTGGAGAGAGGTCAGCAAGGCCTATAATGAAAGAAAAACCATTCTTACTGTAAAGCACGGAGGTGGATCGCTGATGTTTTGGGGATGTGTGAGCTACAAAGGCACAGTAAACTTGGTCAAAGTTGAAAGGAAAGTATGTTATCAGTAAATACTGGTGGTAAATTTGCACTCATCAGCCCGAAAGCTGCGCTTAGGACGTACTTGGATGTTCCAACATGACAACAATTCAATACACAAGGCCAAATCGACCTGTCATTGGCCACAGCAGAACAAAGTGAAGGTTCTGGAGTGGCCATCTCAGTCTCTTGACCTCAATATCATTGGGCCACTGGTGAGATATCAAGCACGCAGTTCATGCTAGACAACCCAGGAATTTACCGGAACTGGAGGCTTTTTGCCAAGAAGAGTGGGCAGCTTTACCATCTGAGAAAATAAAGAACCTCATTCACAACTTTGAACTTTTGATCGGGGTCATTTGGATGTTTTTTGGTTGTCATTATGATTTAAAAAGAGAAACCTCAGTAGTTTCACTATAAATTAATTCGCCGAACCACTAACCATGAGTGGAGAAAAAGTTTTGGTATTATCATATTCTCTGAAAAAAGGTCAAGAAAGCAAAAATTCTGCTGGGGTAATTAAACTTTGGAGCACAACTGTATATCTGGCCTGTAGGGTCGGGTGGCAAGACAGATACTTTTCTTACAAAGGAAAACATCCAATCCTGGCTATATTTTGCCAAATCCTACATCAGGTCTGCCAGAGACATGTGAGAAAACGTGTTATGGTATGTTGAGAAGAAGGATGAACTATTTGGCCATAATTCCAAAAGTTATATTTGGTGCAAAGCCAACACTGTGCATAACCAGAACAACACCGTACCCACAGTGAAGCATGGTGGAAGCAGCGTTATGTTTTGGAGCTATTTTTGGCAGCTGCTCATAATTAAATTTTGCAACAAAATCCTTCAGGCCTCTGTTAAAAAGCTGAAGATGAATTTCACATTTGACCATGGCAGTAACTTTAACCATACCTCTAAATAAACAAAAGAATGGCTTCGACATCAGAAGAGCAGAGTTTTGGAATGGACCAGTCAGAAGCCAGACCTGAATCCAATTGAAAATCTATGGATTACCTAAAGAGGGCGCTGTACACAGGAAATGCCCCCTTGAATCTGCACACGACTCCACTCCCATAGGGGTGGAACTGCATATTCATTACTTTAACCCCTTCATGACCCCAGCTTTTTTCGGTTTTGCGTTTTCGTTTTTTGCTCCCCTCCTTCCCAGAGCCATAACTTTTTAATTTTTCTGTCAATATGGCCATGTGAGGGCTTATTTTATGTGGGACAAGTTGTACTTTTGAACGACACCATTGGTTTTACCATATTGTGTACTGGAAAACGGGAAATAAATTCCGTGCGGTGAAATTGCAAAAAAAAAAAAGTGCAATCCCACAGTTTTTTGTTATGCTTTTTTGCTAGGTTCACTAAATGCTAAAACTGACCTGCCCTTTTGATTCTCCAGGCCATTATGAGTTCATAGATAAAAAAATAACCTAGACATGTTTGGTGTCTAAGTGGTAAAACAAAACAAAAAACCAAACTTTGCTTAAAAAAATTTACGCAGTTTTCCGATACCCGTAGCGTCTCCATTTTTTGTGATCTGGGGTCAGGTGAGGGCTTATTTTTTGTGTGCCGAGCTGATGTTTGTAATGATACCATATTGGTGCAGATACGTTCTTTTGATCGCCAGTTACTGCATTTTAATGCAATGTCGCGGCGACCAAAAAAAAACTAAACTTAATTCTGGCGTTTTAAATTTTTTTATCTCGCTACGCCGTTTAGCGATCAGGTTACTCCTTTTTTCTCACCGCCGGAGCCCGCATCAAAGCGGTGGTTCTGACCTCGGACATGCTATCCCGTGACATGTTTCCGGTGACGGACCCAGAAGCACTGCAGCCCGCGTCCGAGGGTCCGTCACAGAATGACGGCACATCACTAACGCATGCTGATTATGACATGCGTCAGCGATGTGCTACATAGTGGCAGTCAATGGGTGTGCTGAAGCATCCGTTACATAGCGTTAGTGCCGCTGTGTAACCGATGCCGTCAGCGCGCTGCCATTGACGCAATGTGAACTCGGCCTTATACGCGAGTATATACGGTAGTTTATAGAGTAACCGTCTTTTTTTTTTTTTTTTTTTTTCCATATATCAATAGTACACATGAAAATAAAAAATGATATGTTATCGGAGGAATAACACCCCTCTCTAAGGGGTGTGCATATTTTTTAGACCATGTTAGTTCTCCATCCGAAAAAAATAAATTGTTTGTTTTTTCAATGGATTTGTACAGATTTTGGCCAACGGTAAAAGGAGGAAAAAGTTCTGAAATTATTCTTTTTGGTGTGAATTTTGTTTTCTAAATACAGATTTTTGCAATTCGGGTGTATACGTCTAACAGGAACCGAGCCTAGTGGAAATGACTATGATATATGGTACATTAGTATCTGGGTATTGGATACAGCTGCAATATCTGATCTTCTCCTCTTTTCTCTCTCGCTCAGGTCCCAACACATATGACGACGCAGCCGCTTACATCCAAGCACAATTTGAGAGCAAGAACCGCTCGCCTAACAAGGAGATCTACTGCCACATGACCTGCGCCACAGATACGAATAACATCCAGGTGGTATTTGACGCCGTCACCGATATCATCATTGCCAACAACCTCAGAGGCTGCGGCTTGTACTGATTCCTCTGTAAAAGCAAATTATCTGCTGGTGAAACGAAAATAAATGCAAGTTGGTTAAATGAGAAGGCAACATGACAAATATATATATATATAAATATATATATAAAACCAAGCTTTTTAGTTTGTCTCAAAGAGCTGTCAACAGAACGGATCTCCTGACAGCTCTGCACACCCGACCCCTAAAAAAAGGAGTCTTTCAATTTGTAAGACTCAAATAAAAAATAATAATAATAATAAACCCTTCGGTTTTGGGAGAGTCTTGAGTTGCAATTTCAGTCTCTCTCCAGAACTGCAGAGGTTTGAAGGCGATCATTGATAAAGGGAACTTCATCCATTTTCATCCTTTTTTTAAGGATTTCTGTGTTTCTGTACGGACGCACTCCACAATTAAAATATCACTGGTATATCCTTTCTGTTCAGCTCTTGGATAACAAAACCGCAAAAATAAAAAAATAAAAAATCAAGATTTTCAAAACCAGGTAGAAGTGTTTGTGACACTTGCAGGACAGTGCGCTCAGCTTTTTATTTTTTTTTATTTTTTGTGTGGGTGCTGTAACTGTATGAGGGTCTGTGAGGGATCAGGGATTGCCCCCTCTAGTCTGTACAAAGCAAAGTTAGCGGGCCCCCTATTTGTCTTGAAAAAGGTTTCAGTGCCAACCCAAACTGCGGAGTAGAGGGGGGGGAATAGTCTGCAATTTTCAAGAGAGGGGACCATACCTTTACCCCCACTACTGTCCTCTCCTTTCTCCGCACTGCTCTACAGACCCTCAAAATTGACGTTCTGCTGGTAGCATGACCTTTGGCCTTTGTAAAAAAGAAAAAAAAATTACAAAAACATAAAAAAAAAAACAAACAGGAAAAAAAACAAAAAAACCTCAGCCTTCCTTAAAGTTGATGTGTAATGTTATCACTGAATTAGTGGCTGTATAGGATGCTGTAAATCTGGATTAGCCAAGTCTGTACATTTTAGAAGAATCTAAACTCCCCCCCCCACGTGCTTGTAGCTTAATGCCACCTCCCTTCTCTTATTAGTCATATTTTTTTTCTTGCACCAATTGTAAAGAGGCATCTTTTTAACCGTCTAAGACCCCTTCGTTGCCAGAGAGGTCTGCTCAGCCTCCAGCAACCAATGGGATCATGGAATCCATAGTTTAGGTGAAATTGGGTTAATTTTAGGACTTTCAAGCCCTATGTAGAAAAAATAATAATAAAAAATGATATATATAAATACCCGAAATATGAAGAACTTTCCGGGGTAATAGAAATGTACAGATTCGATGTCTGTGAAAGTTTCTTTGCTCTGGACTGTGTACCATGAACTCTCTGGGTTTGTATAGAAAAAGCACAGCTCTCAGTAAACCTCCCGCCGCTAGGGGTTTTTTGCTCTCAATTCCATGTATGACAAATAGGCTTCTTTACTTTCCTCTTTATGTTCCCAAGTGAATGCGTAGTGCTGCTTCTCTTGCTCCTTCTCCCTCTCATTCCTCCCACCCCCCATTTTTAGTGAATGGTGTTTTCCTCTCATGTGGGATGTTTGTGCTGCGGAAAAAAAAAAGGAAAAAAAAAAATGGAAAAAACAAAAAAAAACACAAAAAAAACAAATTTAATCGAATGTAGTGTTTACATTAAATCCACAGTTTTCATGACCAAACCTTTTGTCATTTCTACTTTGATTAGAAGTCAGACTTCTTCACCATTTCACTTGCAAAACTGAAGAGTGGTCACAAATGTTAAAAGAAAAAAAAAAAAAAAACTTAAATGATTCAATAAATGAGCGAGAAATGAAGCTGGAGTGTGTTCTTTGTATTGACGAGCGCTCAGTTTGGTGCTGCCAGCCACTCTCGTTAACTAATGGAAACTCGTATGTAGCTAAATAAAGAGAATGTTTGTCTGTACAGATCTGTCTCCACAATTCTGCTCTTTTACCAAACTTGCGCCATTCAGGGGAGTCCACGCAAACGCTCCAAAACATTTACCACACTGGTCCATGGCTGGCAGATCTCACTGGGAGTAAAGTGCTTGTACAGCCTAACCACGCCTGACCTCGTTCAGGCTAGGACATGGCGCCGTCTCTGTGTGTAAGGCCGGTTTCACACGTCAGTGGCTCCGGTACGTGTGGTGACAGTTTCCTCACGTACTGGAGACACTGACACACGTAGACACATTAAAATCAATGTGTCTCTGCACATGTCAGCATGTTTTCGCGGACCGTGTGTCCGTTTGGAAAACACGGAGACATGTCAGTGTTCGTGGGAGCGCACGGATTACACGGACCCATTAAAGTCAATGGGTCCGTGTAAAACACATACCGCACACGGATGTTTTCCGTGTGCCGTGCTGGAGACAGCGCTTACAGTAAGCGCTGTCCCCCCAGCACGGTGCTGAAGCCGCCATTCATCCGTTCTCTCCAGCGCTCACTGGTGAGAAGGGATGAAAAATCTTTTTTTTGTTTTTGTTTTGTGTTTAAAATTAACTTTAGGGGATCCTCCACCCTCCCACCCCCTGTGCGCCCGGCCGCCGGCATTAAAATACTCACCCGCCTCCCTCGACGCTTGCTCTCCGCCCTGCAGCTTCTCCTGTATGAGCGGTCATGTGGTGCCGCCCATTACAGTGATGAATATGCGGCTCCACCTCCCATAGGGGTGGAGCCGCATATTCATCAACTGTAATGAGCAGCACCACGTGACCGCTCATACAGGAGAAGGTGCGGGGCAGAGAGCAAGCGTCGAGGGAGGCGGGTGAGTATTTTAATGCCGGCGGCTGGGGCACAGGGGGTGGGAGGGGGGAGGATGCCCTAAAGTTAATTTTAAACACAAAACAACAAAAAAAAGATTTTTCATCCCTTCTCCCCAGCGAGCGCTGGAGAGAACGGATGAATGGCGGCATCAGCACCGTGCTGGGGGGACAGCGCTTACTGTAGTGCTGTCTCTCCTGCACGGTCCGTGTGGTACCCAGGCGGCACATGGCTGCCGCACGTGTGCCACACGGATGGCCTACGTGAGCTCATGGACACACGGACACGGATAACTCCGGTATCGATTTTTCCGGTACCGGAATTATCTGGACGTGTGAGACTGGCCTAATGGACAGCATGCACCATTCTCACCCATCAAAGGGAACAGACTAGTGCATGTAACGGAGCAGTCTTGAGGTCTCCGGCCCTCTATTATTGCGATCAGTGATCGGCATCTTAATGAAGTTTCTGCAGATAGATGACAACTTGCTGTTTTTGTAATGGATGTGTTACCATTTGGCATAAAGTTATGGTAGCAGTTTGGGGGGCTTAATCTATGGTGAGAGGTTTATTGATGGCGTATGCTAGGGTTAAGTTGGATTTGTAGTAGTCTACATCAGAAACCCCTGCCAATCAACACGATGAAGGAGCCTTGCACCTGCTCCCCTGCCTTTCACTGATCAGACAGTCACCTGTACAGAGGAGGTTCTGAACCTTCGTAAACAACCCTGCCTGTCACTGCTCAGCTAGTTTCCCGTACAGATGAGGTGCTGAATAGGGTTGATCGAATAGCTTCGGATAAGTGCTTATCTGAATAGCTATAGTGCTTACCAAATAGCTGCCTCGGTAACCTGGAGCGCTCCCGATCATCATCTGTTCGGCATCGCAGCTGTGTGACAGTCACAACGCATGCATGGAGAGCCCAACAAACAGGCTATCCATGCATGTGTTGTGACTGTCACACAGTCACTACACATGCAGCTGTGGCACCAAACGGTTGATTATCGGGAGCTCTCCAGGTATATCCCGATTACAGAGGCGGCTATTCGGCAAGCGCTATAGCTGTTCGGATAACGAGTTATCTGAAGCTATTTGATCAACCCTAGTGCTCAACCTTCATGAACAACCCTGCCCTTTCACTGATCAATCGCAGGTAGAGAGTAGGCGCTTAACCTCCGTAAACAACCCTTTTAATTTTTTTTATATGATATTTAGAAAATCAAAGTATGTATATACCGCTGGACTGATCCATACTAATCAAAAATAACCAAGGTTTGTCACTGTTAATTTTTTTTTTTCCCACCACCGTACACATTTGATAAGTTAGCCAAACTCGCCCATTTCAGAATAGGCCAACCAGCGACTGTGTATTGGGGCCATCCAAATCTCCCACCAGATGTTGGAGAAGAGCAGGATCCATCCTACTGAATTTCCTTCTATTGGGCACAGAGATCAGTCGCTGCCAAACTGATCTTTCCTGTGTATGGAGGGGTGAACAATCTTTATGGCCAACTTAAAGATGTTGCCATTGTTTAACCCATACATGGCTGCTGTCCAGAATTAGAAAACATGTCTACTTACTACTTAAAGTGCCCCTCGCCTGTTAAACTCTGTCTGGTATTACAGATCAGCTGCACAGAAGTTACGGGGCTGAGCTGCGATACCTGACGCTACCAATCTACAAGTGTGATGCTGTTTGTGTAAGAACATATAATCAACAAATAGTAAAACTGAACCATAATATACAAAGAAGCATTACTCTAGAACATTAAAACTGCATTGCTGCCATAGGAAAAAGCGCTATATATGAAATATTTATCTGCAAAAATTGCAATGAAAAAAGGAAGGTACTTCGCGCTTAGATTGGCCAACATATGTGAGCCCAATTGCCATGTCAAGGCGTCCTTTGTAAATTGGGGCCTTGTCCTGATATATCACCTCTCCTGGACAAAAAAAGCCGACAATTTATGGGGTAAGAATGCAGTGTGGGAGTGCACATATCCAAAAGGCTGATTCAATAGCAAAAAAAAGTACCAGCACGTCTAAACTAGTGTGAACAGTCGCCAACCAAAAAAAGCATATAGTCAACAAATAGTAAGGTTGCACCATAATATACAAAGAAGGATTACTCTTGTGTAAGAACATAGCCATGTCTTTCTCATACTTTACAATCTCCTTAATATATAAGACCTGTATAGAGTATACTTCTCTGGATTCTATCTACTGGATACCATGGCAAGGTAAGTGAAAAGTTCTTTTGCCCAAATGTAACACCCTTCTATTTAATAATACATGACACTGTCACAAAGTCTACAAAAGCAGAGATTGAATCTCTAGCAAATATTAATCACAAATAATTATATCGTCCAGTGGGGTCAAAAAGTTTTCTAGCATCCAAATAGAATTGTAAAAAAAACTGTTCTACTCTACAGAGAGAACATATAAGAAGAGGCGTAAGAAACAATAAAATTACAATATTTTATTAGAAATAATTTAAAAGACAATGTTAAAAAAAGTGTCAATATGGTGCAAGGTGATGAGCCAAAGAAAGTAAGTGGCACCACCAGATGGCACACAAGAGCAAGATGGAATGCTAATAAACAACGTAGTCAAAGACTGAAAATACACAAATAAATACCAACATAAGTAAAACTTGCATCCAGAGACTAGAAAAAAAAAAAATCATATAGTGTATTGACTATTCCCATAACCCTCAAAATTATGGTTTAAGTGCATCCTGACGAAGGCACGCTGCCGAAACGCGCGAAGGGGAAGTGGCACCATCGCATGGTGTGGTAAGATATGTTTATTACATCAATGTAGGATAGTATGGTTTTCACATCTACGCTCCAGTGTTCTGTCTAATATGTATTGCAGGCACTTTAGCGATAATACATATACACATACATATACACACATACACGTATACAGCAAGGCTGGAATTGGGCAGGTTGTGTTCTTTGCGATAGACGTATGAATCAAGCCTCATACAAGGTTATCGTGGAAAAACAGTTGATTCCTTCTGCTCAGGCAATGTTCCCGAACTCTGGGGACTGGTGTTTCCAGCAGGACAATGCGCCATGCCACACAGCTAGGTCAATCAAGGTGTGGATGAAGGACCACCACATCAAATCCCTGTGATAGGCATGTCCAATCTCCAGACCTGAACTCCATTGAAAACCTCTGGAATGTAATAAAGAGGATGATGGATAGTCACAAGTCACCAAAAAAAAAGAACTACTGCTTAAATTTTTGTACCAGGAGTGGCATAAGGTCACCCAAAAGCAGTGTGAAAGACTGGTGGAAAGCATGAAAGCTGTGATTAAAAATCATGGTTGTTCCACAAAACATTGATATCTGAGCAGCCATTTTCTTACGGACTGTGCCCGTCGCTGATTGGTCAAGGCTGTTTTGCCACGACCAATCAGCGACTTGGATTCCATGACAGACAGAGGCCACGACCAATGAATATCCGAGACAGACAGACGGAAGTGACCCTTAGACAAATATATATACACACACACACATTATATATATATATATATATATATATATATATATATATATATATATATATATTACATACACACACACACACATACACAGTACATATATTCACATATACACACACATATACACTAACCATGACATACAAAGCCATCCGCAATCTGTCTCCTCCATAAATCTGTGACACGGTCTCCCGATACTTACCTGCATGCAACCTCTGATCCTCACAAGATCCTCCTTCTTGACTCCCCTCTTATCTCCTTTTCCCACAATCGCATACAAGATTTCTCCAGCGCATCACCCCTACTCTGGAACTCTCTACCTCAACCCATCAGACTCTCTTTTACCGTGGAAACCTTCATAAAGAACCTGAAGACCTACCTCTTCCGACAAGCCTACAACCTGCAGTAATAACCAATCGACCAAACCACTGCATGACCAGCTCTACCCTCACCTACTGTATCCTCACCCATCCCTTGTAGATTGTGAGCCCTCGCGGGCAGGGTCCTCTCTCCTCATGAACCAGTCAAGACTTGTATTGATTAAGATTATTGTGCTTGGTTTTTTTTTTTGTATACCCCTCCTCACATGTAAAGCGCCATGCAATAAATGGTGCTATAATAAATAATATACACACATACATATATATTTCAAATATTTTTTTTTTTTTCGAACCTTGTCAACATCTAGACTAGATTTTCAATTCATTTGGCAAGTCATTTGATTAATAAAAGTATGAGTTTTCATGGAAAACACAAAATTGTCTGGGTGACCCTAAACTTTGGAACCGTAGTGTACATACACACATCTGAAATCTGTGTCCCTGCCCTGAAAAATAACAAAACAGGGCCGCTGCTCAGGAGCAATATTTATCTGGCATAAAGAAGAGCTCCACCAGTACATCCAACCATTGAAGACAGGAGACAGCCACATATGGTTTAGAATCAGCAACTTCATCCTCACTCAGTCTGATGTCTGTCTGTGCCACCTATATACCACCACCAGAGTCACCCTACTTCAATCCAGAGAGCTTTGAGATCTTACAAGGAGAAACTGCCCATTATCAGGCCATGGGCAAAGCTCTCATCATCGGAGACCTCAACGCAAGAACTGGGAGAGAAAAAGTCTTTGACTACTAATGGAAACATCTACATATTTGGAGCAGAGACTGACGACCATGACTCAGTACACGTGGAGAGAAACAGCTATGACAGTACAGTCAACAAATGTGGCAAAAAATCCTAAACCTATGTAGAAGTTTAGGACTTCATATTCTTAATGGCCGTATCAAGGGAGACTCCCTAGGAAGATATACATACAACTCCTATGTAGGAAGGAGTGTAGTAGACTTGGCTATTACAGATATGGACATGGTAAATATTGGCAGCTTTATAGTCACCCCACAATCGTACCTGACAGATCACAGCCAATTTCTCCTATACATGAAATCTACAAAAACATTGCACAAAAGCCTCAGCAGAGCGGCCTCTGCAACCTGCCTCCATCCTATACAGGTCCTTCTCAAAAAATTAGCATATAGTGTTAAATTTCATTATTTACCATAATGTAATGATTACAATTAAACTTTCATATATTATAGATTCATTATCCACCAACTGAAATTTGTCAGGTCTTTTATTGTTTTAATACTGATGATTTTGGCATACAACTCCTGAAAACCCAAAAAACCTGTCTCAATAAATTAGCATATTTCACCCGTCCAATCAAATAAAAGTGTTTTTTAATAACAAACAAAAAAACCAAATAATAATGTTCAGTTATGCACTCAATACTTGGTCGGGAATCCTTTGGCAGAAATGACTGCTTCAATGCGGCGTGGCATGGAGGCAATCAGCCTGTGACACTGCTGAGATGTTATGGAGGCCCAGGATGCTTCAATAGCGGCCTTAAGCTCATCCAGAGTGTTGGGTCTTGCGTCTCTCAACTTTCTCTTCACAATATCCCACAGATTCTCTATGGGGTTCAGGTCAGGAGAGTTGGCAGGCCAATTGAGCACAGTAATACCATGGTCAGTAAACCATTTACCAGTGGTTTTGGCACTGTGAGCAGGTGCCAGGTCGTGCTGGAAAATGAAATCTTCATCTCCATAAAGCATTTCAGCCGATGGAAGCATGAAGTGCTCCAAAATCTCCTGATAGCTAGCTGCATTGACCCTGCCCTTGATGAAACACAGTGGACCAACACCAGCAGCTGACATGGCACCCCACACCATCACTGACTGTGGGTACTTGACACTGGACTTCAGGCATTTTGGCATTTCCTTCTCCCCAGTCTTCCTCCAGACTCTGGCACCTTGATTTCCGAATGACATGCAAAATTTGCTTTCATCAGAAAAAAGTACTTGGGACCACTTAGCAACAGTCCAGTGCTGCTTCTCTGTAGCCCAGGTCAGGCGCTTCTGCCGCTGTTTATGGTTCAAAAGTGGCTTTACCTGGGGAATGCGGCACCTGTAGCCCATTTCCTGCACACGCCTGTGCACGGTGGCTCTGGATGTTTCCACACCAGACTCAGTCCACAATCTTCCTCAGGGTCCGGTCACCTCTTCTCGTTGTACAGCGTTTTCTGCCACATTGTTTCCTTCCAACAGACTTACCATTGAGGTGCCTTGATACAGCACTCTGGGAACAGCCTATTTGTTGAGAAATTTCTTTCTGGGTCTTACCCTCTTGCTTGAGGGTGTCAATGATGGCCTTCTTGACATCTGTCAGGTCGCTAGTCTTACCCATGATGGGGGTTTTGAGTAATGAACCAGGCAGGGAGTTTTTAAAAGCCTCAGGTATCTTTTGCATGTGTTTAGAGTTAATTAGTTGATTCAGAAGATTAGGGTAATAGATCGTTTAGAGAACCTTTTCTTGATATGCTAATTTATTGAGACAGGTTTTCTGGGTTTTCAGGAGTTGTATGCCAAAATCATCAGTATTAAAACAATAAAAGACCTGACAAATTTCAGTTGGTGGATAATGAATCTATAATATATGAAAGTTTAATTGTAATCATTACATTATGGTAAATAATGAAATTTAACACTATATGCTAATTTTTTGAGAAGGACCTGTAAATGGTCCAAGACTTCAGCAATAAAATATCATGAGGCTCCCAGCAGACCCAGAATACAGAAGATGCTTCCACCACTTCTACAACTACAAGCCTAACCCAGAAGGTGTGAACCAAGCTACTAAAGACCTCAATGATATATTCTACCCCATGGCCGAAATAACCGACCTTAAAAAAGTCAACTATAAAAGGCCAAAAGAAAAACAAACCAATGGTTGGTTTGACAGAATGTAAAGCCATACGGAACACCACGAGAACAGCCTCAAGCAAGAAACACAGAACCCCAATCATCCAGGTCTGAGGGATGCCTACGACACCATACAAAGGCAATACAAAACCATCCTCAAGAAGAAGAAACAGAGATACAACTCCACCAAACAACCAACTCCAAGATGCCCTCTAAGACAACTGCTTCTGGGAACTATGGAACCACATGGGCACAAAAAAACAACATCCATATCCAAAATGTCAATATCTGGCTTCAGTACTTCAGAGACCTCTACAAAGACATCCCGATGGACTAAACCAAGAACAGAAAAACATAATGGAAAAACTAAAGACAATGGAGGACAAAGTCAAAATTTTCTAAAACCCACTGGATACACCAATCAGACTGCAGGAAGTTACAGAGAGAATCTCTTTCATAAGGTGTAGGAAAGCCAGTGGCCCAGATGGATTCCCACCAGAAATGCTGAAATACAGCCCACCAGAAATAGAGGCAGTAACTGTTCAGTATTGCGCTGAGTGCTGGCTACTTGCCTTATACCTGGAATCAAGGCCTCATCTCACCCATTCACCAGAGTGGGGACAGGTACGACCCCGCCAACTACAGAGGCATATGTGTCAGCAGCAACCTGAACAAAAGGATCCTTTGTTTCATCACTGAGCACAACGTCCTCAGCAAAAGTTAAGCAGGGTTCATACCAAACCACCACACTACCGACCACTTCTATACCCTGCACAGCCTCATCCAGAGCCACGTCCACAACACAAAACACGGGAAGATGTACGCTTGTTTTGTGGATTTTAGCTTTTGATTCAGTGTGGCACCCGGGTCTGTTACTGAAACTGCTGGAGAGCGGAATAGGAGGAAAAACCTATGATGTCATCAAAAGCTCCTACACAGAGAATCGCTGCAGCGTGAGTGTGAACGGTAGAAGAACGGCTGATTTCCAGCAGAGCCGCGGAGTAAGGCAGGGCTGCACCCTAAGCCAAAGCTCTTCAATATCTACATCAATGAGCTGGCCACCACTCTGGAATCTTCCACGGCACCAGGTCTCACTCCATGACTCCCAGGTGAAATTTTTGCTGTATGCAGATGACCTACTGCTGCTGTCATCAGCTGAGAAAGGTCTCCAAGAAAACCTGAAAATCCTGGAGAAATTCAGCTCCACATGGGCACTACCGATCAATGCAAAGAAAACCAAGAGGAGAAGGCCAAGACCGAACCAGCACCTTCCATTCGTGCTAAACAACTGCGTTCTTACAGAACCAGACATATATACCTGCCTGGGCCTGGAAAGTCACCAGTCAGGGAGCTTCAAACAAGCCATACAGACCCTAAAGGACAAGGCCTGCAAAACCTTCTATGCCATCCGAAGGAAACTCTCTACTATCTGAAGCCGCCAGTGAGGGTCTGGCTAAAAATTTTCGATGCCATAATCACCCCAATCCTCCTGTATGGCAGTGAAGTCTGGGGCCCTCACACATACCCAGACTGGTCAAAGTGGGATTCCAGTCCAATATTGGAGCACCACCAACAGTGCCTGTCAGGATGAGCTGGGCAGATTCCCACTGCACCTAGCAGTACTGAAGAGGGTGCTCTCCTTCCAGGCTCACCTACAGAGTAGCAACCCAAGCTCCCATCACCATAAAGCCATGCTTACATATAGGTGGTCCCCACAAACCAGGACCCCTGGAACAGCTCACTCAAACCCAACCTGACCGAACCATCAACCAAAGCAACCTGACAAAAGCCAGAATCAGGAAGATAGTAGACGAGGGGCAGGAGAGGTACGTCAGTGACTGGAGGAACGAGATCAGCAGCTCACACAAACTGACCGTGTACCAGAGTCTACAGAGAGACTACAGACTGGCTCCATATCTGGAGAAACTCTCGGACCCCAGAGACCGCCAGATCCTGAGCCGGTATAGACTCAGTGCCCACAATCTGGCCATCGAGGTCGGCCGGCACAGACAGAGCTACAAGCCCAGGGAAGACAGACTGTGCCCGCACTGACCTGGAGGCCCTGGAGGATGAGACCCACTTCCTGCTACACTGCACCAAATACTCAGCAGTGAGGGACACACCTCAGGAGACTATCCGATATCTTCCTGGATTTCAGCACCATGAAGGAGGAAGAGAAAATGTATATCCTGCTGGGAGAAGAAGAGAGTGCGGTGGAGATAGCAGTGCAGTATGAGAGCGCGTGCCATAGGCTGCAAGAAAGACAAACATGATATGCCATAGACTACCTTACCGCCCACCCTGTGCCTCATCCATCGTTCCTACTGTCCCTATCCATTATCCCCACAGTCCCCACTTCCTACTGTTCACATGCTTTGGCAAAACTAATGTTTAATGGTCCCGCCAATAAAGCTTCTTTGAATTGAACTTGAATACATATATATATATATATATATATATATATATATATACACATATATATATATATATATATATACATACACACATACATACACACATATACATACACACATATACACTAACATATATCCATATACACTAACATATATCCATACACACAAATACATATATATATATACACACACTATATACTGTATATATACACTCACCGGCCACTTTATTAGGTACACCTGTCCAACTTCTTGTTAACACTTAATTTCTAATCAGCCAATCACATGGCGGCAACTCAGTGCATTTAGGCATGTAGACATGGTCAAGACAATCTCCTGCAGTTCAAACCGAGCATCAGTATGGGGAAGAAAGGTGATTTGAGTGCCTTTGAACGTGGCATGGTTGTTGGTGCCAGAAGGGCTGGTCTGAGTATTTCAGAAACTGCTGATCTACTGGGATTTTCACGCACAACCATCTCTAGGGTTTACAGAGAATGGTCCGAAAAAGAAAAAAAATCCAGTGAGCGGCAGTTCTGTGGGCGGAAATGCCTTGTTGATGCCAGAGGTCAGAGGAGAATGGGCAGACTGGTTCGAGCTGATAGAAAGGCAACAGTGACTCAAATCGCCACCCGTTACAACCAAGGTAGGCCTAAGAGCATCTCTGAACGCACAGTGCGTCGAACTTTGAGGCAGATGGGCTACAGCAGCAGAAGACCACACCGGGTACCACTCCTTTCAGCTAAGAACAGGAAACTGAGGCTACAATTTGTACAAGCTAATCGAAATTGGACAGTAGAAGATTGGAAAAACGTTGCTTGGTCTGATGAGTCTCGATTTCTGCTGCGACATTCGGATGGTAGGGTCAGAATTTGGCGTAAACAACATGAAAGCATGGATCCATCCTGCCTTGTATGGAGCATCTTTGGGATGTGCAGCCGACAAATCTGCGGCAACTGTGTGATGCCATCATGTCAATATGGACCAAAATCTCTGAGGAATGCTTCCAGCACCTTGTTGAATCTATGCCACGAAGAATTGAGGCAGTTCTGAAGGCAAAAGGGGGTCCAACCTGTTACTAGCATGGTGTACCTAATAAAGTGGCCGGTGAGTGTATATATATGTATGTATGTATGTATGTATGTATATATATATATATATACACATACATTCATATACAAATATTTACACATACATACATACATACACTACCGTTCAAAAGTTTATGGTCACCCAATTTTGTGTTTTCCATGAAAACTCATACTTTCATTAATCAAATGAGTTGCCAAATTAATTAAACTAGTCCAGACATTGACAAGGTTCGAAAAAAAGATTTTTATTTGAAATAATAATTCTCTCCTTCAAACTTTGCTTTCGTCACAGAATGCTCCCTTTGCTGCAATTACAGCATTGCAGACCTTTGGCATTCTAGCAGTTAATTTGCTCAGGTAATCTGGAGAAATTTCACCCCATGCTTCTCCCACAAGTTGGTTTGGCTTGATGGGCACTTTCTGCGCACCATACGGTCAAGCTGCTCCCACAACAGCTCAATGGGGTTGAGATCTGGTGACTGTGCTGGCCACTCCATTACAGATAGAATACCAGCTGCCTACTTCTTTCCTAAGTAGTTCTTGCATAATTTGGAGGTGTGCTTTAAATCATTGTCCTGTTGTAGGATGAAATTGGCTCCAATCAAGCGCTGTCCACAGGGTATGGCATGGCGTTGCGAAATCGAGTGATAGCCATCCTTAATCAAAATCCCTTATACCTTGTACAAATCTCCCACTTTACCAGCACCAAATAACCCCAGACCATCACATTACCTCCACCATGCTTGACAGATGGCGTCAGGCACTCTTCCAGCATCTTTTCAGTTGTTCTGCGTTTCACAAAGGTTCTGTGTGATCCAAACACCTCAAACTTGGATTCATCTGTCCATAACACTTTTTCCAATCTTTGTCCAATGTCTGTGTTCTTTTGCCCATATTAATCTTTTCCTTTTATTAGCCAGTCTCAGATATGGCCTTTTCTTTGCCACTCTGCCCTGAAGGCCAGCATCTCGGAGTCGCCTCTTCACTGTAGATGTTGACACTGGTGTTTTACATGTACTATTTGATGAAGCTGCCAGTTGAGGACCTGTGATGCATCGATTTCTCAAACTACAGACTCACATTAGTGCTTGTCTTGTTGCTCAGTTGAGTAGCGGGGCCTCCCACTTCTCTTTCTACTCTGGTTAGAGCCTGTTTGTGCTCTCCCCTGAAGGGAGTAGTACACACCGTTGTAGGAAATCTTCAGTTTCTTGGCAACTTCTCGCATGGACTAGCCTTCATTTTTAAGAACAAGAATAGACTGTCGAGTTTCACATGACAGTTATTTTTTTCTGGCCATTTTGAGAGTTTAATGAAACCAACAAATGTAATGCTCCAGATTCTAAACTAGCTCAAAGGAAGGTCAGGTTTATAGGTTCTCTAATCAGCCAAACTGTTATCAGCTGTGCTAACATACTTGCACAATGATTTTCAAGGGTATTCTAACCATCCATTAGCCTTCTTAAGGCCCCGTCTCACATAGCGAGATCGCTAGCGAGATCGCTGCTGAGTCACAAGTTTTGTGACGCAACAGCGACCTCAGTAGCGATCTCGCTATGTGCGACACGTACCAGCGATCAGGCCCCTGCTGCGAGATCGCTGGTCGTGTCAAAATGGCCTGGACCTTTTTTTGGTCGTTGAGGTCCCGCTGACATCGCTGAATCGGTGTGTGTGACACCGATCCAGCGATGTCTTCACTGGTAACCAGGGTAAACATCGGGTTACTAAGTGCAGGGCCGCGCTTAGTAACCCGATGTTTACCCTGGTTACCAGCGTAAATGTAAAAAAAAACAAACACTACATACTCACCATCTGTTGCCCGTCAGGTCCCTTGGCGTCTGCTTCCTGCTCTGACTGAGCCGCCGTACAGTGAGAGCAGAGCGCAGCGGTGACGTCACTGCTGTGCTCTCACTTTACGGCGGCTCAGTCAGAGCAGGAAGCAGACGCCAAGGGACCTGACTGGCAACAGATGGTGAGTATGTAGTGTTTTTTTTTTTTGGTAACCAGGGTAAACATCGGGTTACTAAGCGCGGCCCTGCGCTTAGTAACCCGATGTTTACCCTGGTTACCCGGGTGCTGCAGGGGGACTTCGGCATCGTTGAAGACAGTTTCAACGATGCCGAAGTCGTTCCCCTGATCGTTGGTCGCTGGAGAGAGCTGTCTGTGTGACAGCTCCCCAGCGACCACACAGCGACGCTGCAGCGATCAGCATCGTTGTCTGTATCGCTGCAGCGTCGCTGTGTGAGACGGGGCCTTTACACAGTTAGCAAACAAAAAGTACCATAAGAACACTGGAGTGATGGTTGTTGGAAATGGGCTTCTATAGACCTATGAAGATATTGCATTACAAACCAGATGTTTGCAGCTAGAATAATCATTTACCACATTAACAATGGATGGAGTGTATTTCTGAATCATTGAATATTAGCTTCATTGATAAAAAACTGTGCTTTTCTTTCAGAAGTAAGGAAATTTCTAAGTGACCCTAAGCTTTTGAACGGTAGTGTATATACACATACATATTCACACATATATATATACACACAAACATATACAGTATATCCACATACATACATATACACATATACAAACATACATATACACACATGCATCTATACATACACATATATACATATATGCATAAATATATACACATACATATAAATATACACATACATATATATACATATAGACCTACATATACACACAGGTACAGACTGGGGCTGAAATCAGCCCTGGCATTTGAAAACACACAGGCCCATGTTGTCCTCGTCCCCATGAACCAGATGGAATGTATTACTACTATTACTCTGGATGGAGGAAAGGAAGATTTACTACACTACCAATATGTCTAATGAAACCTGTGGACTGCTCGGGTAAGTGACAGAGTCAGCAACTTTGTGCTCCATCACAATTCTTAACAGTATGGATGTCTTGATAACACTGATTCTGTTAACAACGTAGCAGACAAGGTAGCCCATCACCAGACAGGCCCTTCTGGCATTTGACAGAAATGCCAGATGGCCAGTCCAGCGCTGTTTTCCACCTCACTTTAGAAATTGAAATCAATGAACAGATTATTTAGATGTGTTGGGCAGCTATGTCTATTTTTCCTGACCTTCCCATAGGTGCTGTAAGTCATACAGATGACTTACCCAGAGTTTAGTGCTCAGGCAGCATGATGGCCCAGTGGCTAGTGCTGCTGTCCAATGCTGGTGCCCTGGGTTCAACTCTGACTGAAGACAATGAGATTCCTCCACTCAGGTGTAAGAAATTGTAGTCAGTGATTGTAATGCTACTTGTGCTAGTTTTTTTCTGACCGTCTCAAAGGTGCTTTGAGTCCTATTGATGATCTGGCCAGAAAACCTCTCAGGCAGCACAGTGGCTCAGTGATTAACTCCATTGCCATCCTACACTTGGGTCCTTAGTTCGACTCTGACAAATGCCGATAAGATTTCTCCTCTCAGACACATCTTAGAAAATGAAATCAAAGACCTCAAATGAAACCTGCTCTTCCTTTTCATGACCTGCCGATGGATACTGATAGGCATAATGATGACCTAGCCATCAGGTAATTCTATGGTGGCTCAGTAGTTAGCTCAATTACCTTTCAATCCTCAGGTCCTTAGTTCAATGCTGACTGAGGTCTGAGTAATTCTACCTTTCAGTTGCACTTTAGAAATTACAAATGGACCCGCTCTAATTTTTCCTGATCTTTCCATTGGTGATGCGAGTCATTTCAATGATTTTGCCAAAGATTATCTTCCGAGCAGCACGATGCCCCAGTGGAAACCTCTGGTTCTTTGCAACAGGGATTTAATCCAGGGATTGTCCAGGGATTTAATCCCACTATGAGAAATTGCAAATGGTCCTGCTCTAGTTTTTCCTGATCTTCTCATTGGTGCTGGTAGTAATATCAATGACTTTGGCAAAGTTAACTTCTGAGCAGCACGGTAGCCCAGTGGTAAGTGCTGGTGCTTTGTAGCATGGGATTCCAGGGTTCCAATCCCACCATGGATGACACAGCAAGGAGTTTGTATGTTCTCCCTGTGCTCAGGTGGTCTGCCACCCATGCTCTAAAGACATACAGGTAGGGTCCAGTGATGACGGTGTAACCTGTGCAGCATTCAGGAGGGCTGCTTGCCCCTTTCCTTGGGCAAGTATCCTGATTGGATGAATGTTCTGGTACAAATAACAAGAAGTTGACTTGTTAAATGAGCAGCTCAGTTCCGACTGAGCTGCGCACTGTTTAAAGCACTAATAATAAATATTGTTTTAAACAGTGCGCAGCTCAGTCGGAACTGAGCTGCTCATTTAACAAGTGAACTTCTTGTTATTTGTACCAGAACATTCATCCAATCAGGACACTTGCCCAAGGAAAGGTGCAAGCAGTCCTCCTGAATGCTGCACATGTTACACCGTCATCACTGGACCCTACCTGTATGTCTTTAGAGCATGGGTGGCAGACCACCTGAGCACAGGGAGAACATACAAACTCCTTGCAGTGTCATCCATGGTGGGATTAGAACCCTGGAAAGCACCAGCATTACCCACTGGGCTACCGTGCTGCTCAGAAGTTAACTTTGCCAAAGTCATTGATATTACTACCAGCACCGATGGGAAGATCAGGAAAAACTAAATTAGGTCCATTTGCAAGTTCTCATGGTGGGATTAGAACCCTGGACTCCTCTACTTTCCACTGGGCTACCATGCTGCTCAGAAGGTAACATTTGGCAAAGTCATTGATATTACTACCAGCAACTATGGGGAGATCAGGAAAAACTAGAGCAGGTCCAATTGCAATTTCTAAAGTACAAATGACAGGTAGAATTACTCAGAATCGAACTCAGGACCCAAGCATTAAAAAGGTAATTCAGCTAAACCCTGAGCAACTGTGCTGCCTGAAAAATACATGATGGCTAGATCATGAATATATCTATCAGTGCCCACCTACAGGTCATCAAAAACTAGAGCGGGTCCATTTTGAATTACGCATGGTGGGATTAGAACTCTGAACTCCCATGCTACAATGCACCAGCACTTTCCACTGGGCTACCATGCTCAGATGATAAGTTTCGGCAAAGTCATTGATATTACTACCAGCCCCTATGTGAAGATCATGAAAAATTAGAGTAGGTCCATTTGCAATTTCTCATGGTAGGATTAGAACCCTGGAATCCCATGCTGCAAAGCACCAGTGCTTTCTACTGGGCCACCATACTGCTCAGAAAATGACCTTTGGTGAAGTCATTGATATGACTCACAGCACCAATGGGAAGATCAGGACAAAGCAGAGCAGGTCCAATTGTAATTTCTAAAGTACAACTGAAAGATAGGATTACTCAGAATTGAACTAAGGACCCAAGCATTGAAAGGTAATTGCGGTAACCACTGAGCCATCATAGAATTACCTGATGGTTAGGTCATCAATATGCCTATCAGTACCCACCGACAGGTCATGAAAAGGAAGAGCAGCTTCCTTTGTGGTCACTGACTTCATTTTCTGAGATGTGTCTGAGAGGAGGAATCTCATTATTCTTGGTCAGAGCTGAACCAATGAAAACAGCAACAATAAAATGAAAGCAACAGTGTTATCTTGCTGCCCTATGGGTGCTTAACCACCAGCAACAGCAGGCTGTGCACAGATCTATGAGATGGGAACAAAAGGCTTTTAGTCTCTGTGTTCTCAGACAAGAGACCGGCGAAGGCGGCTGTTCACTGTGGGACATTTCTGACACGTCCACGTACTTGAAAACATCACGTAATAATCTCCATGATACAGTCTCCAGAGCTCGGTGCACAAGTGTCCTAGATCCATCCCATTCTTGAATGGAGCAGATGTGCACAGGCTTATCCTCCACTGCATTCATTGTTTATGGGACTGTCTGGAAATAATGGAGCTCTGCTTTCCCAGATGGTCCCAAAAACAAAGACTGGAGGAGAGGTGCGCAGGCTTATCCTCCACTGCATTCATTGTCTATGGGACTGTCTGGAAATAACGGAGCTCTGCGTTCTCAGAAGGCCCCATAAACAATGAATGGAGCAGAGTATTAGCAGCCCCACTTCCAAAAACATACCGATAGGATGTAATTCCTGACGGGGCAATAATGTCTGCAAAGTGAGACCGTTCTTACCAGGGCCGGACTGAGCATCAGGCACTTCTGACAAATGCCAGAAGGGCCAGTACCTGTAGTGGGCCGCTCAATCCCGTTCCTGCACGCTCTGCCACTGTCAGCGGCGCAATCGTGCAGTATTCTGCATTGGATTTGTCACTGTGTGCTGCCGCCACGCTAGACAGGAGGAAGTGGGCGGTCTTCTGTCCAGATCACGAGCTGCAGTGACGCAAGTAAAGAGGCAGGGCCGGGGGGGCCGCGCGCTGTACCTCTGGCCCTGCCTCCTCAATGTCACTGCCGCTCGTGATCTGGACAGAAGACCGCCCACTTACTCCTGTCTAGCGCGGCGGCAGGGTACAGT
Organism: Ranitomeya variabilis; assembly: GCF_051348905.1. Classification (NCBI taxonomy): domain Eukaryota; kingdom Metazoa; phylum Chordata; class Amphibia; order Anura; family Dendrobatidae; genus Ranitomeya; species Ranitomeya variabilis. The sequence goes on along the minus strand of NC_135233.1, from coordinate 576,606,595 downwards.
GATGAATCCAATGCAGAATACTGCACGATTGCACCGTTGACAGTGGCAGAGCGTGAAGGAACGGGATCGAGCAGCCCACTACACGCAGGGCAAGAAAACATGAACTCACGAGTTACGTTGCAGAGGGAACCGGAGACCGGAGTTTCACTTGTAAATTTCAGGCAAGCATCAAATAAACGTAAGAGCAAATAAAAGTACTGTATAGGTCCTGTGGTGAACTATAACTCCCAGCATGCCATTGGAGCTTCAGGACATGCTGGAAGTTATAGTTTTCAAAAGGATAATGGTCACATAACATCACTACACTTAACAGAAATAGCACTTATGGGGTCTTAAAGGTGACCTGTCTGCGTATGTAGGCTGCCTGATCCACGGGCAGCATGTAATGGACACTGGCTGCATGATTTCAACCACATGTTTTTCCCTGAAATGCTGCTGCGTTTCAAGGAAAAACATACTTTAAAGGGAACCGGCCACCAGTTTTGGCTGATATATGTAATTACCATCACCTTACAGGGCTGATATACAGCATTCTATAATGCTCTATATCTGCCCCCAACCCGACCTGCAAGAGAAGAAAAAGACCATTTATTATACTCACCTACGGGGCGGTCCGGTCTGATGGATGTCGCTGGTCTTGGTCTGGCGCCTCCCATCCTCTTGCAATGCCGTCCTCCTGCTTGCTTCTGCGTCGCCCGTCAGGGCCATGGGGTACTCGGTACCGGGTCCTGAGTTCACAGGGGGATGTCACGGTGGCGACCCGGTCCGTGGCCTGGGCGCCCATGTAAAAGGGAAAGGTCTTTTTAGGGAATAAAGTTTATGTTCGTGGCGCCACCTGTGGTATTCAGTCAGTGGGGACAGACGCTGCTTTAAGGGGTCCTCTGGGGTGATGTTATGGCAGCTAGATAGTATAGATAGATAGTATATCCCCAGGGCTCCCGATGTGTAGATGGAAGATGGTGAAAGGTGCAGTAAAGAACAAGGACACAGGTTGCAGTCTCTTTACCTTGTTTACTGATGACTTCAGGCAGCCACAGTCCAGAGCACCAGATCACAGGTCAGGCAGGGCCCGGCCGGCTTGGAGGCAAGTTAGGAATCCCCTTATCCAGGTGGAAATCAAAGCCTTCCTCTAGTGCCGTGGTGTTGTAGTCCCTTACTGCCCATGGCTTCAGATAAGGTCCTCACAGATGTTCTCTCTCTCTGTCCCCCTTATAGAATAGGGCATAACCCGTATGACTGGTGACTGTTTATAGGGACTTTAGCACACCCCGGGCTCTAAAGGTGTCACCGTGTCTCCTGGGTATTAAAGCGGACAGGTAACGTGAAGTTCAGCTGTCCTGCCGGTCTCTGCTGGAACTGTAGACCCCCACGTCTGCTCAGCTATTCTATCGTACCAGCTCCGCCTCAGCTGATGTTCCACGACAAGCTCCCTTCTGGCAAACTCTCTCTCTAGCACATCTTTCTGCTTCCTTCCCCTCTGTCTCTCGGACCGGAGCGGACTGGACCTTCCTGGAACTGACTGACTTTCCCTACAGACTACCATATATATATATGGGGGAGTCACCTAGTAAATAGGATCAAAAGCTCACCCTGGTGGCCTGCAGTGTGAATGTGTTGCATGCTTGTGGTTACCTGGTTACAGTTATCGGTCCTTGCCTCAAAGCGTAACATCACTCTCCCCGTGAGGAAAGCAATGCTACTATGACGACCAGGACCCTGGGGCGCCACACTTCATGTGTATGACGCGTCTCTGCGTCATCCACAGTCTCCTTGGCATCGCGCTCCAGCGTAGGCATACTTTTCTGCCCCTTTGAGGGCAGAGTAAAGTACTGCAGTGCGCAGGGTCTCTCTGACCTTTCCTAACGTCTGTGCACTGTAGTACTTTGCTCTGCCCTCAACAGAGCAGAGAAGTACGCCTGCGCAAGAGCGTGATGCAGAGCATACTGTGTGGATGACGCAGAGCCACGTCAACCACATGAAGCAAGCAGGAGGATGGCATTGCAAGATGGGAGGTGCCTGACCAAGAAGAGCAACACCCATCGGACCCGACCGCCCCACAGGTGAGTATAATAAAAGTTATTTTTCTTCTCTTACAGGACGGGTTTGGAGCAGATATACAGCATTATAGATGCTGGATATAAGCCCTGAAAGGGGTTGCCGCATCTTATATCTGCCAAACCTGGTGACAGGTACCCTTTAAAAGTGACCAGGACCAAACCGCAAGAAAGAATAGTCGGACAGTGAGGCCGGAGTCACACAAAATGTATATAAAAAAAAAAAATCAGTCTATTTTTCACGGACGAGAATTGCACAAATGTTCCCTAACTGTGATCCATATGTAATCTGTTATCAATGCAATGATACGATTTCCACGCATCTATGTATCTGTGTGAGGTGTATTTCTCAATGCTTTTCCCCCATTATATTTAATGGCTCAATGGGCTGAAATGAAGAAAATGCTTGCATATTTCTCGTACGTCACACTGATGGTTCATGTGTTCTCCGTTTTTTGCTCACACTCATAGACTTGTATTGGCGAGTCTCGGCCGATATACGCTGCAAATCGCAGCATACGAAAGTATTCGCCTCCCTGGAACTTTTCAACCTTTTCCCACATATCATGCTTCAAACAAAGATACCAAATGTAAATTTCTGGTGAAGAATCAACAACAAGTGGAACACAATTGTGAAGTTGAATTAAATTTATTGGTTATTTTAAATTTTTGTGGAAATTCAAAAACTGAAAAGTGGGGTGTGCAATATTATTCGACACCTTTAACTTAATACTTTGTTGCGCCACCTTTTGCTGCGAGTCGCTTGGGGTATGCCTCTATCAGTTTTGTACATCGAGAGACTGAAATTCTTGCCCATTCTTCCTTGGCAAACAGCTCGAGCTCAGTGAGGGTTGATGGAGATCGTTTGTGAAGAGCAGTTTTCAGCTCTTTCCACAGATTCTCGATTGGATTGAGGTCTGGATTTTGACTTGGCCATTCTAACACCTGGATACGTTTATTTGTGAACCATTCCATTGTAAATTTTGCTATGTTTGGGATCATTGCCTTGTAGGAAGACAAATCTCCGTCCCAGTCTCAGGTCTTTTGCAGACTCCAACAGGTTTTCTTCAAGAATGGTCCAGTATTTGGCTCCATCCATCTTCCCATCAATTTTAACCATCTTCCCTGTCCCTGCTGAAGAAAAGCAGGCCCAAACCATGATGCTGCCACCACATTTGACAGTGGGGATGGTGTATTCAGGATGATGAGCTGTGTTGCCTTTACGCCAAACATATTGTTTAGCATTGTTGCCAAAAAGTTAGATTTTGGTTTCATCTGACCAGAGCACCTTCTTCCACATGTTTGGTGTGTCTCCCAGATGGCTTGTTCCAAACTTTAAACGACACTTTTTATGGATATCTTTGAAAAATGGCTTTCTTCTTGCCACTCTTCCATAAAGGCCAGATTTGTGCAGTGTACGACTGATTGTTGTCCTATGGACAGACTGTCCCACCTCAGCTGTAGATCTCTGCAGTTCATCCAGAGTGATCATGGGCCTCTTGTCTGCATCTCAGATCAGTCTTCTCCTTGTTTGAGATGAAAGTTTAGAGGGACGGCCGTGTCTTGGTAGATTTGCAGTGGTATGATACTCCTTTCATTTCAATATGATCGCTTGCACAGTGCTCCTTGGGATGTTTGAAGTTTTGGAAATCATTCTGTATCCAAATCCAGCTTTAAACTTCTCCACAACAGTATCACGGACCTGCCTGTTGTGTTCCTTGGTCTTAATGATGCTCTCTGTGCTTCAAACAGAACCCTGAGACTATCACAGAGCAGATACATTTATACAGAGACTTGATTACACACAGGTGGATTATATGTATCATCATTAGGCATTTACAACAACATTGGATCATTCAGAGATCCACAATGAACCTCTGGAGTGAGTTTGCTACACTGAAAGTAAAGGGGTCGAATAATATTGCATGCCCCACTTTTCAGTTTTGAATTTCCACAAAAATTTAAAATAACCAATAAATTTCATTCCACTTCACAATTGTGTTCCACTTGTTGATTCTTCACCAAAATTTACATTTGGTATCTTTACGTTTGAAGCATGATATGTGGGAAAAGGTTTGGAAATGTGAAAACTCCTTGTTGAGTATCCATCTGTTGGATTGGGTGTAGAGAAAGACCTCGTCGGTCCCTATTATTCCATTTCTGCTTTGGTGAAATTGATGCCATTTCCGTGGTGTAAGGCCCTCATTTCTTTAAATGTGAACACTCCTTGTTGGGTGTCCTTCTGTTGGATTGGGTGTAATGAAAGACCTGTCCTTCCCTATTATACTATTTCCACTGTGGTGAAATTTATGCCACTTTGGTGGTGTCTGCCAATAATTTTTGGAAATGTGAACACTCCTGGTTGGGTGTCCATCTGCTGTATTGAGTGTAGTGGAAGAACTGTTGGTCCCTATTATACAGGGTGGGCCATTTATATGGATACACCTAAATAAAATGGGAATGGTTGGTGATATCAACTTCCTGTTTGTGGCACATTAGTATATGGGAGGGGGAAAACTTTTCAAGATGGGTGTTGACCATGGTGGCCATCTTGAAGTTGGCTATTTTGGATCCAACTTTATTTTTTCCAATGGGAAGAGGGTCAAGTGACATTATTATTAATTTTTTTTTGCGCCATTTATTCCATGGCGCTTTACATGTGAAAAAAGGGGCATACATAGACAAGTACAATAAACATGAGCAATACAAGGCCCACATATGTACAGAAAGAGACAGGACCCTGCCTGCGAGGACTCACAGTCTACAGGGGATGGGTGAGGATACACTAGGAGAGGTTAGAGCTGGTTGTGCGGCTGTACACTAGACTGAGGATCACTGCAGGTTGTAGGCTTGTCAGAAGGTGGGTCTTCAGGTTCCTTTTGAAAGTTTCTGTGGTAGGCGAAAGTCTAATATGTTGTGGTAGAGAGTTCCAGAGTATGGGGCAAGCACGAGAGAAGTCTTGTATGCAGTTATGGGAAGAAGAGATAAGAGGGGAGTAGAGAAGGAGATTTTGAGAGGATCGAAGTTTGTGTGTAGGCAAGTACCGGGAGACCAGGTCACAGATGTATGGAGGTGACAGACATCAAATTTATTGTGAATTTCACAAGAAAAACAAGTCGCCATTTACCCAGCAACTCCGGTTGCATCACACGTGCGCCTACATCGACAGGACTTCTTGCTGCATCCAGGCTACCCTACCAATATTGGAATTTATAGAGACAGGATTAACGTTTCTCCCTGCACCATATCTCTTATATTTGTTCTGATGAAGGTCCGGATGTGGACCGAAAACGTTCAACTTGCCTTTATGGATGCACATCAATAAACCTTTTGCATATGATAATTATTCATCTAGAGTGCCAAGTTTTTTCGGATTTGGATTTGTTGGGCTGGATACCCTACTTGAGCACCTATTCTATACACTACTACGAGTGCCGTGTTGTTCTATTATTACATTTTATTCTTTCATGAGTTATTTACAAGTTTATGACCACTTATAAAATGTGTTCAAAGTGCTGCCCATTGTGTTGGATTGTCAATGCAACCCTCTTCTCCCACTCTTGACACACTGATAGCAACACAGCAGAAGAAATGCTAGCACAGGCCACTATGGTATCCCGATCTGACCCCCTTAGACTTATCTTTGGGGTCATCTGAAGGCAATTGTCTATGCTGTGAAGATACGAGATGTACAGCATCTGAAACAACGGATACTGGACGGTGCAACACCACAGAAGGCGCAAGATACGCCATTCTTTCCCCACGCCGACGCAAGAGCCCCTATGGGGACTTTACCCTCAATATGTCCACATAAGTCACTCTAATCTTCAGTGAGGTTTGACAAAGACCCTGGAAGGGTCGAAACGTAACCTTACCCTCATTGTCTCATCTTGCTGTGCTGTTTTTCCTGCACATGTAATAAACACTAAATAATTTTGCAACGTATATCATTTGTTGAGTGCGGCTGTTTCCATCTCAATCTGATTTTGGGTTCACCCACGTTCAGCCAGCAACTGTTATTGAGCAGAGTGTGCATCATTTTTGTTCTCTACTACCTCTGCCAAAGAAAAGCAGTGGTGTAGCCTGTCCCGTAACATAAGTTGTCAGTTGTCTTTGCCTGGGACGTGATGTTGCTTCACTAGTGCTTTCAGAAACATTACCACCTACCCTACGTACACCTTGAACACCAAGCCTATTTCCTCTTCCACCATGGCATCGCTTTTTCCCAGTCATGTTGCTCAGATAGTGTGATAGCACAGTATTTGCAACAAAAAATTAGATTTTACACTCTGCACTACCTCTGTAAACAGCTGAATTTCAGCAACAGTAAATTCAAAGTTGAAATATCGCGTGCTGTATCATGTTAGTTACAGAAAAAAGAATTGAGTGTGGATGAGGCCTGTATGATATAGAAGTTATGCTACAAACTATAGTCAGGTCCCTTACTGTATGACATTAATAACAAGAATTTTTTTTTTGCCTATGGATCAGGCCTCTATAACACACTAGCTGCTACAAAACTATTTTAATGTCAGGTCCCTTACTGTATGACGTTAATAACAGAAGAATTTTTGTGGCCTCTGGATCAGGCCTCTACAGCTTAATTTCAACCCAACCAAATGACAAAGTGTGCATTTTGTCTAACTTTTTGCAACTGAAAAATTATTATTTATTTTTTTAATGTGCCTTAGGTCTGCAGACAGGCTCATATCACCGCCACAAAATGAAAATGTGGGATACAGCAGGCTGTTTCACATTTAGCAACAGAAAAAATTATAACTTTTTTTTAATGTGCCTTAGGTCTGCAGACAGTTTTATATCACCACAGCACTAAATAAGGTGGGATACAGCAGGCTGTTTAATATTTTTTCACTAGCTACATGTGAATTAGAATCCTATACTCGTGCATGGATCACAATAGAAGCAGTGCACAACACGTGCCCTGCTGGCTTTCTTTCTGGACCTCAGTAATGTCAAAAACAGAAAAAAATGCTGGAAGGTAAATTTAACAGCCACACTGGACAATAGCTCGCTACACTATCTGACTAATATACAACCACCTAGCTAAAATGTGAGATACAGCAGGCTTTTTCACATTTACCTACTGAAATAACAGTATTTAGAATGCTTTACTCGTGCATGGAGCACAATAGAAGCAGTGCACAACACACTTGCAGGACATGTGCCCTGCTGGCTTTGTCTGAGAACCTCAGTAATGTCAAAATAGGGATTTTTGTGTACTCATCGTAAAATCCTTTTCTCCGAGCTATTCATTGGGGGACACAGACCGTGGGTGCATGCTGCTGCCACTAGGAGGCTGACACTAAGTGAAACAAAAAAAGTTAGCTCCTCCCCTGCAGTATACACCCTCTTGCTGGCTCTTAGCTAACCAGTTCAGTGCAAAAGCAGTAGGAGATCAATAACAACATATGAGCGTATAGCATGTCATAGTATATATGAGAGTATAGCATGTCAGATTATAAAAACAAGCATAAGCTAATAACAGGGTGGGAGCGGTGTCCCCCAATGAATGGCTCGGAGAAAAAGATTTTACGGTGAGTACACAAAAATCCCTATTTCTCCTTGGCCTCATTGGGGGACACAGACCGTGGGACGTCCCAAAGCAGTCCCTGGTTGGGGACATCAGATCAGGCCCTGTGTAACCGCTACTTACAAGTGCGCCACCGCAGCGCACTTTGCTTTTTTGCTTTGATTTGATTTTTTGATTTGATTTTGATTTGCTTTTTTGCTGCAGAGTCCGCCTGCACAGACTCACATCTGTGGAAGTGTGGGAATTATAGTGCTTCAAGAATGCATGCGGACTGGACGAATCTGCAAGCTTGCAGGCATGCCTTGCCGACGCCTGGTGCCTAGAACCCTCGATAGACAGGGAGACAGGCTGACATCTAGCACGGAAGGACTCCTAGATGGTGAAACAAATCCACCAGGCTAACATGGCCGATGAAACAGCTAAAACCTTCCTGAAAATGTCACGAAGCCTTCCTCTTACCGTCAGGAAGCCCAAATAAAGCGTCCAACCTTCGGAAGGACGCAGTCCTCGAGACGTACCTACACAGAGCACTCACTTCGTCCACAATATAAGGAACTCATTCCATTTTTTGGACTGGTGCCGAAAGAGATGAGGGAAGAACTATACCCTTATAACAGTGGTAATACAATATCACCTTGGTAGCAAGGGATGGGGATGGCCTGAGGACAACCTTGCCTTGAAGGTAATAAGGGAAAAAAGTCTGAAAAAACAGAACAGCTAGCTCCGAAGACTCGTCAGGGTAAGGATATCGCAGAGAAAAAAGGGCGACCTTCCCTAATCGTAAAGTCTGCCCGGATGAAAAGGAGTCTACTGTAAGACTCCTAGGACCATTAAGGTCCCAATGATCTAATGATATGTGAAAGGGAAGAACGTGTGAAAACTCCCTGTGAGAAAGTCCCTACTTGCAGTTTTGCTGCAATAAGGCGGAAAGATACTAGCTCCGCAAACAAAAACCGACGTGGTCAGTGTGGATCTCAGAGGATCACTGGGCCCCTTTCTGCTTCCGAAAGGCTTTCGGAAGTAGTGGAAGAGGAGTTATGGAAACTGGTACCACAGAAGAACCAGAGCATGCAGTGCGATGGCTCTTGGATCTCGAGGCCGAACCACGAACTCGAGTACATTGGCATTCAGTCTGGACGCCATCCGATCTACAACTGGAGAGCTCCAGTGAAGGCAGATCTAATGGAAGATTTTGGGGTGAAGTTCTCACTGACTAGAGGCGGAACCCTGATGGCTGAATTTGTTTGCCGTCCAGAGTTCTACTCCTGGGATATATACTGCCGAGATCACCGAATGTTAGATCTCGGCCCATCAGAGAATGTGAGGTACCTCGGCCATGGCGCCTGACCGCGGGTATCTGCTAGATGATTGACGTATGGCACCATCCAATTGAATTCAGATGGGGTGACCCGCCAGAAGGCAGTGGACCTGCTGTAGGATTACCGTTCGGATCTCCAGAGCAATGATAGCACTGATCTACAAAGCCATCCACAACCTGTCCCCTCCCTATATTTCTGAACTAATCTCCCAATATCTTCCCTCACGTAATCTTCGATCCTCCCAAGACCTCCTACTCTCCTCCACACTTATTCGTTCCTCACACAACCGCCTCCAAGATTTCTCACGAATATCCCCCATCCTCTGGAATTCCATGCCTCAACACGTCCGATTATCCACCACCCTCGGATCCTTCAGACGGAACATGAAAACTCATCTCTTCAGGAAAGCCTACAGCCTACAATAACCATGCCGCCACCGCCAGAGCTGCCGCCTTGCCACCGCCAGAGCCCCCGCCTCGCCACCGCCAGAGCCGCCGCCTCGCCACCGCCGCCGCCTCGCCACTGCCAGAGCCGCCGCTTCACCCCTACCTTCTGTCTCTTCCCCACTATCCCATAGAATGTAAGTCCGCAAGGACAGGGTTCTCTCCCCTCTGTACCAGTCTGTCACTGTAAACCTGTTTACTGTAAACGATATCTATAACCCTGTATGTAACCCCTTTCTCATGTACAGCACCATGGAATTAATGGTGCTATATAAATAAATAATAATAATAATAATAGGGAGAAGACGACTGGCATTGGTAGTTACTAATAACCATTGAACCAGGAGAAAGGCCCAGAATGAAGAAAGAGCTCAGAGAAGGATATCTACTGGGCTGGAAATGAGGGGAACTTGTCTAAGTTTAGCTGCCAGCCCAGGTGAGAGGGTATCGCAAGTGATATAGACGACTCAGCGTAGTCTTGGAAGGGCGGCTAGACAGTCGACCAAACAGGGCAGGACGAGCACGCCTCTAGGGTGAAAGAGAAACATGACATCCGCCATGACCCTTGAGAACACTCTGGGTGCGGTAGCAAGGCCAAAAGGACAAGGTCGTGACTTGAAAATGCTGCTCACGAAAAAGCGAAGGAATTTTTGAAAAGGGTAAGCATCCCGAATGTCGATGGATGCCAGAAACTGCACCTTTTTCTGTTGAAATAGTGGCTGAGCGGAGGAACTCCATCCGAAGAAGGAGGACCTTGTCAAAGGTTGTTAGAAGTTTGAGGTCCAGGATCGGTCTTACTTTTCTTTCCACTTTTTGGAACCAAGATCCCTTAGATCTAGACTGTCCAGGACAACCCTTATACAATCCTTTGTCAGTCTCCCGCTCAAAAGATTTGATTGGCCAGTTGTACTGTCTTCGGGAAAAGGTTACTGGTGTGAATCAAGGTAGTTAAGGTCTCCAGCCAGGAGACCATTGCTCTAGCAATCCATGCGGCTAGGGAGGATAGCTGCAAGACTGAACGAACAGATTTGCTTTATGACAGTCCGTGGTATTTTCATAGGGACTCTGTCACCTGAATTTGGAGGGAACAATTTTCAGCCATAGGGGGCGGGGTTTTCGGGTGTTTGATTCACCCTTTCCTTACCCGCTGGCTGCATGCTGGCTGCAATATTGGATTGAAGTTCATTCTCTGTCCTCCGTAGTACATGCCTGCACAAGGCAATCTTGCCTTACGCAGGCGTGTACTATGGAGGACAGAGAATGAACTTCAATCCAATATTGCAGCCAGCGAGTAAGGAAAGGGTGAATCAAACACCCGAAAACCCCGCCCCTATGGCTGAAAATTGTTCCCTCCAAATTCAGGTGACAGAGTCCCTTTAACTGATGATACATCGGGCAGGGATACTGGTAGGTATACCACAGGAGATTCTATCCGGTTAATCTGCCAAGTGGCAGAATGCGCGGCTGCATCCAGTAGGTCATAGTCTCTTGCCATCGCCGCTCTCTTTTGACAGTGCAGAGATAAAAATTAGGAACCCTCGATCCATCAACCTCTTAACAGGGAAGTGGAGAGGAATTGTCCGCCTTCTTGCATCATCTGCTGAATAGTGGTGATGCAGAGGGGGGTGCTCGTACGCCAAAAAGGGTACCTCTGTACATTCACAGAGTTCGGGTCTCCGGGTGGACAGGACAAGTTGTCTGGATGCAGAAGAGGATACATGGAGGCGACACTCCGTGTGCTCGTCTGTTGATGGTGTGGGGAGATCTGTGCCCTTTAAAGGACCCGTCGCCCTTAAAAATCAGACCAGGCATGGCATCCCACGTAGAGGCTTCTGTCCAGTGAATCGCTTATCCGAACTGAATGGCAAATGCTCTACGAGGGAGTTTAGTCTCCTTATGAGGGACACTGCGTAGTCTAGAGCAGAACCAGAGTTCTCGTCAATGTACCGAGATTGGTTGATGGTATAAATAGGCGAGTCATCCTTCTCTGAAGCTCTGGCAAGTCCAGGCAATATCCGATCCATATTCAGATCCTTGTTGTTATCAAATCATTGGTGAGGGAGCAGGAAACGAAAACTTCCGTTTTCTAGATGCCTGTATGTTTCTAGACGCCTGTATGTTTCTAGAATACTTGCGGCCCCTGCTAGCCGACGGCTCCCATGTAGGATAGGGACCATGTATATCGGTCCTGCGAGCACTCCGAGCCACAGAGGGTTCACGGAGGGATTCAATCTCTTGGTCAGAGAACCATGGATTGCGGTCATTGACGAAGTCCACTGAGGGGGAACTAGGTACTCTGGGATAAGCTGGGGTCGGCAACGGAGGGCACCTCGGATTGATCATGCGCCCTTAAGACCAGGGAATACTGGTCATGCGTCTTTAAGACCAGGGAATACTGGTCGTGTGCCTTTAAGACTAGGGAATACTGGTCGTGTGCCTTTAAGACCAGGGAATACTGGTTGTGTGGCTTTAGGTCAGGTACTTCCTTACACTGGTACTGATGTAGAGTCGATGTGCCCCTTTAATGCACAAACCGTCGCCCCAGTGTGAGCCGGCCGGGTGGACCAAGATGGCCACCGGGAGTTGCAGAGTTGATAAAATCTCGCAGAGAGCGAGAAGCGCCAATTCGGGGGGCGGAGCCACGAACACGATGTTGAATAGGCCCAAGCCGGGGCCTAAATTTCTGCAGCCGGCGGGCAACACCAGCGGTAGAAGTGAGGGGCGTTGTTGCCAGGCGAGAAGCGCCAGAAAAGTGGGCGGCGCCCCCTTAGCGCGCCATAGTGTAGACGTGGCTTCCGGGATGCGGCCTACACATTGGCCAAAGCCAGGGGGTAAATTTTTTAAGCGGGCCGGAGCATTACCTCAGGGAGGTGGGCCACAGGGAAGTGGCTGAGGCTGCCTGTCAGCATGTGGATATCCCTCTGAAGATGGATCCACTCACCATCGGTGCGCATGCCAGCATGGAGCCGCCGCGGATGTGGGTTTCAGCGCTGTTCTGTGCAGCGTGGACGGTGCAGGGATAAACCTCAACCCATCATCCCTTTGTTAGGGAGGTGGAGAGGAACCATCCGCCTCCTTGTGCCATCCGCTTTCACAGTGGTGGGACAGTGGGGGCTGCTCGGACGCCATGGAGAGGGGCCTCTGCACATCCACGGAGTTCAGTCACCAGGTGGACAGGGCCAGTTGTCCGGCATTAGGCCTGGCTCCAGGAGGTAATACATGGAGGTGACACTCCATGTGGTCGCCTGTTGCTGGTGTGGGGAGATCGGGACCGTGAATGAACCGTCGCCCCTGAAGTGAGCTCAGGCATGGCTTCCCAAGTCGCAGGAGAGGGTACGGGGAGGTATACTCGCCGTGCTCGCCTGTTGATGATTCGGGGGAGATCGGAACCTTGAAAGGATCCGTCGCCCCCTTCACTCCATTAAAAAATAAAAATTGACAGAAAAGTAAAAAATAAATAAAAACGTTGGGGTCTGAACCAGACCCAAGTGCCTCCTACAGACACTAAGCAAGAACTGGTTAGCTGAGAGCCAGCAGGAGGGTGTATACTGCAGAGGAGGAGATCACTTTCTTTGTTTCACTTAGTGTCAGCCTCCTAGTGGCAGCAGCAGCATACACCCACAGGCTGTGTCCCCCAATGAGGCGAAGGGAAAAAAAATTCCGGAAGATAAATTTTGCAGCCACACTGGACACCATCTAGCTCCAGTATCTGACTGACATACAACCACCTAACTAGCTAAAATCTTGCTGTTAACAGTGCCAGCGTCAGGAGCAGCCTCTCTGCGCTGTTACAGTGTCAAAATGGCGCTAAAGCAAGATATCCGCTATTAATATGGAGAGAGACATGTGATTTTCCTGCACCGATTGGCTAGCCGCAATGTGCACACATAAAGTTAGCAAAAAAATATATAAAAATTACTTCTTAGAACGCCGCGCCTCTGAACTCTGCAAACCCCCTCCCCTCCCCTCATCAAACACGTGCCAAAATCTCATAATACACCACCATTATCGTTGCTAAAGTGCTGAAAATATTTTTGTGGCAACGCAAATATTTACCAACACTTTTACCGAATGTTACCGATTTTTACTGATTTTAACAATTTTGCTTGGGTTTACGAATCCGAATGTGCCATATTCATGCCGAATTTATATTTGTTGATCGTTTACTGAACAAATTTGCTCATCACTAGTCATGAGATGACTTTTTCAGGTGTGAAGAACCACAGTAACGGAATCTGGATGAACAAACCGACGGCCGCTTTTTATAGCTATACGGCCAAACAGGTCCTCAGCGTTCCATAAACCCCATCCCCTTTATTAGTCACACATTGAAAACAAAGTGATAAAACCTGTCAATACAGGGTGAAGGTTATAGATGGGGACTTATCTAGATCTACAGACACCTATTACATCACATCACACTGGTGTTGACAAAGGAGGGAGAAAATAAGTGACCATCATTCAGGCCGAGCGGCTTCACTGCCCCTCACGCTTTCAATATTCTGCTTCTCTCTATAATAGATTGTGTGCAGGCTTGGACTGGCCCACAGGGGAATCCTCCGGTAGGCCGCTCCGTGAAGGAGTGCTAATAAGTAGTGCTATCACATTTGACTTACAATTTGTGGAAAAGGGTATCATATAGTCATTAATTAAATAAGCTAGCTAAATTAATAAAAATAAAAAAATAACTTGTCCCATAAATTAAACAAGCCCTCACACAGCCCATAGAATGGTTCTTAAAATATTGATACATAAAAACACATTATTTTGTTCCCTCAGGCTATGTTCACATAGTTTTTTTCTGCAGGGAAAACCTGCTCTCTTGGAAGTAAAGCAGCTGCTGACAAAAAAAAATTGCAGATTTTGCTGAGTTTTTTTCTGATACATTTGTCTGTAGTGCATGCTGATAAAATTTAGTGCATAAAAAATTGATGTTTTTGCACCAAAAGGCAACAGTTTTCCAATTCAGTCAGGAAAAGAAAAAACAATGTGTGCACATAAGATTTCTGAAATATTATAGCTTTTGCTGGTACTGTATGTCAGGAAATATGACGTAATGTCTTAGGCTACTTTCACACTAGCGTTAACTGCATTCCGTCACAATGCGTCGTTTTGCCGAAAAAACGCATCCTGCAAAAGTGTTTGCAGGATGCGTTTTTTCGCCATTGATTAACATTAAGCGACGCATTGTGACGGATTGCCACACGTCGCACCCGTCGTGCGACAGATGCGTCGTGCAGTGGCGGACCGTCGGGAGCAAAAAACGCTACATGTAACGTTTTTTGCTCACGACGGTCCGCTTTTTCCGACCGCGCATGCGCGGCCGGAACTCCGCCCCCACCTCCCCGCACCTCACAATGGGGCAGCGGATGCGCTGGAAAAATGCATCCGCTGCCCCCATTGTGCGGCGGAGACAACTCTAGCGTCGGCAACGTCAGCCCGACGCACAGCGACGGGCCGAGCCCGACGCTAGTGTGAAAGAAGCCTTATTGTTCGATCGCACACTGAGCTCGGCTACATCTTTTGGTTTTGCAGACACACGCTGCAGCTTTGATCCCCTCACAACCCCTCCTTCTCTCTCTGCCTGCGTAATCCTATACTCCTTCCCCCCTCCCTCAGGAATGTGTGTGTGTCAGAGGCGTAGCTAGGGTTTTGGATTGGGGAGGAGAAACTTCTGAGTGGGCCCCTAACCAGGTAACCTTGATTACAATTCAGTGATGTGCCCTAATAGTGGAGGAGAACCTCAGCAGATGACCGCGCTATTACTGAAGATAATCTCTATATAACGACCAACATGGATATTACCGCTATATGGTCAGTGGTAGATACCAGCCCTACAGAACATATAACAGATCACAGCACAGTTACAGATAATGACTTACCTCTGACATCCTTTCTGATGGAATCGTTCACTTTTCCCGTCTTTTTTATCTGGCCCAGACCGACGTGACAACTTCTTCCAGCCAGGACTCGTCTGCAGAGAATACAACAAAGATACGTTTCACTTCTCATATTCCAGCTATCACCATCTATTCTCAACTTGCACAAACTGCTCATCCTGCTGATACCCCAATACTGAGCCGCTGCTGCCGTATGTGTCCCTATTAACTGCACCTGATAACCCAATACTGAGCCTCTGCTGCCGTATGTGCCCCTATTACTGCACCTGATACCCCAATACTGAGCCGCTTCTGCCGTATGTGTCCCTATTTTTGCCCCTGATATCCCAATACTGAGGCGCTGCTGCCGTATGTGTCCTACAGCACCTGATACCCCAATACTGAGCCGCTGCTGCCGTATGTGTCCCTATTTTTGCCCCTGATATCCCAATACTGAGGCGCTGCTGCCATGTGTCCTACAGCACCTGATACTCCAATACTGAGCCGCTGCTGCCGTATGTGTCCCTATTACTGCACCTGATACCCCAATACTGCGCCTCTGCTGCCGTATGTGCCCCTATTACTGCACCTGATACCCCAATACTGAGCCGCTGCTGCCGTATGTGTCCCTATTACTGCCCCTGATACCCCAATACTGAGGCGCTGCTGCCATATGTGTCCTACAGCACCCGATACCCCAATACTGAGCCACTGCTGCCATGTGTCCTACGGCACCTGATACCCCAATACTGAGCCGCTGCTACCATGTGTCCTACAGCACCTGATACCCCAATACTGAGCCGCTGCTGCCGTATTTGTCTTACAGCCCGATACCCCATTACTGAGCCTTTGCTGCCATATGTGTCCTACAGCACCCAATACCCCAATACTGAGCCGCTGCTGCCGTATGTGTCCCTATTACTGCACCTGATACCCCAATACTGAGCCGCTGCTGCCATGTGTCCCCATTACTGCACCTGCTGTGTAAATTCTAAAGCACCCCTCTATAATATAGTAATGCCGGGTGCAAGTGCCCTAGAAAACAGTGCCAATATTTTGCCCCCTTGAAAGTAATAATGCCCTGTGTGCCCCTTTGATAGTCACAGTAAACAGAGTTCCCCTATAACAATAAGTGCCCACTTTACATTTAAAAATGTCCCGAGTCTCCCCCTGTACAGCTCCCCTATACACAGTACCCCCCTCACTGTATAGTACCACCCACACAGTATACTGACCCCTTACTAGACTCCAAACTGTTTGATGGCTCCAACACTGTATGATGGCCCCTTCACTGTAATCCCCACTGTATGATGGCCCCAGAGATAACCTCCATATAGTATAATGTGCCAGATAGTCCTCAATATAGTACAAGACAGTACCCCTATAGGCAGACCCTGTAGCATAAGGCAGTACCCCTATAGGCAGACCCTGTAGAATAAAGCAGCACCCCCATAGGCAGACTCTGTAGTATAAGGAAGGAAGTAGGGGTTTGGATTCCTGCAGAACTGGGCTGCCTTCTCAGTTGGCTACAGGGTCTACGCTAGGGACGGGCTGCACCTCAATGGGGAAGGTGCAGCTGTGCTGGGGGAGAAAATGGCTAGAAGGTTGGAGGAGTGTTTAAACTAGGGATTGGGGGGGAGGGCATTCAATTTATAGGAGGGGAAGATAGTGCAAATAAAGACCTGGACACAAATAAGGAAGTTGGGTATGGCGGTGGCATGGGGGTTGGGGTTAGAACAGTTAATAATTTAAGAAAGAATAGAGGTACAGAGAGGAACATCAAGTGCATGTATACTAATGCCAGAAGCCTCGCCAACAAAATGGACGAATTAGAACTAATGTTGTTGGAGCATAATTATGACATGGTGGGGATATCTGAAACATGGCTGGATGAGAGCCATGACTGGGCTGTTAACTTGCAGGGCTATAGCCTGTTCAGAAATGACCGTACAGATAAGCGAGGGGGAGGGGTGTGTGTCTATATGTAAAATCGTCCTTAAAACCCATCCGGCGTGATAATATAGGTGAATCTAATGAAAATGTGGAGTCCTTGTGGGTGGAGATAAGGGGAGGGGGAAAAATAATAAATTACTGATAGGGGTTTTATAAATCTCCAAAAATAATGGAAGCAATGGAGAATATCCTCGTAAAGCAAATAGATGAAGCTGCGACTCAAGGAGAAGTAATTATTATGGGGGACTTCAACTACCCTGAAATAGATTGGGGAACAGAAACCTGCAGTTCCAGTAAAGGTAATCGGTTTTTGACAACTATGAGAGACAATTACCTTTCACAACTGGTTCAGGACCCAACAAGGAGGGGGGCACTGCTAGACCTAATATTAGCCAACAGGCCAGACCGCATATCAAATATAAGGGGTGGGGGTCACTTGGGGAATAGTGATCACAAAATAATAAGTTTTCATGTCTCCTTTAATAAGATGTGTAATAGAGGGGTTACACGGACACTAAACTTCAGGAGGGCAAATTTCCAACGGATGAGAGAGGATCTTGGTGCAATTAACGGGGACGATATCCTGAGACATAAAAATACACAAAGAAAATGGGAGACGTTTATTAGCATCCTGGATAGGACCTGTGCACAGTATATACCGTATGGGAATAAACATACTAGAAATAGGAGGAAACCAATATGGCTAAATAGAGCTGTAAGGGGCGCAATAAGTGACAAAAAGAAAGCATTTAGAGAATTAAAGGAAGTAGGTAGTGAGGAGGCATTAAATAAATACAAAAAATTACATAAATTCTGTAAAAAGCAAATCAAGGCAGTAAAGATTGAGACAGAGAGACTCATTGCCAGGGAGAGTAAAAATAATCCCAAAATATTCTTTACATAAATAGTAAGAAACTAAAAAATGATAGTGTTGGCCCCCTTAAAAATAGTCTGGGTGAAATGGTGGATGAGGATGAGGAAAAAGCCAATATGCTAAATGACTTTTTTTCATCAGTATTTACAAAAGAAAATCCCATGGCAGCCAATATGACTAGTGATAAAAATTCCCAATTAAATGTCACCTGCTTAACCCAGCAGAAGTACGGCGGCGTCTAAAAATCACTAAAATTGACAAATCTCCGGGCCCGGATGGGATACACCCTCGAGTACTGCAGGAATTAAGTACAGTCATTGATAGACCATTATTTTTAATCTTTAAAGACTCCATAATAACAGGGTGTGTACCACAGGACTGGCGTATAGCAAATGTGGTGCCAATATTCAAAACGGGGACAAAAACTGAACTCGGTAATTATAGGCCAGTAAGCTTAACCTCCACTGTGGGTAAAATCCTGGAGGGCATTCTAAGGGATGCTATACTGGAGTATCTGAAGAGGAATAACCTCATGACCCAGTATCAGCACGGGTTTAACTAGGGACCGTTCATGTCAGACTAATTTGATCAGCTTCTATGAAGAGGTAAGTTCCGGACTGGACCAAGGGAACCCAGTGGATGTAGTGTATATGGACTTTTCAAAAGCTTTTGATACGGTGCCACACAAAAGGTTGTTACATAAAATGAGAATAATGGGGATAGGGGAAAATATGTGTAAGTGGATTGAGAGCTGGCTCAGGGATAGGAAACAAAGGGTGGTTATTAATGGAGCACACTCGGACTGGGTTGCGGTTAGCAGTGGGGTACCACAGGGGTCAGTATTGGGCCCTCTTTTTAACATATTTATTAATGACCTTGTAGGGGGCATTCAGAGTAGAATTTCAATATTTGCAGATGCCACTAAACTCTGCAGGGTAATCAATACAGGGGAGGACAATTTTATATTACAGGATGATTTATGTAAACTAGAAGCTTGGGCTGATAAATGGCAAATGAGCTTTAATGGGGATAAATGTAAGGTCATGCACTTGGGTAGAAGTAATAAGATGTATAACTATGTGCTTAATTCTAAAACTCTGGGCAAAACCGTCAATGAAAAAGACCTGGGTGTATGGGTGGATGACAAACTCAAATTCAGTGGCCAGTGTCAGGCAGCTGCTACAAAGGCAAATAAAATAATGGGATGCATTAAAAGAGGCATAGATGCTCATGAGGAGAACATAATTTTACCTCTATACAAGTCACTAGTTCGAGCACACTTAGAATACTGTGCACAGTTCTGGTCTCCGGTGTATAAGAAAGACATAGCTAAACTGGAGCGGGTGCAGAGAAGAGCGACCAAGGTTATTAGAGGACTGGGGGGTCTGCAATACCAAGATAGGTTATTACACTTGGGGCTATTTAGTTTGGAAAAACGAAGACTAAGGGGTGATCTTATTTTCATGTATAAATATATGAGGAGACAGGACAAAGACCTTTCTGATGATCTTTTTAATCATAGACCTGAGACAGGGACAAGGGGGCATCCTCTATGTCTGGAAGAAAAAAGGTTTAAGCATAATAACAGACGCGGATTCTTTACTGTAAGAGCAGTGAGACTATGGAACTCTCTGCCGTATGATGTTGTAATGAGTGATTCATTACTTAAATTTAAGAGGGGACTGGATACCTTTCTGGAAAAGTATAATGTTACAGGGTATATAAGATTCCTTGATAGGGCGTTGATCCAGGGAACTAGTCTGATTGCCGTATGTGGAGTCGGGAAGGAATTTTTTTCCCCAAGGTGGAGCTTACTCTTTGCCACATGGGTTTTTTTTGCCTTCCTCTGGATCAACATGTTAGGGCATGTTAGGTTAGGCTATGGGTTGAACTAGATGGACTTAAAGTCTTCCTTCAACCTTAATAACTATGTAGTAACTATGCAAGGCAGCACCCCCATGGTCAGATCCTGTAGTATAAGGCAGCACCCCCCTATAGGCAGATTCTGTAGTGTATAAGGCAGCACCCCCCATAGGCAGAATCTGTAGTATAAGGCAGCACCCCCCATAGGCGGATCCTGTAGTGTAAGTGGGGCAGCACGGTGGCGCAGTGGTTAGCACAGCAGCCTTGCAGCGCTGGAGTCCTGGGTTCTAATCCCACCTTGGACAACATCTGCAAAGAGTTTGTATGTTCTCTCCGTGTTTTCTCCGGGCACTCCGGTTTCCTCCCACATTCCAAAGACATACTGATAGGGAATTTAGATTGTGAGCCCCAATCTATGATAAGCCCCAAGCAATGATAATGTGTACAAACTGTAAAGCGCTGCGTAATATGTTAGCGCTATATAAAAATAAAGATTTATTATTATTATATTATAAGGCAGCTCCCCCCCATAGGCAGATCCTGTAGTGCATAAGGCAGCACCCCCATAGGCAGATCCTGTAGTGCATAAGGCAGCTGCATAAGGCAGCACCCCCATAGGCAGATCCTGTAGTGCATAAGGCAGCTGCATAAGGCAGCACCCCCATAGGCAGATCCTGTAGTGTATAAGGCAGCACCCCCCCATAGGCAGATCCTGTAGTATAAGGCAGCACCCCCATAGGCAGATCCTGTAGTGTATAAGGCAGCACCCCCTCCCATAGACAGATCCTGTAGTGTATAAGGCAGCACCCCCTCCCATAGACAGATCCTGTAGAGTATAAGGCAGCACCCCCCCATAGGCAGATTCTGTAGTGTATAAGGCAGCACTCCCCCATAGGCAGATCCTGTAGTGTATAAGGCAGCACCCCCGATAGGCTGATCTTGTAGTATATAAGGCAGCACCCCCGATAGGCTGATCTTGTAGTATAAGGCAGCACCCCCCTCCCATAGGCAGATCCTGTAGAGTATAAGGCAGCACCCCCCCATAGGCAGATCCTGTAGTGCATAAGGCAGCACCCCCATAGGCAGATCCTGTAGTGTATAAGGCAGCACCCCCCCATAGGCAGATCCTGTAGTATAACACAGCACCCCCGATAGGCAGATCTTGTAGTATAAGGCAGCACCTCCTCCCATAGGCAGATCCTGTAGAGTATAAGGCAGCACCCCCCCATAGGCAGATCCTGTAGTGTATAAGGCAGCACCCCCCATAGGCAGATCCTGTAGTATAAGGCAGCACCCCATAGGCAGATCCTGTAGTGTATAAGGCAGCACCCCCCATAGGCAGATCCTGTAGTATAAGGCAGCACCCCCCCATAGGCAGATCCTGTAGCATAAGGCAGAACCCCCCCATAGGCAGATCATGTAGTGTATAAGGCAGCACCCCTCCATAGGCAGATCCTGTAGTATAAGGCAGCACCCCCCCCAAAGGCAGATCCTGTAGTGCATAAGGCAGCCCCCATAAAAAAAACAACACCACAATACTCACCTCTCTTCCTCCTTGTTCCAGCGGTGCTCCCTGCTCCCGCTCATGTCCTCACAGCGGGTGCTGGGCGGTGTCATCATCGCGCCCGCTGTCAGTGTCGGCGTCTGCGACATCAGACGCTGACAGGGAAATGATGGGAGGAGCGCAGCGTGGCGCTCCTTCCCTCATCAATGCGGAAACGGGCGGGGGGGCCCCCTACTGGCACCAGGCTGTCCCCCGCCTGCTCAGGGGCCCCATAGCAGCGGAGCAGGGAGATCGATTCTCCCTGCTCTGCCGCAGAATGTAACTGCGATGCAGTTACAATAGCGTAGCTCCGGGTGGGCCCCCTCAGAGTGCGGGGCCCTGGGCGACCGCCCCCTCTCTGCTCCCATCCTGCGCCCTTATCCTGTCATGTGCTGCTCCCATCCTGCGCCCCCGTTCTGTCATGTGCTGCTCTCTGAGCCCCGATTCTGTCATGTGCTGCTGCCATCCTGCGCCCCCATTCTGTCATGTGCTGCTCCCATCCTACCCCCCCGTTCTGTCATGTGCTGCTCCCATCCTGTGCCCCCATGCTGTCATGCGCTGCTCCCATCTTGAGCCCCCATTCTGTCATGCGCTGCTCCCATCCTGCGGCCCCATTCTGTCATGTGCTGCTCCCATACTGCGCCCCCATTCTGACATGTGCTGCACCCATCCTGCGCCTCCATTCTGTCATTTGCTGCTCCCACCCTTTGCCCCCATCCTGTCATGTGCTGCTTCCATCCTGCGCCCCCGTTCTGTCATGTGCTGCTTCCATCCTGCACCCCCGTTCTGTCATGTGCTGCCCTATTCTGTCATGTGCTGCTCCCATCCTGCGCCACAGTTCTGTAATGTGCTGCTCCCATCCTGCGCCACCGTTCTGTAATTTGCTGCTCCCATCCATATGCCCCATACGCTGCTCCATAAAGGTTGATGGCCCTCATAAGATGCTCCATAATATATGCCTCATATGCTGCTCCATTATGGTTGATGGCCCCCATAAGATGCTCCATAGTATATGCCTCATATGCTGCTCCATTATGGTTGATGGCCACCATAAGATGCTCCATAGTATATGCCCTGTATGCTGATCCATAAAGTTTGATGGCCCCCATAAGATGCTCCATAGTATTATATGCCCTGTATGCTGATCCATAAAGGTTGATGGCCCCCATAAGATGCTCCATAGTATTATATGCCCTGTATGCTGATCTATAAAGGTTGATGGCCCCCATAAGATGCTCCATAGTATTATATGCCCTGTATGCTGCTGCAATAAAAAAAAAAAAAAAACATACTCGCCTATCGTCGCTGGGCGCCGAGTGCTGGGGGCCTGAGCAGGCAGGGACACCGGCGCGCTGTGGGGGTCAGGTGCTGGAGTCGCCACTAGCTCAGGCCCCCGACACTTGCTATAGTCACCTGGCCCTGATCCAGTGCTGCGTGCCGCTCCGTCTTCCGGGTCCCCTGGCTGTGACTGTTCAGTCAGAGGGCGGCGCGCATTAAGCGCGTCATCGCGCCCTCTGAACTGAACGTCACAGGCAGAGGATGTGGAGGACGGAGCAGCGCGCATCACTGGAACGGGACAGGTGAATATAGCATACTCACCCTCCTGGCACGTCCCCGCTTCTCCGTTGGAGATCGCGGTGTGCGTTCAGTGCTTACGCATATCGTGATCTCCTGGGCTGCGTCACTCTGTGGGGTCCAGACTGCGCCGGCGCTTGTGCAGTCTATAAAGGCTTTGGACAGAGTGACGCTCCCAGTGTTATATTATAGATTGCCCGGCTGGGAATAGTTATATCACCCTCACTGCGGCATGCCCCATAGCCAGTACACAAGCAGGCAGCCTTTCTGGTGACTAATTATCCTAGGTGAGGTTGCCTGACTGACCTGAGGGCAAGGGGGGCTCCAGAGGGCTGCAAGTTCCAAACCGGAACTAGGAAGTGGGATATAAATAAATCCCTGAAGAAAGAACCGGGAAAACCAAACACCACAGATTCATGACATATTGGTGGCAGAGCGGTGGGATAATAGAGCATTACTGATCTGGTTTGAGCAATCATTCCTCTAACTAAAAACTTGCACGGTTCTTGCGAGGACCCTGCACAAAAAGTTTTGGAGAACGAACTCAGTGTTTACTAGTCCGGAGACAATAGTGGGTAAAGCGATTACTTCTACCCTGTTTCTTCGTTTTTCTATCCTATCTTTAATTTGGCAACTATGGCTATGCTTGGAGAAGGCTGGTATAAGCAGCATAACAAGGACACTCTTATTGCCCTTTGCAGGCTGAGACAGATTGACGCCACGGGCAAAAACAAAAGCCAACTGGTCGCGGCTCTGCTGCAACTAAAAATCGCTCAGAGCCCAGCAGACACAGAAGCCAGCCCAAGCGCAAATGGTGCTGCTGCAGAGGTCCAACCGGGGCAAGCCGGCCCTTCTTGCCACCAGGGCAGAGTGGACCCCACCTGACGATGGCATTGGAACAACTCCCCACAGACGATCGTGAAGCACGTCTGAAGCTGATCCAGCAATACCAAGAGAAAGCGGAGCAGCGGGAGGCGGAGAGAGCTCAGTGGGAGGCGAAGAGAGCTGAACGGCAGGCCCAAGCCGAGCGGGAGTACCAGCTGGAGAAAGCCTGACTCCAGGCGTCGATGTCGCCCCAGTCCAGTGACGAGCCCAATAGCGCTCAGATTCCTAAACCCCAGCCAGAGCACTTTCCTGTGATGGAAAAGGACAAGGACTTGGACACTTTTCTGTGGGCATTTGAGAAAGCCTGGAGGCAGTACCGGCTGCCTGAGACCGAATGGGCCCGATATCTAACCCCAGGCCTCAAAGGCAAAGCTCTGGAGGCATTTAGTTTTCTCCCATCAGGCCAACATGGTGACTATGAGGCCATCAAGCAGGCCCTGATAAAGTACCAGCTCACTCCTGAGGTTTACCGCAAAAAGTTCTGGAACCTCCAAGTGGCCCACACGACAGTTACAGCGATGTGGTGCATAGACTCAGGACCCACTTTGACCAGTGGACCCAAGGACTGACAGCGATCACCTCTGAACAGCTGCGAGACCTGATGATCAAAGACCAGTTTCTACATCTTTGCCCAGCTGAGGTGCGACAGTTCGTCATGGACTGAGAGCCCAAAGACACGGATAATGCAGTGCAGATTGCCGATGCCTATGAGGTCAACAGTTAACCGGGAGTGCGGAAGCCAGTCATCGCCAGCTGGAGAGGGGGTAAGCCATCAACCAACCCCAGTGCCCCTACCAGCCGACTCACCGGAGGCTCTGTCCCCGTTGCTAGCACCCGACCATACTACCGACCTTCGCAAGTGTTTTGCCTGCAATAAGTCTGATCATATCAGCGCCAACTGTCCGGAGAAGCAGAAGAACCCTCCAGCCAGGGCTTCAGACGACAGTTCTTTTAGTGGTTGGGAGGGACTATCACAACGTGCATCAAGTCACCGTGGGGGGCCATGTCGCTAGAGGCCTCAAGACACTGGAGCTGAACAAACCCTCATCTGACCCGAACTGGCAGCCCCTGAAGAGATCATTCCGGGGAAAACCCTGACTGTCACGGGGATCGGGGGCATCCGCTGCCCCTTGCCAATGGCCCGGGTGTTTATAGATAGGGGTGCCGGGAGCGGGGTGAAGGAAGTGGGGTTGTCTGAAAACTTGTCCACTGACGTTTTGTTGGGGACTGATTTGAGGAGAATGTTTGCATATTATGTCCCTGATCCCACTACCCAATCTGATACTAAGGGTAATGTTAATGCTAATGATAACGATGGGAAATTGCATGCGTTACCTTAGAGTGATTTAACTCATACTGATGATGATGAAAATGTGCATGTTTTACCTGCTAACAATTTATATCCTAATGATAATGTGTCTACAGGTGCAGGAGTGCTCAGGCACGTCACTCTGCGAGGTGAAATGGCCTATTCCACCATCAACGTTTGCAGCCCTACCTGCAAGGACGCACCTTTACTGTGGTCACCGACCACAAGCCCCTGAGCTGGCTGCACACCGTGTCTGGTACCAACGGAAGGTTGCTACACTAGAGCCTCGCCCTCAAGCAGTAAGACTTTACTGTGAAACATAAAAAAGGCAGCGAGCATGGCAATGCAGATGGGCTGTCCCGCCAGGGCGAGCCTGCCGGAGGTCCTGCCTCCGTAGCGCACTCCAAAAGGGGGAGGTGTCAGGAAATATGACGTAATGTCTTATTGTTTGATTACACACTGAGCTGTGCTACATCTTTTGGTTTTGTAGGCACACGCTGCAGCTTTGATCCCCTCACAACCCCTCCTTCTCTCTCTGCCTGCGTGTGTAATCCTATACTCCTTCCCATCTCCCTCAGGAATGTGTGTGTGATTCCCTTCACCCCCTTCCTCCTGCTTGCAGCTCGGGAAACAAAGTAAAAAGCTCTGAAACATGTGTTTCCTTTGTCCTAGTACAGGTTTCATTTAGTATCAAAATATAACGGCGCCGAAGAGCCATAGAAACACGAACCTTACCCTTTTGAATGTGCACCGGCAGAACCATACTCCAGTGAATTTTCTAAGCTCAGGGACCAGCAGAATCCAAGTAGTGGATTACTGCTTAACCGAGGCACATAGCCAAATCGTGTTTAGACTTAAATGAACGTCCATTTCATGCTGAGAAAAATGATAATTTTGTCTTCCTTCTACAGGCTTCTCCTCAGGAGTTATGGTTAATAGCCGGATTTCATAACGTCCTAATCTTTTTGGAGTAAAACCTATATTATTTACTAGTATTGTTCTCCTTGCTCTATGCGTACCCCAAGTCCTCAGACCTAAGCCATTGCTACCGGTTCAGTTGGCTCCTGACCCGCTATTAATCATAAGAAATAGGAGCTAGTGGCAGCGCAGCGTGCTGAGCTTGTGGGACAAAGCTGGCAGTGACAGAAAGGGTTTTATAAGTTTATTGCCCGGCTGTGGCTGGGAATAGTTATATCGCCCTCACTGCAGCGTGCCCGATAGCCAGTACACGAGCAGACAGTCTTTCTAGTGACTAATTATCCTAGGTGCAGTTGCCTGACTGACCTGAGGGTAAGGGGGGCGCCAGAGAGCTGCAAGTTCCAAACTGGAAGTGGGATATAAATAAATCCCTGAAGAAAGAACCAGGGCAACCAAGCACCCCCGGTTCATGACATATTGGTGGCAGAGCGGTGGGATAATAGAGCTTTAGTGATCTGGTTTGAGCAACCATTCCTCTCACTAAAAACTTGCACGATTCTTGCTAGGACCCTGCGCAAAAAGTTTTGGCGAACGAACTCAGTGTTTACTAGTCCTGAGACAATAGTGTGTAAAGCGATTACCCCTACCCTGTTTCTTAGTTTTTCTATCCTATATCTTTTATTTGGCAGCTATGACTATTGTTTGGAGAAACCTGGTATACGCAGCATAACAAGTACACTTATTGCCCTTTTGCAGGCTGAGACAAATTGACGCCACGGGCAAAAACAAAAGCCAATTGGTCGCGGCTCTGGTGCAACTGGAAATCGCTCAGAGCCCAGCGGACACAGAAGCCAGCCCAAGTGCAAATGGTGATGCTGCAGAGGTCCAAACGGGGCAAGCCGGCCCTACTTGCCACCAGGGCAGAGAGTGGAACCCCATCTGCCGATGACATTGGAACAATTCCCCGTAGACGATCGTGAAGCATGTCTGAGGCTGATCCAGCAATACCAAGAGAAAGCGAAGCAGCGGGAGGCGGAGAGAGCTGAACGGCAGGCCCAAGCCGAGCGGGAGTACCAGCTGGAGTAAGCCTGACTCCAGGGGTCGAGGTCGTCCCTGTCCAGTGGCGAGCCCAACAGCGCTCAGATTCCTAAACCCCGGCCAGAGCACTTTCCTGTGATGGAAAAGGACGGGGACTTGGACACTTTTCTGTGGGCATTTGAGAAAGCCTGCAGGCCGTACCGGCTACCTGGGACCGAATGGGCCCGATATCTAACCCCAGGCCTCAAAGGCAAAGCTCTGGAGGCATTTACTTCTCTCCCATCAGGCCAAGATGGTGACTATGAGGCCATCAAGCAGGCCTTGATAAAAAAGTACCAGCTCACTCCTGAGGTTTACCGCAAAAAGTTACGGAATCTCCAAGTGGCCCACACGACGTTACAGCGATGTGGTGCATGGACTCAGGACCCACTTTGACCAGTGGCCCAAGGACTGTCAGCGATCACCTCTGAACAGCTGCGAGACCTGATGATCAAAGACCAGTTTCTACATCTTTGCCCAGCTGAGGTGCAACAGTTCTTGATGGACCGAGAGCCCAAAGACATGGATAAAGCAGCGCAGATTGCTGACACCTATGAGGCCAACCATAAACCGGAAGTATGGAAGCCAGTCATCATCAGCTGGAGAGGGGGTAAGCCATCAACCAACCCCAGTGCCCCTGCCAGCCGACTCACCGGAGGCCCTGTCCCCGTTGCCAGCACCCAACCTACCACCGACCTTCGCAAGTGTTTTGCCTGCAATAAGTCTGGTCATATGAGCGCCAACTGTCCGGAGAAGCAGAAGAACCCCCCCTGGCCAGGGCCCCAGTTCTTTTGGTGATTGGGGCGGTTGGGAGGGAGAATGACAACGTGCAGCAAGTCACCGTGGGGGGCCATGTCGCTAGAGGGCTCAAGGACACCGGGGCTGAACGAACCCTCATCCGACCCGAACTGGCAGCCCCTGAAGAGATTATTCCGGGGAAAACCCTGACTGTCACCAGGATTGGGGGCATCCGCTGTCCCTTGCCAATGGCCCGAGTGTTTATAGATTGGGGTGCCGGGAGCGGGGAGAAGGAAGTTGGGTTGTCTGAAAACTAGCCCACTGACGTTTTGTTGGGGACTGATTTGGGGAGAATGTTTGCATATTACGTCCCTGATCCCCCTTACCCCATCTGATACTAAGGGTAAGGTTAATGCTAATGATAACGATGGGAAATTGCATGCGTTACCTTAGAGTGATTTAACTCATACTGATGATGATGAAAATGTGCATGTTTTACCTGCTAACCATTTATATCCTAATGATGATGTGTCTACAGGTGCAGGAGTGCTCAGGCACGTCACTCTGCGATGTGAAATAGCTGAGGAACCCCCAACAGGAGCAAGGAATTGTGCTAGGGGAAATGGGGAGATGCGTGGGAATTGTGGGGAAGGTGATGCCATGCAACTGATCAGTACCACAGAGGAAGGTAACTGCCTCATATATAGCACTGCTCCTGAGATGCTGGGGGTGGATAGGGAGGTAGAACCCATAGCAGCGTCGGGTGATGGGTCTGTGAAAATCCCCAGGGAGACAGCCTATGTAGCTGCTGTCACCCGCAGTCAGAGTGCCCGTAAAGCAGATAACGTTCTGCCTTCTGGACCCTCCTCAGTCACATGGGTGACTGAACCAGAGATGGACCCAGAGCAGGTCCCAGAGGGTTCCCGTGGGGAAGGGACCCTGATGTCACTTCTGGCTGCCTCCAGTCAGGAGTTCCAGGCTGCTCTGCACTCAGATGCGAGCCTGGAGAACTTTAAGGCACCTCGCCGAGACGCCCACCTCCGTGACTGATAAGGAGAGGGTGTTCTGGGAACGAGGGAGGTTATACCGGGAGACAGTTCCCGGTAAATCCAAAAAGGAGTGATTGAGGGAAAGACAGCTGGTCGTCCCGTACCAATTTCAGGGTGAGGTGTAGCGGATTGCCCATGAGATCCCGCTCGCTGGACCCTTGTGGATCAGCAAAACTAAGGCCCGGCTGTCTCAACACTTCTATTGGCCCAAGATGGGGACAGATGTAACAAACTACTGCTGCTCCTGTATCACCTGCCAAAGAGGGGGGAAGATGGGACCTGCTCTTAAGGATCCCCTGATCCTTTTGCCAGTGATCGAGGAGCCTTTCCCGAGGATCGTGGTGTACATTGTGGGCCCACTGGCCGTCCCCAGCAGCTCTGGAAAGCAATACTTCCTCATTGTGGTACACTACGCTACCCGGTACCCAGAGGCAGCGGCTCTGTCCTCAACTAGGGCAGATAAGGTGGCGGATGCCCTGTTGGCCATCTTTTCAAGGGTAGGATTTCCCAAGGAGATGCTTACCGACCAAGGGTCCCCATTCATGTCTCGCCTAATGGATGCTCTCTGTAAGAAAATGCAGGTGAAGCGTCTGGTATCGAGGGCGTATTACCCCCAGGACCAAAAAAACAGGTGATGTCCTTCCTGGGCACTGCAGGGTACTATAGGCGCTTTGTACCGAACTATAGCAGCCGTGCAAAACCCTTGACGGACCTCACCAGGAAGAAGCTACTCCAAACTGTCGACTGGACAGACGGCTGTAAAGTGGCTTTCCGGGCTTTGAAAACTGCCTGGCTAAAAGCCATCGACAGCAGTCGGCCGTTCCTAGTACAGACCAACGCCAGCGAGTTTGGCCTCGGTGCTGTGCTCAGCCAGGTCCACTCGGGGAACCAAGAGCACCCCATGTTGTACCTGAGCTGGAAGTTTCTGCCGAGGGAAGTGGCCTATTCCACCATCGAGAAGGAGTGCCTGGCCATGGTTTGGGCCCTGCAACGTTTGCAGCCCTACCTGAACAGATGCACCTTCACTGTGGTGATCGACTACAACCCCCTGAGCTGGCTGCACACCGTGTCTGGTACCAAAGGAAGGTTTCTACGCTGGAGCCTCGCCCTCCAGCAGTATGACTTTACCGTGAAACACAAAAAAGGCAGTGAGCATGGCAATTCAGATGGGCTGTCCCGCCAGGGTGCGCATGGAGGAGTACCGAGAGGTACTGCCTCCATAGCCCAGTCTAAAAGGGGGAGGTGTCAGGAAATATGACGTAATGTCTTATTGTTTGATCACACACTGAGCTCTGCTACATCTTTTGGCTTTTCAGACACACGCTGCAGCTTTGATCCCCTCCTTCTCTCTCTGCCTGCGTGTGTAATCCTATACCCCCTTTGTCCTAGTACAGGGTTCATTTAGGATCAAAATATAACAAGTGCCGAAGAGCCATAGAAACACGAAACTTACCCTTTTGAATGGGCACCGGCAGGAACCATACTCCAGTGAATTTTCTAAGCTCAGGGACCAGCAGAATCCAAGTAGTGGATTACTGCTTAACTGAGGCACATAGCCAAATCGTGTTTAGACTTAAATGAACATCCATTTCATGCTGAGAAAAATTGTCATTTTGCCTTCCTTCTACAGGATTATCCCCAGGAGTTATGGTTAGTAGCCGGATTTCATAACTTTAAAAAACGGGAGTATCCAGCCCCTCAGTGATGTCACGAGCAGAGGGCATAAGAGAGATTCAGACTCATTTTAGGAGGTTTTTTTTGCCCACGAAGCCTGCTACACGAGGCTCTGCAACCAGCCTGATGCATTGGGATGTCACTCCCTTCCCCCCACGCCACATAGCAGCCATGATATGAGAGAACTTTAAGTGCTTTTCATCTTTAATCCATTTTATTTTGTAATCGTTCTAATTATCTCATCTTGTAATATCGCTTTTATACTTTTGTAAACACTGCCTAATCTTTTTGGAGTAAAAGCTATAATATTTACTAGTGTTGATCTCCTTGCTCTAAACGTACCCCATGTCCTCCGACCTAAGCCATTGCTACTGATTGGGTTGGCTCCTGACCCGCTATTAATCATAAGAAATAGAAGCTGGTGGCAGCGTAGTGTGCTGAGCTTGTGGGGCAAAGCTGGCAGTGACGGAAAGGGTTTTATAAGTGTATTGCCCGGCCTTTCAGGTGAATAGTTATCCTAGGTGCAGTTCCCTGACTGACGTGAGGGTGAGGGTAAGGGGGGCGCCAGAGAGCTGCAAGTTCCAAACCGTAACTGGGAAGTGGAATATAAATAAATACGTGAAGAAAGAACTGGGGGCAACCAAACACCCCCGATTCATGACACTGTAAAATGCAGCTTAAAACTTGAATAAAAAAGCAGCAAAAAAACTGCAGCAAAAACACAACAAGTGAACATACCCTAATTGTATTAATTGAGCAAAAGGAATAAAACAATGTTTTAATCGCCTTAGTGCCTCATAATTTGATGTAAAAACCAATCGGCAAAGTTGCTTCCGTTTTAAATCCTTACTGAAAGAATTACTAAAATGTAATCAATTATTTGTATGTACCTCAAAAATGATGGCAATAGAAAATGCAACTTTTCCTTCAAACTTGTATGAATCAATGGAAAAATAAATACACATTTATGGCTTACAAAAAAAAGGTTAAAAAAGGGACAAATTCTGGTTCTTACAGCAAAATATTAGTGAAGAGTCGAATTCATCCTATGAGGGTGCACGGCAGCCACGGGTGGGGGAAGCACTCAATGTATTGGACTCCTTGCTTTACAGTGAACTCTCTACTGCCTGGAAACTGCAAAGATTAAAGAGAACCTGTCTCCAGTCCTATACCTATAGACCCTGCCCCATCATCTTTTAAAGAATGAAAATGGGATTCCTACAAGCCCTTTATGCCCTCATAGGTGCTCCTGCCTACCCATCTGGTCCAATGGGTGCCTCCAGGTAGCATACGTACGGCATAGGTACGGCGTACGTACGGCCAGCACACTGACTGATGAACCCCGGCGTCAGATAGCAGATTGTCCTGATGAGAAAACATTAGTGATGCAGGATATAACGAGGGTCGGGGCGTCTCTACATGTTCTAGTAACTTACAGTCACACACATTATAGTCATTGGGAGTCGGCGATGTCCGAGGTGAGCTTTCTTCAAGGCGTCCAATACGTGTGGCGTCATCTCGGCTTGGTTATGTCCTTGATCTTCAAGTTCTTCGTCTTTGGGACGTCTCTGGTTGAACAGATTAGAGAATTGGAACAACTGGTATTTTGGTAACGACACGAGGGACTATTTCCATATTGGAATATTAGCGACTTATTTCATTTCCACACTGGAGCTTCATGATAAACATTTTACCTTATATTTGATAGTATTTTCCCAGATACAGGAACATTGAACTAGATCACATCTAAACCCTCGTCATCAGTGATTGGCTTCATGTTGTGCATTCTCACTAAGCGCTCAGTTCAGTGAATAAAAAATGATAATTACTAATTCAGCATTCAAAGCCATTTACTAATTACTGTAATAATCGGTTTGGACGTGTCTGGGTCTCTTTAAAGTAGAAGTTTGCCCCTTCTTGCCCCCACATTTGGATGTTGATAAATCACAGTGGAGTTCCCAATGTTTATAAATCTCATCCATGAGAAATAATAGATCCGTATGTGCTTTCAGTTTATGGGTGTTTGTTTAGGTTCTTATTCACTTGCATCAATTTCACGCAGTCAATAAACTTTATGTAAAACTCTGAGCATGTCTTCACTAACGAACTGTAATATATAAATGTCACCGCAAGCAATTGATTAAAAGTTTATTTTTATAAGAATAAAATCCAGAAAGCCAAATCACAAGGCATCCTGTGACGGCAAAGGCATCTGAAGACAAATCAAATAATAAGAAAAAAAAAAATACTCCGAGCAGCAAGGCTCGGCCTGCGATGCACCTCCATGTAAGGTATGTGAGGGCTCAGCGCTGCTCACGTGGATATGGAGAACGGCAGACACAAACAATTACGAGCAAAGAGTCTGATCACCGGAAGGCTCCACCGATCCGGTATCCCCCACATAGATGAATTTGGTGTCGCGCATGCACAATGCAGCTCCGTGGAAAGTCAGTCCTATTGACTCAAGCTGATTGGTTGCGGAGCTGCATGGCGCATGCACGACACCAAATGGATAGGTGAAGGTTACCGCAATCAGACACTTTTGACAAATATTGAGAGATTGTGGGACAATGGCCTGTAGCTAACCACATTTCCGTTCCTACTGATCCAAAGCATGCTGCGCTTTCTCGAGATGCTAAAAAAATCCATATCAAACTCACACGAGGGAACAAAGCTTTAGCGGCGCAGCATGATTACAGGAAGGACCAGTATGAGCAAGACTAACACCTGGCACATTCCCTAATCCGGGGCCTGAGAGGCGGCGCATGACAAATAGATTGTCTCTTTGGTGCTCTTTAAATCCCTATGTCCTGCACTGCCCTACACCCAGGATAACACTGTGCACAGCTCAGCCCATTATCACCCTGGACCCTCAGCCCAATGTCTCGATGGACCCTCAGCCCAATGTCTTCATGGACCCTCAGCCCAAAGTCACCCTGGGCCCTCAGCCCAATGTCTCCCTGGACCGTCAGCCCAATGTCACTCTGGACCGTCAGGCCCAATGTCAACCCGGACCCTCAGCCCAATGTCAACCCGGACCCTCAGCCCAATGTCTCCATGGACCCTCAGCCCAATGTCTCCATGGACCCTCAGCCCAATGTCTCCATGGACCCTCAGCCCAAAGTCACCCTGGACCCTCAGCCCAAAGTCACCCTGGACCCTCAGCCCAAAGTCACCCTGGACCCTCAGCCCAAAGTCACCCTGGACCCTCAGCCCAAAGTCACCCTGGACCCTCAGCCCAAAAGTCACCCTGGACCCTCAGCCCAAAGTCACCCTGGACCCTCAGCCCAAAGTCACCCTGGACCATCAGCCCTAAGTCACCCTGGACCATCAGCCCAATGTCACCCTGGACACTCAGCCCAAAGTCACCCTGGACCATCAGCCCAATGTCACCCTGGACCATAAGCCCAATGTCACCCTGGACACTCAGCCCAATGCCTCCCTGGGCACTCGGCCCAATGTCACCCTGGACCCTCAACCCAATGTCTCCCTGGACCCTCAGCCCAATGTCACCCTGGACCCTCAGCCCAATGTCACCCTGGACCCTCAGCCCAATGTCACCCTGGACCGTCAAGCCCAATGTCACCCTGGACCGTCAGACCAATGTCAACCCGGACCCTCAGCCTAATGTCTTCATGGACCCTCAGTCCAATGTCTCCATGGACCCTAAGCCCAATGTCTCCATGGACCCTCAGCCCAATGTCTCCATGGACCGTCAGCCCAATGTCACTCTGAACCGTCAGCCCAATGTCATCACGGTCCCTCAGCCCAATGTCATCACGGTCCCTCAGCCCAATGTCATCCTGGATCTGTCACTTTCCATAAAGATGTATTTGTTTGGGGTGTAAACACAACTTTTTTTTCCGAATCTGTTTTTTTTTTTTTCTTTTCTTTATGTGCCTCTCTGTTCCTGAGATATGTCCCCCTCTTCCCTGTATGTAGATCTATTTTTTTTTTATCCAAGTGGGCGTGGTCCTTTTCTCAATGTCCACACCCAGTTAGTCAAAACTAGATTGATATACAGTGTAGAGGCCATACTCATGAATGTAGAGGCACAGGAACAAAAGAAAGACACTGCTGGATTCAGCAGAACAGCGGTATGTACACCACGTAAAATAACTTCATTTTTATTGACAAGTCCTGTTTAAGGGTACAATACATATAGAGAAACTATGAAAATACGCTGTTTTCGACAGATTGTAATAATCAATGCAGAATACTGACAAACGGCGTTAACAGAAAATAAGTCAGCGATTCTGTTCATAGGACACCAGAGATTTGCTCTTCTAGCATAAACAGAAGCCATGGCAGAAGAAAGTGACCCGAAAAGTGCAGAACGGCATTTGCCAGGGCCGAATCACAATGCACAAAGCCAACTCCTCAATAACTACTTACCTGCAGCCATAAACACCTCCGAGCTCACCAGCTTGCATAAGTTGCCCCTACCCAATATGACAGTGCAGTGCACCAGATCTTGCCACAAACACTGGAGTGACAGATCATCCATCGTGTCTTCACTATAAAGCATTGCACCTCCATAACTCCCTGGGAGGACCTAACTGACGTGTGAGGTCCTCTCCTCCCACCGATGTGATGGCTTATGAATCACGCTTCATCTGAAAACAATGTAAACAAATGCCATCACTGCGGGACAGCCATGGCTACAGATGGCATGGTCCTCTCATCTAGCTGTCGCTGAGGAAGAATGCATGAGAAGAGGACGGGTATTTTTTATTTCTTGTATGAGAAGCTCTTGAGTCCCCAGAGGCTTGTACCCCTGTATAAAATACTGTCATGTGTCCCCCTCGGAGACGCTAACAAATGTATAGTTCCATCAGAGCCCAATATCAGCCTCTCTTGTTCTAAAAACGAGGCCTGCAAGGAAGAAAAACCAGAGATTACAAAAGCTGAATTCTGTCCATGGAGCCAGAGCAGCTCTCGAGGAAGGTGCTGGGTCAGAGCGAGTCTGTGTGCATGGCGTGCACGGGCAGCAAGGCCGGGTGATGCCTGTGCACCGGCCATTACTGAGGCGGCTGCTGTAGCTGAATCCTGCGCTCGGCAGCGGCTGCCAGCATACGCCGGCGGAGGGCGACAGAGTCCGAAACCTCGCTTTCTGATGACGTAGAGGAGCCATCGTCTGAAGTTCTGTTCAGATAACGCCTGGTGGGACAACGGCAGAAGAAAGCAATGTATATTTGTATGGCCGCAATGTTACATTGTCCGATATGCACACATGTACCAAAGTGTGAACACATCACTAGCTAAAAGCTACACTCCTCTATGGATCATCACAAGTTATGGAGAATTTGTCGCTGACTTTATGTGAAACTGTAAAAAATGCATCTCAACATATAAAAGAGGAACTAAAAAGGAGATTTTTGTGTACTCACCGTAAAATCTTTTTTTCCGAGCCAATCATTGGGGGACACAGGACCATGGGTGTTATGCTGCTTGCCACTAGGAGGACACTAAGTAAACACAAAGAGTTAACTCCTCCTCTGCAGTATACACCCCCTGACTGGCCAGTAACGACTCAGTTCGGTAGTAAAGCAGTAGGAGTATAAGAAAACCAAGGCAAGTAAACTATGTCCAAAACTGAGGAACAAAATACAACAACGAACAGTCAATAGGTTAACAGGGTGGGTGCTGTGTCCCCCAATGATTGGCTCGGAGAAAAAGATTTTACGGTGAGTACACAAAAATCTCCTTTTCTCCTACGCCTCATTGGGGGACACAGGACCATGGGACGTCCTAAAGCAGTCCCTGGGTGGGGAGCAATTGCACTGCTAAAAAAACCCATGTACCACTGGCTTAGTGGGGTACCATTGTCTGCAGAATGCGCCTGCCAAGGGCAGCGTCTGCCAAAGCCTTGGTATGGACGTGATAGTCCAGTCTGCATACCTTCACGAAGCACTAAGTCGTAGGTTTACAAAGTTGTTGTGTGGAAGCCTGGTGCCGAATGGCCCAAGAAGCACCGACCGACCGAGTCGAATGCGCCTTAATCCCTGCTGGGACAGGGGTGTTCCTGATGCGATAAGATTTTTGAATAGTGGAGCGAATCCACTTGGCTAGAGTGGCCTTTGAGGTGGGTAGACCTTTCCTATGTCCCTCCGGAAGCACGAACAGGACATCCGACTTACGGAAGGGAGCCGTGCGAGATATGTACCGCCGAAGAGCTCTAACCACATCCAAAGTATGGAGAGCTTTCTCGATACGATGGGTTGGTACCGGGCAGAATGACGGCAAGACAATGTCCTCATTTAAATGAAAGGAGGAGACGACTTTCAGTAGGAAAGAGGGAAAGGTTCTCAAAACTACTAACTACCTTGTCTGGGTGAAAAATCAGGAAAGGGGGTCGGCAAGAGAGCCGCCAACTCAGAAACTCTCCTGATTGACGTAATCACCACGAGAAAGACCACCGTCCATGAAAGGAGGGTGAGAGAGATGTCCTGCAATAATTCAAAAGGGGCCTCCTGAAGAGCTCCGAGAACCAAGTTAAGATCCCATGAAGCCAGAGGCATTCTATAGGGAGGGACCACCCGGGAGACTCCTTGGATGAACGTCCTAACCGGCAGTCTGGAAGCGATCTTTCGTTGGAATAGAACAGACAATGCAGACACTTGTCCCTTGAGCGAGCTTAGGGCAAGGCCTGACTCTAAGCCTGATTGAAGAAACTCCAGAATGGACGGAATAGAAAAAAACCAGAAGAGAAGGTCCATGGGTATTGCACCATGAAAATTAGATGCGCCAGGTGCGATGATAAACGCGCATGGATACGGGTTTCCTAGCGCGAATCATGGTAGAAGAAACCCCTGGAGAGAATCCGGCTTGGGCTGAAATCCAGGATTCAACGGCCAAGCCGTCAAAGACAGGGCCCCAGAGTTCTGGTGGCAAATCGGGCCCTGTGAGAAAAGATCCGTGCGATCTGGAAGCCGCCAGGGGACGTCAGCGACCATTTGGACGAGTTCCGCGTACCATGCTCGGTGCGGCCAGTCTGGCGCGACGAGAATCACTGGTCTCCCCTCTGCCCTGATCTTCTTGATGACTCTCGGGAGCACAGGAAGAGGCGGAAATATGTATGGCATCTGGAACTGATGCCACGGCAGGACCAGAGCATCTGCCCCAATGGCGCAAGGATCGCGGGACCGCGCAATGAACTGGGGAACCTGGTTGTTGATCCTCGAGGCCATGAGATCCACATCCGGCATCCCCCAGCGAAGACAAATCTGCTGGAAGACTTCCGGATGGAGGGACAAGACCTTGGCGACTGAGGAAGTCCGCTTCCCAATTCTCCACACCCGGTATGTGGATCGCCGAGATGAGTGAGTGATTGGTCTCGGCCCAGCGCAGGATGTGAGAGACTTCGAGCATGGCTGCCCTGCTGCGGGTTCCCCCTTGCCGGTTGATGTACACCACAGCTGTGGCGTTGTCGGATTGGATTCTGATGGGATGGCCTGCGAGAAGGTGGTGAAAGTTGCGTAATGCAAGAGTGATCGCTCGAATCTCCAAGATATTGATTGGAAGACGCAACTCTCTTGTGGACCAACGACCCTGTGCCGTGTGGTGATTGAAAAATGCACCCCAGCCCAAAAGGTTGGCATCGGTGGTCACCACTAACCAGCGCACTGGGAGAAAAGACTTCCCTTGGTTCAGGGAGGACTGAAGCGTCCACCACCTGAGGGTCTGCCTGACCTGTGGGGGCAGGCGAAAACGACGGTCAAGGGAAAACGGGCTCCTATCCCAGGCTAACAGAAGCGCCTGTTGCAGGGGACGGAGATGGAACTGCGCAAACGGAACGGCTTCCATCGCCGCAACCATTTTCCCGAGGATGCGCATTGCAAAGCGAATGGAGTGAGGGACTGGGCGGGAGAGCTTGCGCGCTCCCTGTTGTAAGGACAAGACCTTCTCTGGAGGGAGAATGACCAACCCACGGGAACAGTCCAAAATCATGCCCAGGAAGCAGATTTGTTGAGCCGGCACCGGAGATGATTTCTCGAAGTTGATTTTCCAACCCAGGCGAGAAAGAGAATCCACGGTGATATTTACAGACTCCTCGCAGGCAGAATGGGACGGACCCTTGATTAATAGGTCGTCCAGATAGGGAAGAACTACCACTCCCCGAGCGTGAAGAATGGCCATGACAGCCGCCATGACCTTGGTGAAGACTCTGGGGGCGGTGGCGGAAGCGTTAACTACGAAATCTCCGGCCTGCGCTAACTGGTTAGCTAGTCTGGCCGCCTCTGGGGGAAGATCACTCCCATGGACGGTAGAGGTTAGCACCTCTGCCCAGGTTACCATTGCCTTAGCCACCCAGGTAGCTGCAAAAGATGGAAGGAGAGCTGCTCCTGAGGCCTCAAAGACTGAGCGAGCCAGATAGTCAATTTGACGGTCAGAAGGATTTTTGACTGATGAACCGTCGGACAAAGACAAGACTGTTTGGGATGAGAGTCGCAATACGGCAGGATCCACAGAAGGAGAGGGAAGCAACTCCTTTACCAGATTATTGGAGAAAGGATATTTAGCTTCCGTGGCTTTTTGAGCCGTAAAACGCTTCTCTTAGTGTTCCCTGTGTTTTTGGATAAGGTCTTGAAACTCAGGGTGATTAGCAAATATCCTTTGGACGCATTTAGTCTTTTTAAAAGATACGACGTGTTCCTGAGAGGAAACAGATTTGTCGTCCACCATTAGTGTTTTGTTGACTGCCTCAATAAGGGAGTCAAGTGTCTCCTGACCGACAGAGGAGTCTTGGGTTAAAGATTCCTCCGACTCATATTCTGAGTCATGTACGCTGCGACCCTCGGGGGAGGGGGAGCGAGAAGATGAGCTCACAGATACTGAAGCTCGAGCATGGACGGGAGATGGGGGAAGGGTTCTTTTCCTGGCATCTCGAGAGTCCCGTAGAACAGTACGCCCCCTGTGGTCGGACGGCCCCGCACCGTCTCCAGATTCCGTTGCAGCCGACGGAGGTGAATTCTGGCTTGAGGACCCTCGGAAAGAGTCCAATGCCTTGACCAAGGATTCCATTGAATGTGACAGGGACGCAGCCTACTCAGGAGGGTTAAGCTCGGCGGGGTCGGTGGAGACATTGGAGGTGGCGGCAGAAGGCGGCTGCGCACAAGCCGGGTCACAGTTCTGGCACAAAGGGGTATTGTGGGCACGTGGCAACGCAGAGTTGCAAGTGGCACATGAAGTAAAAAACACAGTGTGCTTTTTATTGCCCCTTTTTGCGTCCTTAGATTGAGACATAGTGTATGTCTATACTCCGATTAAACTGCGATAGCAGGGCTATGGGAGCAGAGAAGGTGTTAAGCTTTTCCCTATGGAGTGGAGCAGCTTACCCACGGTCCTGTGCTGGTGTCCCCGGGGAGGCAGAGCGGAAAGGCAGCGCTTTCGGCTTAAGTTTCCTTGCAGAAGTGGAGTCCCAAGATGGCGCCAGAGATTTGCAGGGCACTTCTCGTTCAGGATGAGAAGTGCCTGAGTAGTGGGAGGGGCTTGGACGGTGGGCGGGAATTTTAAGTTGCGGCCTAGTCCGGCAGTAGAAGCCGGGGACTAAATTTATGGAGCCGGCCGGAGGCACGCACCGGCGGCCGCGACTGATGACCACCGCTGGCATCTAGCCAGCGGTATCTCTCCCCAGGGACCCAGACCGCACCTTCCCACGCAGGCAGCGTGAGGAAGGGATTACTCACCAAGGAGGGTTGCCTGCAGCTCAATCGATCCTCCCTATGCCGGGGGATGGAGAGCGTCTGTGTCTTCATATGTGCCTGCCGCAGGGGACTTACGGCTGAGCCTGCCGCAGGGGACTTACGGCTGAGCCTGCCGCAGGGGACTTACGGCTGAGCCTGCTGCAGGGGGCTTACGGCTACTGTGGGGTCTACGTGACGCCAAGGTGAGGGCATAATTTCGGATGAGCCCGGGAGATGCACATAAGAGGTATACTCTATATGCTCGCCCTCTAACAGGGGGGAGATCGGGACCGTATAGGAACCGTCGCCCTGGTGTAGATTAGGCGTGCCCCAGTCGTCGTAGGAGAGGTACAGGGAGGTATACTCGCCGTGCTCGCCTGTTGATGGTTCGGGGGAGAGCGGGCCCTAGAGAGGAATCCGTCGCCCCCTTCACTCCGTTAATTAAAAAATAAAAATTTACAGAAAATAAAAATAAAACAAAAAACGGTGGGGTCTGGAAACAGACCCAAGTGCCTCCTACAGACACTAAGCAAGAACTGAGTCGTTACTGGCCAGTCAGGGGGTGTATACTGCAGGGGAGGAGTTAACTCTTTGTGTTTACTTAGTGTCCTCCTAGTGGCAAGCAGCATAACACCCATGGTCCTGTGTCCTCTAATGAGGCGTAGAAGAAATTAATATTATATCAATGGGCATCGGGTTACCACCCCGCCACCTTATTTTCACTGTTTCCCAGGCACAGATCCATACTTTTCTAGTATTACAGGATGGGCCGTCAAATTTTAATGTCCTGGATTAGCGCTTTAAAATGTAACAGCCATGAGATAGTGATGCTTTTGAGATTGACATCTATACAATGCCAAAGGAAACTCGAATTGGCGGGTGTAGAGGGCCCCATATCCAGCAAAGGTCCTGGAACTAATAGCTTGGCACCGATGATTGGGCCAACAGGGCACAACACAAGTCTTACCAAGCAGAATAAATAGTGTTACCCACTTTCCTCAAAAAAATCCCATTCAGGGGTTATCGTAGAGTCTAGTCTTCTAATATACTGATCTAGTGTGTCACCGCCGTTTGATCTCACACTTACTCCTACCTTCTGGCCAGCTGCACCATGTCCTCCTTCCTTTGGCTTAGCATTCGTTGCCTTTCTTCTGCAGACTTCGAGAAACGGCTGCCTCTGGCCTCAAAGTCCTCTGCCTCGGTGGGCAATGCCTCTGCTTCTATGAAGTCTCCATATTCCTCTATACTTGGTGTCAAATTCAATGGAACGCGCTCAGTCTGGACGAAAAAAAGGCAATAGATGCAATAGTGTGAACAGGGAAATACGCATGAACCTGCTGTACAGCGCTGCACAGTTATTCTTACCATTACCTGCACATCTCCGTTAGTTTCCTGTTGCTCCTCAGCATCGGGAGAGTCGTCAGGCCTGGCTTCCTCAGACCTCTGTAGAACAAGCAGATTCAGGATATTTTGTGTCACAGCGTTATCACTACCATCTTATGGGTACTATACAGTAATCACATTAATACACGGACCTGAGTGGGAAAAGGCACTTGAATACGTCCCTCTAAAATATTGTCTGTAGTGACCTCCACGGAGCGAGTGATCTGCAGATCCTGCAAGACCAGGTGATAAGGGACTTGAGGAAACATGTCTAATACCTGCCGGGCCTGTGGAGATAGGAGGAACACACTGTTTATATCGTCCATCATTCACACTTAAATTTTTCGGCGTGCACCAAATCTTTGCCCTCCCCACAGATACGTACCATGGCATTTAACTGAGAGTTAGTCGCTTGTGCTATTCCTAAAATGTTGGTTGTGTGCATCACTTCAACTGAGAAACTCGGCAGCCAACTTGCAAACCTTGATCCTGTAAAAGAAGTAGCTAATTATCACAGGGGTTGTTGCATGCCGTCACCAGGAGGACATCTTGTGACTACAATTTCAGCAAGAAGGGTAACCCGCAAAAGCAACTTTTACTCTGGTGGACCCAAATCATCCATGGATAAATCCATTTTTCCTACAAGCGGTCTAACTTTAATATTAAAAGGTCTGCTGGTGAGGAGCCGCCCCTGTAAATAAAAAACAATCTTACCATCAAAATGGAAGAAGTGATTGTGATGATTGAGGCGGGGCCGCCCCTCTGTCACGGTGATCGGGATGATATTTTGATCTATGTTGTCTCTCGGCTGCTCTCCGCGAGGTCTGGTGCCATCGGCCATATTGAGCGACATTCTACAAGTCGGACATGAAGTGTCCTGCTCTAGCCAAGAGCGGAGGCAGGAGCTGTGGGGGGGGAGAAGACACACGCTTTGAAATAAATAATAAAACCTTGTAGACCAAGCGACAGGGAAGCATCCAGGATATTTTTATATCAAGCAACCGCTTTAATCTCTGGCTCCGAAGAGCGTCTTCTCTAATGCAGAGATTAACACCTACTT
The DNA here is from genome assembly GCF_051348905.1 of Ranitomeya variabilis. Lineage (NCBI taxonomy): Eukaryota > Metazoa > Chordata > Amphibia > Anura > Dendrobatidae > Ranitomeya > Ranitomeya variabilis. The sequence goes on along the minus strand of NC_135233.1, from coordinate 576,563,762 downwards.
GTGAAACAGATGCCCGCAGGGGAGCTTGCGTGCAGCTTGCATCGAATCCCAGCAGATGGCGCAGTCGTCGTTATTGGCCTCTAGCTCCTCGGACGTGGCTACTGCAAAGCTATAGGGAGTAAATGGTCACTTTATAAGGCGCGGCGTCTGGAGCGGGGGTAATGCTATACATGCATATATATTAGATCATATCAGGAAAGGGGGATCCACAGTTACACAACATAAAGAAATGCATATTTTAAGTTTACTTGTTATATATTATTAGGACACGTCTGAATTTTATTATTAACTAATATATATATTCTTAAAATTTAAAAAAAAAAACACTCATGAACATGCGATCATTTGATCACTTGTACCATATACTGAAAACCTTCAGTATTGCAATATACAGTACTAATCAGAGTCATATATGGAGCCCAGTACATGGCTGGGCTTCAGAGGAGCAACAACATGGCAGCATCTAAGGTCTTCAGTAGGTCCCTGGACGGCCATATCAACCAATTAGCAACCTGCAATCAGCTCTAAAGGAGGCCCATAGGCACCTGGGCAGGATAGGGAGGCCTAAAGGTGGCTACCGGTGATTGAGAACTGCATGTAAGAGGTTACCAGCAATCACAACTAGCTCTGATTGCTGCTGTTACATGCTGATGCTGTTTAACACAGCCAACATCTGCCCTTTATGAAGCAGGCTCAGCGCCTGGGCCCGATTCACATACCCCGACATATATTTATCAATGGGTGTTAACGAGGTAAAATAATGACACCCCCCCACCAAACAGGATATTTACCTCTCTGGCACTGATATATCAGCATTTCTCTGGTGCTCTGTCTGTCTCTTTACACCCGGCCTTCTGTGATTATGTCTTATTTCATGTGACCACTGCAGTCAATCAAAGGCTGCAGTGTTCGCAGGAGGTTGGGTGTACCAAGACTGGAGGGGGACCGGAGAATATCTGTCCAGAGAAAACTAGGAGAGGTGAATACAGTGTGTTGTCTTTCTTGCACACATACGGCATTTATTAAATGTAGCTGTAAAGGTTACAATCACATTTAATGGTGTGGACGAAGTGTCAATTTAAGAAAAGGAGCTTAAAAAAAAAAAAGCAAAATAAACCTACTGAGCCTCCATGTTCCCGACGACGCGCAAATAATTTTTGTGCCGGCGGAGTCTACGCTGTAGCTCATGGAAAAGGTGACGCAGTTGCATGAAGATGACCAGGCTTGCCATGGAAAGCCAGATGTTGCCAAATAACTAAGAAAAAAAATTAAAAGACAATGAGCTTTCAAGAAGCGCACATCTTCCTTTATAGATCACGACAACTGTTTGTTAGAAATTATAAGGTGAGAAGAAAACAAGGTCCTCACCAACATGTGAATATGATGCATCAGGTCCATAGAAAGGTGGCTCAGCTCCATCACAAAATCCGTGTAATACACGTAAGTCCCTTTGCCTTCCCATGTTCCTTCGTGATTAAGGTCCCAAAGGTGGATCACGTAGCTGCAAAGAAAAATCGATGCTTCTTGATTGACAGCACAGAGGTGACGGTATGCAGGGGGGTGGCACTGATAAGAATAAGCAAAGTGCAGCCATAGTGTGCAAGCCATAAAGGCTGTATTTCAGCACAGGGGATGACGCATAATAGGTATCCGTGATGGTGTTTTACACTGTCCTATCCTGAGTGAGCAGGTATAATAATACTGACCAGTTACATTTAATGACCTAGGTCATCAAATCAGATCTATGGGGTTCTGAACATCACCCCGACACACCAGCAGCGGACGGATGTAAAGAAAAAAAAAAGAGCACAGCTGACAATTTCTAGTGTAATGAATAGGAGCCGATCTGCAGTGCTCAGCAGCGGCTGCTACACATTGACTACACCGGCGGAGCTAACAACATCTTATCAGTGGGGTGTCAGACCCCCATCGATGGTACCCCCATACTTACCGTAACACAACGTGGGCTGTTCTTGTGGTCACCAGCAAACACTACAAGAAGAAAACAGGCCGGTGTTAGAGAATCAGAGGACGTGTCCTCTAAGGGTCACCCTGAGGGAGATGCCTATTGTACACTGAATTAAACCAACATGGTAAGACCCTGTCCATCTATAATGAGTGCGCAGGATCACGTGGAGCTGCTACATGAAGCGACACAATAAAATGACTAACATAGATGAAAACCACTGAACAATGTTTTGGCATGGATGATAAATTTGCGGCTAATTGTTTTATAATGAACTACACACAACAAAAATGTGATCATTCATCCACTAAGTCCTGTAATGCCTGTGTGCACATGGTCCATCCAGGCCGGCACCGGAAGTCACTGGCGGAGAATGGATGGGATTGATAATACTGTGGATCAAGCACTGGACTAAGTTTCCCCTACAGAGTTTTTCCATGAATGACATCTATAAATGGGAAAAGTGATAAATGTCTGATTGCTGGGGGTCCCAATGATCACTAGAAAAGGGAAGAGCTCACCGATCAGACATTTATGGCAATCTACGTCAGTCCATTCATACGCTGCTATAAAATGGGTGGTCTTTGACTTTATGGACCGAAAACCATAAACTGAAGCAATAATATAGATTTATAGACATCCAGCCAAGCGCTACGCTTACCTCGGCGGCCATGAACGCCAGCGTGTGCATCCCGTGAGCATATCCGGCAAACACACATAGCACCGCCAAGCAGCAGCAGACCCCGAGCATGGCGGAGAGAAGAACCAGCACGCGGACATGGCAGCTCATTGGGGTGGTCGGTGAGAATGACAGCTGTAAGGAGGAGGTAAGAAAACAAAAACGTTCATTCAGAAACAAGCGTCTGTGACGCCCCCCAAACCTCGTGAGCCGGGTACGTACGTATTCGAATCTGTCTCTGCAGAGCTGCACCATGAGATGGAGGAAGACCAAGCCGGCGAACCAGAGGAACCACAGGACTACCTCCTCCACCGTCTGCACGTTCAACACGCCAAAGATGAAGATGAACTTGTAGAAGATGAAATTCCAAAACTTGTCCTTCAGATGCTGCAAAGACAGAAAAAGGCAGTGAGGCATGGTATAAATCCACCAGCGAGGGTCTTCCCAGCTCCGCCATTCCTGGCTACGACCCTTACTTAATGAAGTAGCGACGTTACTAGTTAATTTGCGACAATTACAATAAGACGCCGCTGTACGCACCTGTCTCTCGCTGACACGTAATGGACCGAACACCACATGTTGTATTAATTTAGCAACAAGCATCAGCAAACAGCAGACGGTGTTCACCAGCACCTACATGGGGAGGGGAGAAACATGATGGCTGTTTAACAAATTTTGAAAAAAAAAAAAAAATTTGAAAATGTACAAGTAAATATAAGAAACTTTGTAATAAATCTTATTAGAGAAATCTGCTTCTTTCTCCACTTATGAGCCACTTCTCTTTCCAAAACAAGTTGGCTGCCAGCTCACTGAGCGACCGATAACAGCTGCCTTATGAAGAGGGGAGTGGAAGAAGGAGGCACAAAATGAGAGCGCAAAACACCCACACAGACCAGTATAGTAAGGGTACATGCACACTTTTCAAGCAGAAGACATTTGAGGAAACCGCTGGCGGTGGCTCAAGATTGAACATTGTGAACAGCAAGTCGTTTTTACATAGGTTCATTATTTTTAAACGCTTTTTCAGGCAGGTTATGTAGCATGCACATGTCATATGCATATACCCTAAGTGTTTATTTTCGCACTCTAGAGCTGGATTCACAGTCACATTGCTCGGTATTGCTCTATAATATCTTCCATGTTGCTGCTTTTGAACATGTGCTACATAGAGACAGGAAAGTCTGTGTGTGTCGTTTATTGGAGACATTATGGCACCTTGTCAATATCCACCAGCTCAGAGACAACTGAAAACTAGAGAGTGTGCCTGGAAAAAAAATCCAAACCTGCTAGATTGCAAATCTCAAGCCTTGCACAGCAGAGGATTTACAGTAAGTATCTAGCACCCCAAAAACATCCAGTGACTTCAATAAAACAGGAAACTTATTCCAAATCCCCCATTTTATGAGCAACATTGGAGAACCTCAGTGCTAGACCCTCTCAGACATCTGTGGCCAGTAGTACAGGTCACGTCTTACATGCTGGAAACTCGGGGGCTATTTTTAAGGCAGAGCCTCCTAAAATAGTCAGCTGGCAGCTCCGCTGTCTGCTTCTTCCTGACACCAGTTACTAGAGCAGATCACAGATCACTACATACAACGCTGATCTGGTCCAGAATATCCGTAGCCCATTCCTCGGTAAATGGGAACATTCAGCATAGGAATTAGAGGACTTACTTTCAAAACTCTCCCCAATGGGTGCAACACAAGGTCTGAGGTTCATAGGTCACATGCACGGTAGGTGGGGGTATGTAATGAGGAGCGCTACCATTACTTTATTATGCTAGATGGTGGGATCCCAAAAGGTGGGAAACCTATAAATCAATGGACTATCCAAAGGAGACATTCCAGAAAAACCCTTAAATAGAGGGATTTTTTATAGAGGGAGGTCCATCATTAATTAGCCAGAGTAGATACAAAACAGGACTCTCTGATGACACAGCCTATTAGAGCATTTCATGGCACCATGAAATATTCACTCTCCCCTATGGTGGTCAACAGCACTGCAGCCAATCATTGAGCTCAGGGATTAGGCTGCAGCGCTGACGATGTGAAAGCGGAGATTCAATGATGGACCTGGGGAGGGGAGGAAAGCTCAGTTTGTTTGTTGTGGGGTCACTTTACTCATCTCTCCCCAAATGGAAAGACAAACACTCGGCTGCACTGAGACTGCATGTAAATGGATGTGTCAGGAGACATTATGGCTATTTCCTGTTCACAGGTGCTTTTAGTTTGAGTGAGAAAACTGCAGCGTCACTGTGGGATCAGAAAAATTTACAAGAGAAATGCGAGAAACTTGTCTGCACTTTGCTCCACTTCCCCAGATATCACATGCTCTGACACATTCTTGCCGGATCTCTGACCCTCAAATCCCAGCGCAGGACTAATCTAAAAAGTAAAGTGACCAACACCGGGGCGGGCAGTGTGCTAATCTCCTGGGGATAGGGACACCTCAGGTGCCCAGCTCTGACCCACAACGTGCTCCGATCACACCGGCCATAGTGAAAAGACACAAATACATTTGTAGAGATATTCCCATCTCGAGACAGCCGAAGGGTAACAAGAAAGCTGACGGGTGTCTTCTACCAAGCAGATTCCTTGTGGGATCTGCACAAATAAGAAGGTTATTGCAAACAGATCTGAAGAAGGAATTTGCAGCGGCAGAGGATCCACATTAAATCGTGAGGTTCTCTGCATTTATTTTACAGCGGGTATATACTGGCGACTCCATTCTATATATCTTCTATAGGGTGAAATCCGAGGTGACCATATACTGTGGACATCTCTTTACATCTGCTAATAGGTTCCGCATGGACAAACCCTAAAGGGTCTCGGGCAGCACAAGTTTCAGATTTGGGTTTCTGCAATCGTCCTATTAATCCGATAAAATAACCAGAGGAACAGAACAGATATTTCAGTCTTAGAAATTTTAGCTACAAAATAAGCAGCAGATACATTTCCCCTAAAATGTAAATCCAGAGTAATGCCACACCAGCGAAGAGAAGAGTGTGCGCTGAAGAACCCGGGGCGACGTGGTTAGGGCTTCATACTCATAGAAACGTTTCTGTGGCAAAATCTGCAGGTCACATTGTTCCTGCTTGTGTTCTGTATTTCACCACGAGCTTTACCAAGGGCGAGATCCGCACTGAACAGCAGCAGAGTCGGCACACTGTAAAATGTCCTCAAGGTGTGAGGCCGGGGCAGTGACTGTCATGAAGCAGATGCAGTCACTTGTGCTCTGCCTGACCTCATTTCCGGCAGTGTCCGGCTGTGTTCCTGTGCCCACCCGAAAAGGTCGGACACGGCCGAAAGTGAGGTTAGCCATACATTAACGGACAGATGTTATACAGGTACAGTATATGGGGTACACAGATACAGCATATGGGGTACACAGGATGTCAAACACGTACACTATATGGAGTACACGGGATATCACACACGTACACTATATGGGGTAGACGGGATGTCACACACGTACACTATATTGGGTAGACGGGATGTCACACGTACACTATATGGGGTACACGGAATGTCACACGTACACTATATGGGGTACACAGGAGGATCACACATGTACAGTATATGGGGTACACAGGAGGATCACACATGTACAGTATATGGGGTACACAGGAGGATCACAGGTACAGTATATGGGGTACACAGGATGGTCACACAGGTACAGTATATCGCAGGCATAGTGCGGTCACACGAGTATAGTATTTCGCAGCCACAGATCGGTCACTCAAGTACAGTGAATTGTGCTCACCCAGGTACAACATCACTGCCACACATGTAGCATATCACTGGCACAGGCAGTCACACAGCTGTAGTATATCACAGGTACAGTATATTGTGGTCACAAGCTGGTTACATTGTATTAAGGTCACATCACATGAGTACAGAATTTCGCAGGCACAGATCATTCACACAACTTCAGTGCATCGCAATCACACATGTACAGCATATCGTGGGCACAGGCGGTCGCACAAGTACAATATATATTGTGGGCACAAGCGGTCACATAGGTATAATATATTGCAGTCATGCGTGTAGTATATCGAGGGCACAGGCAGTCACACAGATACAGTATTATCAAAGGCACAGGATGGTCACAGGTACAGCATATTGCGGGCACAGGTGGTCACGCAGGTACAGTATATTGCGGACACAGGCGGCCACACGTACAGCATATTGCGGGCACAGGCAGCCACACAGGTACAGCATATTGCGGGCACAGGCGGCCACACAGGTACAGCATATTGCGGGCACAGGCGGCCACACAGGTACAGCATATTGCGGGCACAGGCGGCCACACAGGTACAGCATATTGCGGGCACAGGCGGCCACACAGGTACAGCATATTGCGGGCACAGGCAGCCACACAGGTACAGCATATTGCGGGCACAGGCGGCCACACAGGTACAGCATATTGCGGGCACAGGCGGCCACACAGGTACAGCATATTGCGGGCACAGGCGGCCACACAGGTACAGCATATTGCGGGCACAGGCGGTCACACAGGTACAGCATATTGCGGGCACATGCGGTCACACAGGTAAAGTATTATCAAAGGCACAAGATTGTCACACAGCTACTGTATATTGTGGGCACAGGCGGTCACACAGGTACAGCATATTGGGGGCACAGGCGGTCACACGTATAGTATATTGCGGGCACAGGCGGTCACACACAGCATATTGCGGGCACAGGCGGTTACACAAATACAGTATACTGCGGGCACAGGCGGTCACAGGTACAGTATATAGAGGGCACAGGCTTTTCACACTGGTAAATTATATCGCAGTCACAGGTACAGTATATAGCAGGTACAGGCTGATCATACAGGCACAGTATATCGCGGTCACGGGTATAATATAACATGTGCACAGGCGGTCACACAGGTACAGTATGTCATGTGCACAGGCGGTCACACAGGTACAGTATGTCATGTGCACAGGCGGTCACACAGGTACAGTATGTCATGTGCACAGGCGGTCACACAGGTACAGTATGTCATGTGCACAGGCGGTCACACGTACAGTATGTCATGTGCACAGGCGGTCACACAGGTACAGTATGTCATGTGCACAGGCGGTCACACAGGTACAGTATGTCATGTGCACAGGCGGTCACACAGGTACAGTATGTCATGTGCACAGGCGGTCACACAGGTACAGTATGTCATGTGCACAGGCGGTCACACAGGTACAGTATGTCATGTGCACAGGCGGTCACAGGTACAGTATGTCATGTGCACAGGCGGTCACACAGGTACAGTATGTCATGTGCACAGGCGGTCACACAGGTACAGTATGTCATGTGCACAGGCGGTCACACAGGTACAGTATGTCATGTGCACAGGCGGTCACACAGGTACAGTATATTGTGTGCACAGACGATCATATAGATACAGTATATAGCAGACACAGGCAGTCACACACGTACAGTATATGGCGGGCACAGGAGTCACACAGGCACAGTACATCAGGGGTGTCAAACTGCATTCCTCGAGGGCCGCAAACAGGTCATGTTTTCAGGATTCCCTTGTATTGCACGTGTGATAGTTTAATCACCTGCAGAGAATGATTCCAGCACCTTGTGCAATGTTAAGGAAATCTTGAAAACACGCATGGTTTGAGGCCCTCGAGGAATGCAGTTTGACACCCCTGCAGTACATGATGGGCACAGGCGGTCAGCCAGGTAAAGTAAATCGCAGGCACAGGCGGTCATACTTGTACAGGTGTTATGTGTTGGGTATAAACTGTAAACGGGCCAAATATACAATAAGGTGGTTACAGCTATGTAGTTTATACAGGCAGACATACAAGAACAGTATAAACTCATGCATTGCACATGACACAATATATATACAGTTGTGGCCAAAAGTATTGACACCCCTGCAATTCTGTCAGATAATACTCAGTTTCTTCCTGAAAATGATTGCAAAACACAAATTATTTGGTATTATTATCTTCATTTAATTTGTCTTAAATGAAAAAACACAAAAGAGAATGAAGCAAAAGCAAAACATTGATCATTTCACACAAAACTCCAAAAATGGGCCAGACAAAAGTATTGGCACCCTCAGCCTAATACTTGGTTGCACAACCTTTAGCCAAAATAACTGCGACCAACCGCTTCCGGTAACCATCAATGAGTTTCTTACAATGCTCTGCTGGAATTTTAGACCATTCTTCTTTGGCAAACTGTTCCAGGTCCCTGATATTTGAGGGTGCCTTCTCCAAACTGCCATTTTTAGATCTCTCCACAGGTGTTCTATGGGATTCAGGTCTGGACTCATTGCTGGCCAACTTAGAAGTCTCCCGTGCTTTCTCTCAAACCATTTTCTAGTGTTTTTTGAAGTGTGTTTTGGGTCATTGTCCTGCTGGAGACCCATGACCTCTGAGGGAGACCCAGCTTTCTCACACTGGGACCTACATTATGCTTCAAAATTTGTTAGTAGTCTTCAGACTTCATAATGCCATGCACACGGTCAAGCAGTCCAGTGCCAGAGGCAGCAAAGCAACCCCAAAACATCAGGGAACCTCCACCATGTTTGACTGTAGGGACCGTGTTCTTTTCTTTGAATGCCTCTTTTATTCTCCTGTAAACTCTATGTTGATGCCTTTGCCCAAAAAAAGCTCTACTTCTGTCTCATCTGACCAGAGAACATTCTTCCAAAACATTTTAGGCTTTTTCAGGTAAGTTTTTGCCATCTCCAGCCTGGCTTTTTTATGTCTCGGGGTAAGAAGTGGGTTCTTCGGGGTAAGAAGTGGGTTCTTCCTGGGTCTCCTACTATACAGTCCCTTTTCATTCAGACGCCGGCAGATAGTACGGGTTGACACTGTTGTACCCTCGGACTGCAGGGCAGCTTGAACTTGTTTGGATGTTAGTCGAGGTTCTTTATCCAACATCCGCACAATCTTGCATTGAAATCTCTTGTCAATTTTTCTTTTCCGTCCACATCTAGGGAGGTTAGCCACAGTGCCATGGGCTTTAAACGTCTTGATGACACTGCGCACGGTAGACACAGGAACATTCAGGTCTTTGGAGATGGACTTGTAGCCTTGAGATTGCTCATGCTTCCTCACAATTTGGTTTCTCAAGTCCTCAGACAGTTCTTTGGTCTTCTTTTTTTTCTCCATGCTCAATGTGGTACACACAAGGACACAGGACAGAGGTTAAGTCAACTTTAATCCATGTCAACTGGCTGCAAGTGTGATTTAGTTATTGCCAACACCTGTTAGGTGCCACAGGTAAGTTACAGGTGCTGTTAATTACACAAATTAGAGAAGCATCACATGATTTTTCGAACAGTGCCAATACTTTTGTCCACCCCCTTTTTTATGTTTGGTGTGGAATTATATCCAATTTGGCTTTAGGACAATTCTTTGTGTTTTTTTTTTATTAAGACAAATTAAATGAAGATAATAATAACAAAGAATTTGTGTTTGCAATCATTTTCAGGAAGACACTGAGTATTATCTGACAGAATTGCAGGGGTGTCAATACTTTTGGCCACAACTGTATTATCTATACTGGTCACACGTACAGTGTGTATATATATAGCCAGTCATACAAATACAGAGTTTAAGTGTTTGTATAAGTATATAAACACACATATACATATATACATAAACACACAGCATATATACAGGTCAAACACACACGTGCATTATATATACACACAAACAGTCGGACATGCAAATAAAGTAAACATTATAGTATATATACAGACATTTGTACATGTACAGTTCAAAAAGTGTATATCAATATATATGCAGACACATTGGGCATACACACATTTATAGATAGATAGATAGATAGATAGATAGATAGATAGATAGATAGATAGATAGATAGATAGATAGATAGATAGATAGATAGATAGATGTGGTATGTAGACCCCGGAGATACGCACAGAACACAGTTTGTAGACAACGGTGACACCCACAGTATTATTATTATTATTATTTTTTATTGTTATAGCGGTACAGTACACAGTTTGTAGACACCAGTGACACTCACAGTATGTAGACACCGGTGACACTCACAGTACACAGTATGTAGACACCGGTGACACACACAGTACACAGTATGTAGACACCGGTGACACACACAGTACACAGTATGTAGACCCCGATGCCACGCACAGTACACAGTATGTAGGCACCGGTCACACGCACAGTACACAGTATGTAGGCACCGGTCACACGCACAGTACACAGTATGTAGACACCGGTGACACCCACAGTACACAGTATGTAGGCACCGGTCACACGCACAGTACACAGTATGTAGACCCCGGTGACACCCATAGTACACAGTATGTAGACACCGGTGACACCCACAGTACACAGTATGAAGACACCGGTGACACGCACAGTACACAGTATGTAGACACCAGTGACACCCACAGTATGAAGACACCGGGGACACCCACAGTACACAGTATGACGACACCGGTGACACGCACAGTATGTAGACACCGGTCACACGCACAGTACACAGTATGAAGACACCGGTGACACCCACAGTATGTAGACACCGGTCACACGCACAGTACACAGTATGTAGACCCCGGTGACACCCACAGTACACAGTATGTAGACACAAGTGACACCCGCAGTACACAGTATGTAGACACCAGTGACACCCATAGTACACAGTATTTAGACACCAGTGACACCCACAGTACACAGTATGAAGACACCGGTGACACGCACAGTATGTAGACCCCGATGCCACGCACAGTACACAGTATGTAGGCACCGGTCACACGCACAGTACACAGTATGTAGACCCCGGTGACACCCATAGTACACAGTATGTAGACACCGGTGACACCCACAGTACACAGTATTTAGACAACGGTGACACCCACAGTACACAGTATGAAGACACCGGTGACACGCACAGTACACCGGTCACACGCACAGTACACAGTATGTAGACCCCGGTGACACCCACAGTACACAGTATGAAGACACCGGTGACACGCACAGTATGCAGACACCGGTCACACGCACAGTACACAGTATGTAGACCCCGGTGACACCCATAGTACACAGTATGTAGACACCGATGACACCCACAGTACACAGTATGTAGACACAAGTGACACGCACAGTACACAGTATGAAGACACAAGTGACACGCACAGTACACAGTATGAAGACACCGGTGACACCCACAGTACACAGTATGAAGACACCGGTGACACCCACAGTACACAGTATGTAGACACCGGTGACACGCACAGTACACAGTATGTAGGCACCGGTCACACGCACAGTACACAGTATGTAGACCCCGGTGACACCCATAGTACACAGTATGTAGACACCGGTGACACCCATAGTACACAGTATGAAGACACCGGTGACACGCACAGTACACAGTATGTAGACACCAGTGACACCCACAGTACACAGTATGAAGACACCGGGGACACCCACAGTACACAGTATGAAGACACCGGTGACACGCACAGTATGTAGACACCGGTCACACGCACAGTACACAGTATGAAGACACCGGTGACACGCACAGTATGTAGACACCGGTCACACGCACAGTATGTAGACACCGGTCACACGCACAGTACACAGTATGTAGACCCCGGTGACACCCACAGTACACAGTATGTAGACACAAGTGACACCCGCAGTACACAGTATGTAGACACCAGTGACACCCATAGTACACAGTATTTAGACACCAGTGACACCCACAGTACACAGTATGAAGACACCGGTGACACGCACAGTATGTAGACGCCGGTGACACTCACAGTACACAGTATGTAGACCCCGGTGACACCCATAGTACACAGTATGTAGACACCGGTGACACCCACAGTACACAGTATTTAGACAACGGTGACACCCACAGTACACAGTATGAAGACACCGGTGACACGCACAGTACACCGGTCACACGCACAGTACACAGTATGTAGACACCGGTGACACCCACAGTATGTAGACACCGGTCACACGCACAGTACACAGTATTTAGACAACGGTGACACCCACAGTACACAGTATGAAGACACCGGTGACACGCACAGTACACCGGTCACACGCACAGTACACAGTATGTAGACCCCGGTGACACCCACAGTACACAGTATGAAGACACCGGTGACACGCACAGTATGCAGACACCGGTCACACGCACAGTACACAGTATGTAGACCCCGGTGACACCCATAGTACACAGTATGTAGACACCGATGACACCCACAGTACACAGTATGTAGACACAAGTGACACGCACAGTACACAGTATGAAGACACCAGTGACACCCACAGTACACAGTATGAAGACACCGGTGACACCCACAGTATGTAGACCCCGGTGACACCCATAGTGCACAGTATGTAGACACCGGTGACACGCACAGTACACAGTATGTAGACACAGGTGACACCCACAGTATGAAGACACCGGTGACACCCACAGTACACAGTATGTAGACACCGGTGACACCCACAGTACACAGTATATAGACCCCGGTGACACCCACAGTACACAGTATATAGACCCCGGTGACACCCGCAGTACACAGTATGTAGACCCCGGTGACACCCACAGTATGAAGACACCGGTGACACCCACAGTACACAGTATGTAGACACCGGTGACACCCACAGTACACAGTATATAGACCCCGGTGACACCCACAGTACACAGTATGTAGACCCCGGTGACACCCATAGTGCACAGTATGTAGACACCGGTGACACGCACAGTACACAGTATGTAGACACAGGTGACACCCGCAGTACACAGTATGTAGACCCCGGTGACACCCACAGTATGAAGACACCGGTGACACCCACAGTACACAGTATGTAGACACCGGTGACACCCACAGTACACAGTATGTAGACACCGGTGACACCCACAGTACACAGTATATAGACCCCGGTGACACCCACAGTACACAGTATGTAGACCCCGGTGACACCCACAGTACACAGTATGTAGACACCGGTGACACCCACAGTGCACAGTATGTAGACACCGGTGACACGCACAGTACACAGTATGTAGACACCGGTGACACCCGCAGTACACAGTGTGTAGACACAGGTGACACCCACAGTACACAGTATGTAGACCCCGGTGACACCCATAGTGCACAGTGTGTAGACACCGGTGACACCCACAGTACACAGTATGTAGACCCCGGTGACACCCACAGTACACAGTATGTAGACCCCGGTGACACCCACAGTACACAGTATGTAGACCCCGGTGACACCCACAGTACACAGTATGTAGACCCCGGTGACACCCACAGTACACAGTATGTAGACCCCGGTGACACCCATAGTGCACAGTATGAAGACACCGGTGACACCCACAGTACACAGTATGTAGACACCGGTGACACCCACAGTACACAGTATGTAGACCCCGGTGACACCCACAGTACACAGTATGTAGACACCGGTGACACCCACAGTACACAGTATGAAGACACCGGTGACACCCATAGTACACAGTATGTAGATACTGGTGACACCCGCAGTACCCAAAACACAGGTCACACACACACAGTATATACACTCCGGCCCTGCACACGGTATATACACTCCGGCCACACACACGGTATATATACTCCTGTCACACGTATATACACAGCCGGCACTCACCCACACTCCCAGGCCGTCTGACACCAGGTACCGGCCTATGTCCGCTGCCGCCGCCTCCCCGGGGCCTTCTGACAGTTGTCCCCGGAGCTCCTCCGTCTCCTCCCGGCCGTCCTCCTCATCCTCCTCGCCGCTCAGGCTCCGGTAGGCGCTTAGCAGACTGAGGCCCAGCAGGAGGCCGCTCAGGCCGGTGTATGTCCGCAGGCTGGGCCACGGGAAGCGCTCCAAGAAGAGCAGCGGCATGTTCAGGAAAGCCCGGGGCCCCCCGGGGCCTGTCAATGACGGGAGCAGGAAACCGCGGCTCTGTGGTAGTGTGAGGCCCGGCAATGTGACACACTCAGCGGGCGCACTCTCTCGGCTCCAGTCTCCGCGCTCACACACTTCTGTCCGCCGCTGCCTTCCGTACGTTCATCGGTGAGACAGCGCCCTCTGCTGGTGGCGGAGCGCAGGTTCCCACAGTATCACCCCAGCACACCCGCGGGTCACCCCGACAGTGTCACACCAGCACACCCGCGGGTCACCCCCTGACAGTGTCACCCCAGCACACCCGCGGGTCACCCCCTGACAGTGTCACCCCAGCACACCCGCGGGTCACCCCCTGACAGTATCACCCCAGCACACCCGCGGGTCACCCCGACAGTGTCACCCCAGCACACCCGCGGGTCACCCCGACAGTGTCACACCAGCACACCCGCGGGTCACCCCCTGACAGTATCACCCCAGCACACCCGCGGGTCACCCCGACAGTGTCACACCAGCACACCCGCGGGTCACCCCCTGACAGTGTCACCCCCTGACAGTGTCACCCCAGCACACCCCCGGGTCACCCCAGCACACCCGCGGGTCACCCCCTGACAGTGTCACCCCAGCACACCCGCGGGTCACCCCCTGACAGTGTCACCCCAGCACACCCGCGGGTCACCCCCTGACAGTGTCACCCCAGCACACCCCCGGGTCACCCCAGCACACCCGCGGGTCACCCCCTGACAGTGTCACCCCAGCACACCCCCGGGTCACCCCAGCACACCCGCGGGTCACCCCCTGACAGTGACACCCAGCACACCCGCGGGTCACCCCCTACCCTGCTTATTTTGCTGTGGATCAGGGCCCTTCAGCAGTGGCGCACATTCACGGTAACGCCTATTCACACTGGTTTTCTTGCTATCAAAAACGGTTTGTTTTTTAGTGGAACCATTGTTTTGTGATTGTGTCACTTACTAAAGCGTTTTCTGCAGAGTTTTGCAGATTTTTCCCTGCAGCGTTTCTCCCAGCTTTCTGATAAATAAAAGGAAAAAAAAAAACCCTACACAAATGGAAAATTGCCCCAAAAAGGAGCATTTATACAGCACTGTGTACTTACAATTGCTTATTTTGCCTTTCTACCCGGTAATTGTTCTCTTTGCCATTAAGTCTATGACATCATGTGATTAATGGCTGACGCCTTAGATGTAGGACCAGGAGACCAGTGTTCCCTGCATCAGTCATCACTGGAAGGCCCTGGCTGTACCTACGTTTTTGCACATATTAAGCCATTTTTCATGCTGGATCCACCTGGACAAGAGGCCGTGTGCACGTAGCCTAAAACGGTCTTGTGTAAGCTGATGCCATGTGTTAGGCCGCATAGTTCAGGCTCATTTTGGCACACACCATTGTGCCCTTGGCAATATGGTCGCTCCTTTATGGCACAGAATAAAAGATATGTCGCGAAGCATCGCCTGGAAGCTAAACTTGTGGTGCATCATCTTCTGGGCCATCCATGATGAAGCAGGGGACAACCTCCAGGTGTGGCCCTACAATCCTTTTTCTTCTGTGTCGGGAGGTACCAGCTTTAGATTTTGGATTCGACCTTTGTCTTATGTTTCAAGTTTTCACAAGTTCTAAAACCCCCAAATAAAATCAATGGGTCTGACGCATCAGCGTTTATGCCCGAACTGTTCTCCTGCCCAGTCCATTTCTGGTGCACTACACGGAGGCACACAGCACCGATAAGATGCACCGAATTCATGAAGTGGGGTGCGCCTCGTTAAGACGGGAGGACACGACACCCCTCTTACTGAATTGGGGCCAGCGAGTGTCATGTCTACCACCAGATTTCTCAACACCAGCGAGCCACAGGGACGCAGCCTGCACATGTACTAATCATCATTCACACATACGTGCGTCACGGACGGTCCGAGTACAGACTGGCCGCAGGTCTCCTTCCCTGAACTTAACAGTCTAAGGGTAGTGTCCACGTGCTATTTTACATCCGGAATAGCAGCGGATTGAACGCTGCGTGGAGCCACAGCGTTCAATCCGCAGCGTCCAGATGTTCCAGCATAGTGGGGGGGATTTTATGAAATCCCGTCTCCACTATGTGTGGTAACACGCACCCGTCAGCCCTGCGACTCCGGACATGCTGCGCGTCTTTTTAGATCGCAGCATGTCCGTATACCTTGCGGCAACGCTGCGCCGGCGCAAGGTAAATCACAGGGCCCTATGTGTGGGGTGCGATGATTCCGGATGTGTGCAATGAACACATCCGGCATCATCGCGTCTCCAGAAGGGGGCGGAGCAAGTTTGCCGCTCCGTCCAAACCGCCGGCCATCCTGAAAGTGGACACATAACCTAAGGCTATGTGCACACGCTGCGGACTGGTGTGCGGATTTTTTAGCACTGATTTTGATAAATCCGCAGGGCAAAAACACTGTGTTTTTCCTGCGGATTTATCGCGGTTTTTGTGCGGATTCTACTGTGGTTTTAGACCTGCGGTTTTTTAATATGGAGCAGGTGTCAAACCGCTGCGGATTCCGCACAAAGAATTGACATGCTGCGGAAAATAAACCGCAGCGTTTCCACGTGTTTTTTTCCGCAGCATGTGCACAGCGGTTTTTATTTTCCATAGGTTAACATGGTACTGTACACCGCATGGAAAACTGCTGCGGATCCGCAGTAAAAAACGCAACGTGTGCATATGGCCTTATAGGTCGGCAGTCCAGCAACCGGGCTATGAACCAATCTGTTTCATGCAGTCCATGTTTGGACCAGATGACTTGGACCAATAGCTAGGTCTCATATTTGAGACCCCAATATATGCCCGATCAGGGGCCGACCCCCATATGGTCGATCAGGGGCCGACCCCCATATGGTCGATCAGGGGCCGACCCCCATATGGTCGATCAGGGGCCGACCCCCATATGGTCGATCAGGGGCCGACCCCTGGCAGATGTAAAGCACAGTTTTCTGCCAGAAAGCATGAACATGGCCTTGACCAATGAACCCACTCACATCTAGGTCATGACCATTCTTTTTGCCTTGCTCCTTCTATATAAATTGGCTCCACTTTTCACCCTTACAGGGTTTTTTTTAATGACCAAAGCATCTTTATCTGGGCGACCACCATTTATAGGGACATCTACATTCACTGGAGTGGTTCTCTCCTGGGTCATTGAACATCCTGAAGATTTTACCGTATTTGGCCACAGAGTGACAGACGGAGGAAAAAAAAAAAAAAATCTGTTTAATGGTTTAAAAAAAAACAAAAAAAACACAACAATGGTACAAGGAAAAAAAATAATATCAATAACACGTCACTGCTGTACGTCACCACAGTCTATCTAATGTCACAGCAGCAAGTCAGGTAATCCCAGGAACAACAATGATTCCGCCTCGGCCCCCCGCATGATAAAGCTGATCTCACAGAGACTGCTCCCCCGCACCATGGCACCTGGCTCTCCCACCATCAGTTGTAAATGAAGTTGAACCTGTGGAAGAGATTAGACGTTAATGTGGGGCGTGATGCCACGGAGCACCATCAGTAATACGCGGGCACGCTACATGGAGGCAGAAAGCCAGCTTACCTACTAAGGAGCTGCGGAAGGCTGGAGATGATGGGGCCGTAACCGGGGGCATTGTCGTACAGTTCAAACAAAGGGGCTGCAACAAGTTTGTAATTTTTCGGAACTGCAAACAGTGCTAAGAGGAAAAATACAAAGAAATGTTACAAAAATCCCATTCTATTTACTGATGAAAGCAATGTAAGCAAGGTAAGCAATGTAAGCAAGCATAAACCTAAATATAAGGACTTAACGTCACATACGTGCCATCCAGATATGGAGCATCGTTGCATGCCCCCGGTCTGACGCCAGACCACTCCGGGATTATAGAACGCCATATTGGAACAGCTTCAAAAGTCTGATTGAGGACTCTGATCAGTTAAAAAGCAATAGGATGTCATTACTCATGCGACCACCAGGGGGCACTTAAGCTTATTGCGTTATACTGAGACATTAGGAGCAAAGTTCCTTAAAGGGGTTGTCCACTACTAGTGCCAACACCTGAGAGGAGTATAAGGTTTATTATTTTATCGGGGCCAAGCGTGGGGTATGAGAAGCAGTTGTCCAAGTAGTGGCCAACTTCTTTAAACAGTTGACCACTACTTTTTATTTTATCCTTAGGGTAGGCCATCAATATTTGATCAGTGGGGGGCGGGACCCCTTCCGATCCACTGTTAACCGGCACCAGACGGAAGTTCTCGGATGCTGGCAGAACACAGAAGCTCCATCAACACTATAGTGGCCATGACCGGTACTACAGATCCACCCCCAGACATTTGATCTGCAGTACCGCCTGTGGCCACTATGGAAATGGCAGCACTGTTGTGCTCTGACACCAGTAACAGCTGATGGATGAGCGGGTGAGGGGTGTCCCATCCGCACTCATGACATATTGATGGCCTATCCCAAGGACAGTAGTGGCCAAGCCTCTTTAAAAACTTAAGATTACAGACAATTTTCATTTTTTTTCCCCTCCATGAGCCATCATTTTGTCATTCTTCCGTTGACACAGCCATATGAGGTTAATTTTTACCATACAATGCATGGGGGAAAAAAGAAAAAATCCAAGTGCTTCGGATTCCCCAGGTCAGTACAATGACAGCGATACAAGATTTGTGGAATTTTTTGTTTATTATTTTAGTGACATGAAAAAATGTTGACGTTTGTATAAAGGGTTTTATATTTTGATACGTCTGACTTTTACCGACACCATTATCAAATTTTATTTTATTTAACATTTTAAATATATTTTAAAAAATAGTTATTTTCATTTATTTTGATTGTTTATATACTGCAATATATTATACAAATAGAATACAGCAAAAATCATGTCTCCTATGACGCACGGCCGGGCGTCAGGAGTACCAAGATGGCAGTGATGGGAGCCTTTAGCAGGATCCTACTGGCAGCGCGCGTCGGGGCATGGATATTCCTCTGCAGCAATTAAAGTGGATAAACAGCAGTGACCGGAGTGAGCTCCTATCACTGCTGTTAGTGACAAGTGCTGGCCTATGAGGGGCTCATGAAGAAGACCGACCTGGTCATAGAAAGGAATAATAACGTGGAGGTGATGCCCAAACCTTGGAAGGAATGATGTAATAATGCCCAGACTTCTCCCCGAGGACTCGATACTTACCTTTTTCCTGAAGTTGCACCAGGAACAACTTCTTGTGTTCTTTTGGCTTTGTGATGTGTGCAGGAATATATGGATACTGTGGAGAGAGCAGATACGAAAAGCACCGGGTCACAACGGCATATGTTCTCAGGCTGCACCCTTTCATTTTAAGGTTTTAAGACAAACCTGTGGTGGTTCGAAGTTTGGCCTCCACCAGTTCCCAATGCAGTCATCAATGACCCAGTCCTGCTGCACCCCGTCCTGCCGGCCGAGGATCTACAAAGCAATGAGGCCTGCGCTCAGTCAACGGACATACACATAAAGTAGCAGAGAAGGTGAAGACATGGCCGTACCCCAGGTTCACACTCACTCCTTCTGGCATATATTTTGTGGGTATATAAGAGTTTTGGATTGTGTGGGGTTTTTTGTTTGTTTT
Source organism: Ranitomeya variabilis (assembly GCF_051348905.1). Classification (NCBI taxonomy): domain Eukaryota; kingdom Metazoa; phylum Chordata; class Amphibia; order Anura; family Dendrobatidae; genus Ranitomeya; species Ranitomeya variabilis. The sequence continues at coordinate 576,543,592 of NC_135233.1, read as the reverse complement.
TTTTAGGGAGGTGTGGTAATCAAAACATGACAATTCGGGTGGTTGATTTTTCTTTTTACAATATATCTACTACAGTGGGGAAAATAAGAATTTGATACACTGCCAAATTTGGAAGTTTTCCCACCTACAAAGAATGGAGAGGTCTGTAATTTTTATCGTAAGTAAGTCATCTGTGAGAGACAGAATCTAAACAGAATATCCAGAAAATCACATTGTAGGATTTTTACATAATTAATTTGCATTTTATTGCATGAAAGAAGTATTTGATACAATAGGAAAACAGAACTTAATATTTGGTACAGAAACCTTTGTTTGCAATTACAGAGGTCAGACATTTCCTGTAGTTCTTGACCAGGTTTGCACACACTGCAGCGGGGATTTTGGCCCACTCCTCCATACAGATCTTCTCCAGCTCTTTCAGGTTTGGGGGCTGTCACTGGACAACATTGATTTTCAGCTCCCTGCAAAGATTTTCTATTGGGTTCAGGTCTGGAGACTGGCTATGCCTCTGCAGGACCTTGTAATGCTTCTTACAGAGCCCACTCCTTAGTTGTCCTGTCTGTATGTTTCGGGTCATTGTCATGCTGGAAGACCCAGCCATGACTCAACTTCAATGCTTTTACTGAGGGAAGGAGGTTGTTGGCCCAAATCTCTTGATACATGACCCCATCCATCCTCCCTTCAATACAGTGCAATCTTCCTGTCTACTTTGCAGAAAACCACCCCCAAAATATGTTTCCCCCACCATGCTTCATGGTTGGGATGGTGTTCTTGGGAGTTGTGCTCATCCTTCTTCGTCTTCCAAGAATGGCGGGTGGAGCCGATACCAAAAAGTTCTATTTTGGTCTTATCTGACCACATGACCTCCCATGTCTCCTATGAATCATCCAGATGTACATTGGTGAACTTCAAATGGGCCTGGACATGTGCTGGTGTGAGCAGGGGGACCTTGTGTGACCTGCAGGATTTGAATCCATGACGGCATAGTGTGTTACTAACAGTAAATTTGAGACCGTGGTCCCAACTCAATTCAGGTCATTGACCAGGTCCCCCCGTGTAGTAATGGGCTGATTCCTGACCTTTCTCAGAATCATCCTTACCCCAAGAGGAGATCTTGCATAGAGCCCCAGACCGAGGAAGACTGACAGTCATCTCGTGTTTCTTCCATTTTCTAATAATCATGCCAACAGTTGTTGCCTTCTCACTAAGCTGCTTGCCTATTGCCTATTGTCCTATATCCTATAGGCCATCCCAGCCTTGTGCAGGTATAAAATATTGTCCCTGGTGTCCTTAGACAGCTCTTTGCCCTTGGGCATCGTGAAGAGATTGGAGTGATTGATTGTGTGGACAGGTGTCATATTATTATTATTATACATTTTTATAGCGCCATTTATTCCATGGCGCTTTACATGTGGAACGGGCAATTATAGACAAGCACAATAAACATGAGCAATACAAGGCACACACAAGTACAGGAGGAGAGAGGACCCTGCCCGCGAGGGCTCACAGTCTGCAGAGGATGGGTGAGGATACACTAGGAGAGGGTAGAGCTGGTCGAGCAGCGGTTCAGCAGACTGAAGATCACTGCAGGTTGTAGGCTTGTGGGAAGAAGTATGTCTTCAGGTTTCTTTTGAAGTTTTCCATGGTAGGCAAGAGTCTGATATGTTGTGGTAGAGGGTTCCAGAGTAGAGGTGATATGCGAGAGAAATCTTGTATACGATTGTGGGAAGAGGAGATAAGAGGGGAGCAGAGAACGAGATCTTGTGAGGATCGGAGGTTGCGTGTAGGTAAGTACCAGGAGACGAGGTCACAGATGTATGGAGGAGACAGGTTGTGGATGGCTTTGTACGTCATGGTTAGGGTTTTGAACTGGAATCTCTGGGCAATGGGGAGCCAGTGAAGGGCTTGGCAGAGAGGAGAGGCAGGGGAATAGCAGGGAGACAGGTGGATTAGTCGGGCAGCAGAGTGTAGGATGGATTGGATGGGTGCGAGAGTGCTAGAGGGGAGGCCAGAGAGTAGGAAGTTGCAGTAGTCAAGGCGGGAGATGATAAGGGCATGCACTAGAGTTATATACAGGCAACGAGTGCAGAGTAGGGGAGGCTTCTTAACAAAGAACTAACAGGTCTGTGAGAGCCAGAATCATTGCTGGTTGGTCGGTGATCAAATACTTATTTCATGCCATAAAATGTAATTTAATTATTTAAAATTCATATAATGTGATTTTCTGGTTTTTATTCTTAGATTCTGTCTCTCACAGGTGAAGTGTACCTACGATAAAAATTACAGACCTCTCCATTCTTTGTAGGTGGAAAATTTGCAAAATCAGCAGTGTATCACATACTTATTTTCCCCACTGTAGCAGAACTCATTGGGCTGAGCGTTCCTGTGCGCTCTATGAGAAAGCCATCAACTGGTACGTGAATCGGCAGTGCATTTCTGGTAGAACAATGCGTTCAGCAGTCCGAAATTGGACATGCCTGACTGACAGCTCTCCTGACCATCAGTCGGCCAGCACCACATACACATTAGGCAGTCGGTCGTACCCACTGGTATAGGCGGGTTCAGCCGACATTAGTCTAATGTGTATGGAAGCGTTAAGCGCCAAGATGGTGGTGGAAATCCATCGGCACCCTGCAATCAAGTTGTGGCTGGGGTAATGGGCGCCTGAACAGACTCCCCACCAGACTCTGTCAGAGATTCACAGTGGTATGAAGTGGTTAATGGAAATCCGTCACCAGGTTTTGCCACCAAATCTGAGAGCAGCATGATATAGGAAAAGGAACCCCGATTCCAGCAATGTATCAATTACTCAGCTGCTTGCTGTAGTTTTGATAAAAATCACTCTTGATTATCACTAGAGGACTAATAAACCAGCTACCATGTAGTCCACCCTGCCACCACTGCTGATTGGCAGCTTTCTGCCTATGCACAGTGTACACAGAAAGCTGCCAATCAGTGGTGTGGGGACGGGGTTATACAGGGCTCAGCATTTTGAACTCTGCTAGATCTGCAGCAGATAAAACTGTGATTGTACCAAACCTACAGCAAGCAGCTCAATAAGTGACACATCGCTGGAATCAGGGTCTCTGGGCCTACATCATGCTGCTCTCAGATGGTTTAGTAAAAACCTGGTGACAGTGATTGGAGCCAGACCTAAAACCAGAGATTTGTGCTAGATATTAAAATATAAAATATGGATTTTTATGATGGCACCTGACAAAATACAAAAGGAGTGACCGTTCCATTGAATAACCCTAACTCCAAATTCAGGACCGAACCTCTATGAAATGATTACAGGACCACACATGACACTTAAATAAAACCAAAATCTTATATGTTCCCCTACGCACCCCCATCTATAAAGGAGTAAAAATGGATCCATACCTCGGTCATGAGGCGCTTTAACCCTTCCACTTCATCCTCTCCAGGGTTCAGTTCTCCCCCAGGCCTGGAACGAAAAGGTCAAGGTAAATGGGTCGTCTCCTATCGGACCTTTACAGTATATCCGCTTGCGTGACAATTTTAATAGAGGGGTCTGCACATAAGTGACCACCTCCCCACTGACAGAGGGGAACCTAGCAGATATTCCTCCTCTGCAAGGAGTGGCCATGGATCTATGCAATGATGGACGCGGCACCAGTCCCACTGAAGTGAATGGAGAACTGGTCATACAGGTGCATCAATGCTCCATTCACAGAGATTGGGACACCCATTTGCAGACTGGATAGGGGACATATATATGAGACTGCGCTGCACAGACTTGTCACTTGTGTACCAGGGGTGTGGAGGGGATGTGGAAACCCCCCCTGGAAAGTCAGAATAGGGTGAACTTACAGCTTGAAAAAGGTGGTTCCCAGCTGCAGTAAGAGCACATGGGGCAATCGGTGCTCGTGGACGATCAGGACGCCCTCCACCGTGCGCCTCATTCCAATCTTGTCAAACTCCTCTCGCATCCGCTGGAACCGCGCAGCCACCGAGCTGTCCTTCTCATACAGCGGCTCCTTGGTGCCAAAGGTGTAGTTAGTCAGAGGATACCTGGGGACACAGAGCAGGCGTAGCATATAAGCATAAGGACACATCTTATTACACTACTCATCTTTTACTGGGCTTAGGATGAATCTGTCGCCAGGTTTTTGCTGCCATATCTGAGAGCAGCATGATGTAGGGGCAGAGACCCTGATTCCAGCAATAGATCACTTATTGGGTTGCTTGATAAATCTGCATCAGTTCTGTGAATGCTGAGCTGTGTATAATCCCGAAAACATCACTGATTGGCAGCTGTCTCAGCTGTGCATAGGCAGAAAGCTGCTAATCAGTATTGGGGGCGGAGTTGAACAAGGAGACAACTAGTCCTCTAGTGATAATCTCCTGCTGATAAAATTTGCGCCATTATTGCCGGGGGGCATAATTTTGAAACGGAGGAGCACAGAAGAAAAACTGTTCTAGTGGCAGCAGCGTCAATTGGAGGGATGACACAGATCAAATAAAAAAAGAATCCAGTGAAAGCTCCTCTTGAAAAGACAGCTGATAGTATAGTCCAGAGCTGAACTCGCTATTTTGAGCTGAAATTTACTTTGCAGAGTCCTTACTCTTGTGACTGGCATTTCAAAAAGTGTCGCCCTTATACCGGGCACTGCTCAGTAATCTGATGTCCGTGTTATCAAAGATAACGTTTTAATGGATGAGCTGCTACACTGCAACACTCAGCAGAAATGTGAATGCAGCTCTGGACTATAATGCAAGCTACAACTTGGAACTGGAAGAAGTGCAGTTCAGTCTTGTATCCAGGGTCTGTGCATCCTCATCACCTCCACTCTGCAGCCCCCTGGTATAATGGGAGTTATACCTTCACCACTGGAGAGGTTGGAGGGGAGGAGGTGGGAGACTAACCGGGCATCAAATATGGAACACAACGTCATCCCCAAAACTGTCCACAGCTCTCACCCCATGTGACAGACATGAAATAAACACAGTAAGGGCTTTTCCAGGATTTGTATACTGATGACCTAATCCATCAGATGGGCCACCAGTATCCAATTAGTGGGGATCGGACACCGGGCACCCGACCCATCAGCACAGTGATGGAGCACAGTGCTGTACATCCTATGCCCGATACTGTGGCTCAGTCCCAATCAAGTGTATGAGACAGAGCGATGACATTAGGTGCAACTGCAGGAAAAGAGATGCGCCCCAGAGCATGCAGCATTTCACAGGAGACACAAGAAAATCACACGGCTCTGCCCCATCATCGGCACGCACGGCTCTGCCCCATCATCGGCACGCACGGCTCTGCCCCATCATCGGCACGCAAGGCTCTGCCCCATCATCGGCACGCACGGCTCTGCCCCATCATCGGCACGCACGGCTCTGCCCCATCATCGGCACGCACGGCTCTGCCCCATCATCCGCACGCACGGCTCTGCCCCATCATCCGCACGCACGGCTCTGCCCCATCATCCGCACGCACGGCTCTGCCCCATCATCCGCACGCACGGCTCTGCCCCATCATCGGCACGCACGGCTCTGCCCCATCATCGGCACGCACGGCTCTGCCCCATCATCGGCACGCACGGCTCTGCCCCATCATCCGCACGCACGGCTCTGCCCCATCATCGGCACGCACGGCTCTGCCCCATCATCCGCACGCACGGCTCTGCCCCATCATCGGCACGCACGGCTCTGCCCCATCATCGGCACGCACGGCTCTGCCCCATCATCCGCACGCACGGCTCTGCCCCATCATCGGCACGCACGGCTCTGCCCCATCATCCGCACGCACGGCTCTGTACACAGGTGTCTGTAGCCCGCACTCACAGGTTTATGGCCCGCTCCAGGGTCAGGGGCTTGGTCTGCTGCAGGTACTTGTTTCCAAACTGAGTGACTCCTCTGGGCCAGCCGGTCTGAGAGCGATTGGGAGGAATGACCGACATCCTGCTGGCCCCAAACAGATTCCCGGCGCCAAGGAGCGGAACAACGAGAGCGCTGAATGCGGGAGCGCCACTTCCGGTTGAGGCCGGAAGTTGTCATGGCGCTGCGACGCTTTGTGGGGGAATCATGGGAATTGTAGTTCTGGAGAAAAGCTTTTCAGTAGACTAGAGTTCTTTTTGCAATAGAAATGAGCGGAAAGCGGCGGCAGATAGTCCAGCAAGGCGGAGGGAGTAAGAAGGGCAGGCTGGCGGCGAGGCCAGAGCTGTCAGGTGCCCTGACGGGACAGGCTGGACGTGAGGAGGCCCGGGGAGCCTGGGAGGAGAGAGCGGCTGCCGGCTGTGGTGAGTGGGAGCACGTGTGCTGCAGTCTGAGCCTGAAGGACAAGTTTATAATTATATATATATACTGTATATTACACACAGTAGATGGCAGTAGTTGGGTCCCTCTAGGTTGCTGCCAGCTCTGAGCTGATGACACTGCTGGGCATCTTCCCATCTTGATGCATGATGTGACTTTCATCTGCTGCACTAAGTTCCTTGGCCGATCACTGCATCTACGGTCCACAGCGTTGCCAATTTCTTGAAACTTCATCAAAAGAGCCCGACCAGCATTTCTGCATTGATTTCTGATTGATTTCCTTTAGGCCCTGTTGTCGTGGACTCCGTACCCTTCCAGCATTGCATCATCCGTTCCTTCATCGAGAACTCCACGTTTCTTGATGGGTTAAAGGAAGAATTGCTGAACTTGAGGTTCCATGAAAAATCCAATGATCTGTACAAATTCCAACAGGTAGCAGCAATGTGTAGAGCAGTTTTTTCACCCAATATGTCATGATGTTTATTATTATTACTAGATGGTGGCCCGATTCTAACGTATTGTGTATTCTAGACTATGCATGTCCACATAGTATATTGGCCAGCCACGTAGTATACAGCACAGAGACACGTAGTATATTGCCCAGCTACGTAGTATATTGCCCAGCCACGTATGTCACAGGTTAAAAAATAAAAAATAAACATATACTCACCTTCTGAGGTCCCCTTACAGTCCTGTCGCCTCCTTCTTGTGCAGGACCTGTGATGACGTCGCCGTCACATGACCGTGACGTCATGGCAGGTCCTTCTCGCAGACCATCCTTGCCACCAGAACCTGCCGCTTGCATGGAGCGGTCACCAGAGCATCGCGAGGAGCGGGAAAGGCGGCGGAAGGTGAGTATATAATGATTTTTTATTATTTTTAACATTAGATGTTTTTACTATTGACGCTGCATAGGCAGCATCAATAGTAAAAACTTGGTCACACAGGGTTAATAGCGGCGGTAACTAAGTGAGTTACCCGCGGCATAACGCGGTCCGTTACCGCCGGCATTAACCCTGTGTGAGCGCTGACTGGAGGGGAGTATGAAGCAGGTGCCGGGCACTGACTGCAGGGGAGTAGGGAGGGACTAATCGGACTGTGGCCGTCGCTGATTGGTCGCGGCAGCCATGATAGGCAGCTGGCGAGACCAATCAGCGATTTGGATTCTATGACAGACAGAGGCCGCGACCATTGAATATCCGTGACAGAAAGAAAGACAGAAGGACAGACAGAAAGACGGAAGTGACCCTTAGACAATTATATAGTAGATGTTAGTAATGGTATTTCCTGTTGATCAGGGAATGCTGCCATCTCATGGCCAAACTGAATATTGCAATATTTTTAATTTTTTTTTTTTATTTATAGTTTGCATAAGAAATACAATAGCTGTCACAGACTCGCTTACAGGAACAGTGACAATTAAAGAGTGCAATTTTGGCCACCAAGACTGATAATGGGTTCTGTGGAGGTCTCGCACCAATACACCTATTCATAGCCCAACAGTGATGAAAAGACAACCTTCTTTTGTCCCTTGATTAAGACATAAATCATTTTAGCAATGTATGGGAAGAATGCCCTAACGCAAAGGGTGAAGTCTTAGGCTGCCGTCACACTAGCAGTATTTGGTCAGTATTTTACATCAGTATTTGTAAGCCAAAACCAGGAGTGGAACAAATAGAGGGAAAGTATAATAGAAACACATCACCACTTCTGCATTTATCACCCACTCCTGGTTTTGGCTTACAAATACTGAGGTAAAATACTGACCAAATGCTGCTAGTGTGACGGCAGCCTTATAAATGAATCCCTTACTGCTACAGACTCCTTTTTCCTTAAATTAATCTCTTGTTTTACAGTCTGAGGATCTGAAGAGCAGAAAGGAGCCGCACATCAGTGCTCTACGGTGCGTCGACTATTTAATATATTGGAGATCTTTGTTACTGATCACTGCTTTTCTTTACAAAATCAATGAAGCATTCTGACTTTCGACACATCTACAACACTCCATTGTGTCCAGTGTTGGTGTCCAGTGCTCCCTCCACTTTCTCTCCTCCTCTCTGTGCTGTTTGGTGGCCGCCTTGGATTACCAATTAGGAGATTTTGCACCCCTCTGGGTTTGATACTTGGCATTCCCAGCATTTATCTCTGGATAATGCCATATATGTCTATAGTAGGGGTACCCCATTGATTAATGTAGCTTCATCCTCGTTGCATTTTGTGCACATTTCTTCCTAGTGATGTAACTTGCTTGGTCACAATCTTGTTCCAGGGACATCCTGTTTGTAGATTTTCGGCAATGGCTATCAGAAGTGACAGGGGTGAAGCTGGAGACAACTGTGGACATATCGTGTGCGCAGTACAACTACACAGGTAAGCGTTGCCTTTGTTTGTTTCCCCTTCCTTTTTTTTTTTTTTTTTTTTTTTTTTTTACCTTCTCATATAAAACGTCTGTTCTTTCAGACACTCTACTGTGTCACGATGATGAACTGGAAGGGAGGAGATTTGCTTTTATCCTGTATCTGGCTCCGGAGTGGTCCGAGGCAGACGGGGGGACTCTGGACCTGTACAGCACTGACGGTACGTCTCCCCTTCCCAGATTGATCTGAGACTTTTATCCACAGGTTGTTTGTGTTTCTGCAGCTTTCCTACCTACATCAGATACTTGCGATGACAGCCAGTGACCTACTTAAGGAGACCCCCTGGAGGTCCCTCCCTTTCCATGTACATTTATGCAGTATGTTGCCTTTAATTCCCTATAATAAAGGTTACTCTTTCATGGGGGTCCCATCGTTGACATGTGTTTTTCAGGGTTTTTGACTCCTTTTTATCTCCATCAGTCTGGAGAGAACAGGACTTTCCTAATGCATCCTGTCATAAAGCCCACACATAATGATGGGGGCTCAGGTGGTCACTCTTCGCTAAACCTTACAGCTTCCCTGGGGTTTGGCTAGACAATGGATGCAGAATTCTATAGTTTTGACTACCCTAGAATATCGAGCCAAGTTGAACGGTGGTAACTTGTTAAAAATAAATAAATATTCCACGTTCCAGACCAGTAGGAGGAAAATTCCTGAAGGACAGCAGACCCAAGAAGGTCCTTATAATTCACGTGTGCAAAATGAGCGCACAAGATCCTCCTGATCCCTACAGCCCCCACTCCATGCCGTTTTCACCCTGGTATTCCTGCTCACCTATTTCGGCTCTGTACAGGAGTGTCCCCTTTATATTAGAGTATTTTGAGGAGCGCTGTTTTTATAGGGAGAGTACTGATGACTTCATCATGGCTGACTGATGTATACTCTGCCCACCTGTCATTCTTTCCCAGACAGGACACAACCCGGATCTATTGTAAAGTCTCTTGTTCCGTCTTGTAACACGTTGGTTTTCTTTGAGGTCTCTCCGGTCTCCTTCCATCAGGTAGGAAATGCAATTTCCCACTTCCTTTTGCTCCCTTACCCCCACCTCCAGACTATTTTTCTTGTTTTGGAGCCTATTTTTGATTTTTCAGGTTTCTGAAGTTTTATCCGAGGACAAGTGTCGTCTTTCAGTCAGTGGATGGTTTCACGGATCCTCTTTGGCGCGACCCCCACGGTCTCTGGACCCTGCACCTATCCGAAATTCCCACATCCCTCTTGATGTAATAATGGAACGTTGCGCTGGAGCCCATTTAGAAAACTTTAGAAAAAAAAAAAACTTTTTTTTTGTTTTTCTCCTCTCTTCCATAGCATGAAATCCTGTATGAGTGGATAAATCCGGCGTACCTGTCATTCGAGTATCAATCACAGATTCAAGAGGAATTTGAAGACTCGTCGGAAATTTCTTTGAAAGAATTTCTTAAGGTTTATCTGAGCCCTGTGGATACATTGGAAATAGTCCAATGTCCTAATATCTTTCAAACCTGGGGCCCCATGTGGTGACGATGTAGGCACTTTAGAAACCCCCTTCCCTTTGAGGTGGCTTGTACAGGCCAGGCCTGATTTGTCACTCTTTATCCAGAATTCTTCTTCTTTCACAATCTCCATCAGACCATTCCCTTCCTATGTGTTTATTGCAAGGAGAAGCCAGTTTAGGACTGGAGTCAGTTCCAGGCCAGGGAAGACTGGTGCACGAATCTTCCACTAGCTCAATATTTCCAGACGCAGGTGATAAAGTGCTGCTGTACAGAACGCCATTCCTTCATGCCAGAGAATCCTGTATGCTGGAGATGTGGCTGTGATCAGGGGACCTGCCTTCATACCTGGGCATGCAAAATTTTCTCTTTTTGGATGAACGTTCAGCAGGTGATACACAGGGTTACATGTCTTGCATTGGACCTTGGGCTGTAGCAGTTGCCTCTTCATCACTACTCCAGCACCTGGTGATCGCAGCTTGGATGTATTCCGCTTTGGTTGAAAAATGATTATCCCTCAATCTCTTTTTAATGCCATGGATCTGGAGAACCTGAAGTCCTCTGCAGAAGACAAATTCCATGAAACATGGTGTCTTTTCATCGGAGATCCAGTTTGAGGGTTGCCTAATGCTAGCAGTTACACTACCCTGGTGTCCCCAAGATGTATTTCTAATGTTATCCTACTCTGGGTTGAAGTAGCAAAAGTTTTTTCCTTTTGGGTGCCTACTAACGTACATTTTTCCTCCGTGGAGCATTGCCCAGACTGTCCACAATGAGTCCGTCACCCCAAATTCATTGTGCAAAAATGTTTGACCTGTTGAATGCTTACTCTACTCTTTCTCTAGCATTGCCTCCAGTTTAATGGGTGTTTTCCAGTGTCAGAAAAAAAACCCCTGCGCTTTACTCACCCTCTTTGGATCCAGCGCTGAGTCTTTACTGCTGCTCCTGGGTTTTGTTATTCTCTACAGTGCTGCAGAGAATCTGTGTGCTCAGTGGCACACTGCAGCAAGTCAAATGGTGTTTTCTGAAACCGGAAAAAACCCTTTTAATGCATTTTCCATGGCGTGATGCCCATGGCACCTGCTATATACCACTGCACCAAGCAGGAGGAGTTCTTCACGTTATAAAAATGTAGTTTTATGATACTACTCCGTGTCATCGTGCAGGTGAGGAGAACACTAGAGAGCTTCACATTTGGGTCCCAGAAAAGTAGGATTTGAGGAATGAACGATTTGGGATATCCATTAAAGGTTGAAAAATAAAGGAATTGAGGCAAAACCTATTCTTGTCTGGTTTTTAGGAGGAGAAGTTCGGCGCTGTGTATGCAGCTTTGGAGACCCACCACATAGATTGGGAGCTGCTCGGTCCTCCCAACAGAAGGTGACGGAATTATTAGATTCTGATTTTGTTTAGTTTTGTTTTTTAACTCCACTTCCATTATCTCTGTCATCTAGATGTTATAAGAAGGCAAAAGGAGAATTACCCGAAGTGCTATCCGCCTGTATGGACCTTCTGCGATCTGAGGCTTTCTTCCTGTTTCTCTCCAACCTGACTGGTCTGAAACTGCATTTCTTGGCTCCGGATAACGAAGACTCTGAAGGTGAAGGTTCCTCTGGAGACAATGCAAAGTCCTTAAGAGATGGAGCGGGGCCGGCGGATCCTACAGCTCAGTCAGAAGGTGCGTGCATGAACGTGCCATTCTAGTTTGGCGTCTGAGGTGGAGGCCGTTGTGTCGAAAACATGACAAAAAAAATTCAAACTTTGAGTTTTTATGCCCTTAAAGCAGATATTTATGATCTGTCTTCTGTGGTGTAACTAACATTTCCCACAGGTCTACTTCACATTAGCATCATTTTTGAAACATCATTTTTTTTTGTTTTGTCAGGAAATTAGAAATGTTGAAAGTTAATCAGTAATCTTTTCATTTTCCCAGCAAAATTTACAAAACGATTATGCAGGTTCCGATTCTGTGTCTGTATGATAGTCAGGACGTACCAGTACGTTAAATGTCTGTAAGGGGTTAAAGGAGTTGCACTGAGTTTGGAAGTTATCCCCAATCCATGGGTTAGAGCAGAGCTGGTAAAACTGCGACGTGCGAACCGAGTCAGCCGCAGGGTTGAAACTGTGGCCCACAGGCTGCACCATGCCCTCTCCCGCCACCACAGTGGTAAATACATTGGTGGAGGACGGGGCTGTCGCCTCCTTCTTCCACCAGTCAACGTGTGCAATAGGCAGCAGATGCAACGCCATCAATTCAGTGTGTCTGATGTACGGAGAGTCAGAGCATCGGGGGAACGGGAGCAAAGTGTGTGTGTGTTGTTTGGTTTTCACATATGTGAGCATGTATATAGGGGGTTGTGTGGGGACTCATACGGTAGATAGGGGGATGTCCGCATACTTGATGCTGCTCAATATTAAGTGACATTTTAATATTATATTTAATATTGAGTAGGATTAATTTCAGCCTATTAGTTCGGCCTACACAACAGTAACTGTCTCATGTGGCCCCTCAGGAAAATTACTTGCCCACTCATGGGTTAGAGGATGGCTTTCCTATTGCCGAGACATCCACCACTGCTGAGAATGGGGATCTGAAGAGCCTCATGTGAATGGTGGTCGATCATGTGCTCTGCCAATGGATATCTGTGGTGAGCAAATAACTCTCAACCTTGGTGCAACGTCCCCCATATAGGATTTGCACACCATCTAATGTGTGTATGGGAAGAACTTAGATGTTAGCTGAATAACTTAACCTTTAATAAATATTTTTTATTTTTTTTTCTTCCGCGTTTCTATTTTTTTTTCCTTTTTAAAGGTGGCAAGGTCCCAACGTGCACTGGGGAACTGAGGCATTGGAAGCATGGGCACTATACCATGATACATGACCAAGATCCCGAATGGCAGGAGTTGGCTCTAGACCTTCTGTTGTTCTGTGGATGTGAAGGTCAGTACTGTGTGTGTGTGTGTATGTGTTTGTGTGTGTGTTTGTGTGTGTGTATGTATGTATATAGCTTCATGCCTGCTGCTGTATGACAGCTTTACACTGTGTGCAGAATTTATTAGGCAAGTTGTATTTTGATCACATGATACTTTTTGTACATGTTGTCCTACTCCAAGCTGTTCAGGCTTGAGAGCCAAGTACCAATTAAGTAAATCAGGTGATGTGCATATCTGTAATGAGGGGTGTTGTCTAATGACATCAAAACACTAAATAAGGTGTGCTTAATTATTAGGCTGGAGTCCCACACAATGTATATAAAATCTGTCCGATTTTGTCTGCTGAGAATCGCACAAATGTTCTCTGTATGGTGATCCGTATCTCATCCGTATGCAATGCCAGGATGTGTTTTTTTTTTTTTTTTTCTCATCCGTATGGTGAGATTTTCTCACACACTTCCAAAATGAGCAAATAATGGCTGAGCCAATTTCCTGTCAGCTGCCCAATGCTTGAGAATTTCTCACAAGTCACAATGATGGTCCGTGTGCTGTGCGATATATATATATATATATATTTTTTTTTTTTCCTCACACCCATAGACTTGCATTGGCGTTTCTCAGCTGAGATGCGCGGACAATCGCAGCATGCTGCGACTTCACTCGCATGCGTAATACGGATGCGAAAAATAACAGATGATAGGAGCTGCCCCATAGATTAACATTGGTCCGAGTGCTATGCGATTTTTTTTTTTATTTTTTTTTTTAATCGCTTAGCACTCATCCGTATTACAGACTAGTGTGACTCCAGCCTTAGGCAACTTCCTTTACTTTGGCAAAATGGGTCAGAAGATAGATTTGACTGGCTCTGAAAAGTCCAAAATTGTCAGATGTCTTGCAGAGGGATGCAGCAGTCTTGAAATTGCCAAACTTTTGAAGCGTGATCACCGAACAATCAAGCGATTCATGGCAAATAGCCAACAGGGTCGCAAGAAGCGTGTTGGGCAAAAAAGGCGCAAAATAACTGCCCATGAATTGAGGAAAATCAAGCGTGAAGCTGCCATGATGCCATTTGCCACCAGTTTTGCCATATTTCAGAGCTGCAACGTTACTGGAGTAACAAAAAGCATAAGGTGTGCGATACTCAGGGACATGGCCAAGGTAAGGAAGGCTGAAAAACGACCACCTTTGAAAAAGACTGGGCCAAGAAATATCTTAAGACTGACTTCTCAAAGGTTTTATGGACTGATGAAATGAGTGACTCTTGATGGGCCAGATGGATGGGCCAGAGGCTGGATCAGTAAAGGGCAGAGCTCCACTCCGACTCAGACACCAGCAAGGTGGAGGTGGGGTACTGGTATGGGCTGGTATCATCAGGCTGGTATCATCAAAGATGAACTTGTGGGACCTTTTCGGGTTGAGGATGGAGTGAAGCTCAACTCCCAGACCTAGGCCGGAGACACACTGGTGCGAGATACGGCCGAGTCTCGCTGGTTAAAAGCAAGCTGTGGCACCGGCACTCCGGAGCGGAGCGTGCAGCTGCATAGCAATACATGGAGCTGCATGCTCCGCTCCGGAGTGCCGGTGCCACAGCTTGCTTTTAACCAGCGAGACTCGGCCGTATCTCGCACCAGTGTGTCTCCGGCCTTACTGCCAGTTTCTGGAAGACAACTTCTTCAAGCAGCAGTACAAGAAGAAGTCGGTATCGTTCAAGAAAAACATGATTTCCAGGACGTCATCCTGACAGCACCCTGGAGGACGTCCTCCTCCCCTTGCTGGGACAGGAAACACACGAGTTTAAAAGGTCATGTCCCACCCCTAATCCTCAGTGTTTTTCCTGTCCCTGCAAGGAAAGGACACACGAGTGAAAAGCTGCAAGCTTACCAGAGCTCAGGGGGATCGTGCGGCTTGCCAATATCCTTCCCCCTGTCAAGAGGCTCAGGGCAGACACCCTCCGGTGGGGGGTCCCTCTGCTCCAAAGACCAGGAGTGGACGAGACTCCTGGTGGCAGCCGCTCCTCCCGGTGGGAGGCTCTCGGCTGTGGACGCCATCCACGCTGTGTGCGGAGCAGCGTGGTATCCAGAACAGCGTCTCTAGGCGGAAGTGACCAGGACGGTGTCACTTCCGGTTTTAGGCATCCGTTACAGTCACTTCCGGTAACACTGCAGTGAAGGGGGAAAGCGTGCGTTCCACTGTGGAACGCATATCGGCTGAAGCGCTCCTGTTCCGACGCTACAAGCTGCGGGGACCTGCTTCTCTCAGCGCTTTTGTTCCGACGCTACAAGCTGCGGGGACCTGCTTCACTCATCATGGATGCAAGTATGCCGGTCGAGGAGGTGGTAAGTGCGCATAGCGCAGACCCCTATCCGCAAGTAGGAGCAGGCTTACCCCAGCGCTTATCCCTATCTTATGTCATTTAAGGATAAGGGAACCCCTGCTGGCCCCTCTGGTCAGGCTAGGAGATCCGGCAAGGCCTCGGGAAAATCTGCTAGATGCCCTATTTGTAATGCGAAGCTCCCGGATTCCCACGGAAAGACTGTGTGCAGATTGTACGTCTAAGGTCGTGAGGGACGAACAGCCGGCATTACTGTCCGAGATGAGATCCCTTATACGTGAGGAGGTGCAGGCTTCTTTATCCAATATGGTGCAGAAGCCCAGTCCTATTCCCAGCCGCAAGAGGGCCAGACAGGAACGAGAACCAGAGTTTACTTCTGAGGACAAGTCTAATTCAGAGGACTTCGTCTCAGAGGAAGAGGGCGAGCTTCCGTCAGGAAGCCAGGACCACCAAAGAAAATATCTCTTCCGGGCGGAAGAGACAAATGATCTGGTGCAGGCGGTACGGTGCACCATGCAAATAGAGGAGACACCTAAACCACAATCCAGGCAGGACCTGATGTTCGGTGGACTTATGTCACGTCAGCAGACTGTATTCCCCGTTAGCGAGCACATTAAAGCCATGATAATGGAGGAGTGGAAGGAAGCGGAACGCCGGCTCGTGTTATCCAAGGAGTTTAAAGCTCGTCTACCATTTGAGCCGGAGGACATAAAACTGTGGGAAGAAATCCCTAAGGTCGATGTTCCGGTTGCGAAGGTGGCTAAAAAAACTGCCATACCCTTTGAGGACTCCTCAAGCCTGCGCGATCCCATGGATAGAAAGACTGACATCCTTCTGAAAAGAGCCTGGGAATCTTCCGCGGCTCTGATTAAAACCAACATAGCGGCTACCTCGGTAGCTCGCTCTATGTATCTTTGGATGGGTCAATTGGAAGAACACCTGTCCAATAAGACCCCGAGATCTGAAATCTTAAACTCCATCCCTATTATGAGGTCCGCCACGGCCTTTCTGTCCGATATGACTGCTGAATCAGTCAGATTCTCAGCTAGGAGTGGTTCTCTATCGAACGCGGCTAGGAGGGCGGTCTGGTTAAGATCCTGGTCTGGGGATAGTGCTTCCAAATCTAAGCTATGCTCAATCCCCTTCTCCGGAGCACGAGTATTCGGGCCCCCTCTTGATACTATCCTAGAGTCAGCTTCGGATAAAAAGAAGGGGTTTCCGGAGGACAAAACTAGGAAACCTCAGTCCTTTCGGAGGGGATTCCCCTTCCGAAGACAGACTGACTCTAGAGGAAGTAGATCCCATAGAGGATCTTATAGAGGCTCCCGTAACCAGGGCAATAGAAACAGAAGTTTCTTTTTCAGTCCCTCCTCAAAATCTAAACCGCAATGACGCCACACTTATAGGGGGGAGGCTCCGTCACTTCGCGCACAAATGGGCCTGAATCACTCAAAACAATTGGGTTCTTCGGACTGTGTCAGAGGGCTACCGTATCGAATTTTACTCTCCTCCGCCAGACAGATTTATCGCTCCTACGGTTATAACGCGAGACTCCCCAATGATGATAGACCTAAAGGACATGCTGTCCTCAGAGGTCATAGTGCCAGTACCACCTCGGGAAGTAAGCCAGGGTCATTATTCCTCCCTTTTCTCCATCGCAAAACCATCCGGGGAATCTCGCACTATAATAAATCTGAAGCCTCTGAATGCCTGGGTGAGGTACAAGAGGTTCCGTATGGAGTCTATCCGTTCGGCGATCCTTCTCATAGACCAGAATGCTGTGATGTGCACTCTCGACCTGAAAAGTGCCTACTATCAGGTCCCTGTCCACCCCTCGTCTCAGAAGCTTCTGAGGTTTGCGGTAGTTCTGCCATCCGGGACCTGTCACTACCAGTTCCAGTGCCTTCCGTTCGGGCTTGCCTCAGCACCCCGTATCTTTACAAAGCTGGTGTCCGAGATCGTCGCTTTCATACGAAGTCAGGGGATCATAATAGTCCCTTATCTCGACGACTTCCTCCTGGTAGCAAGAACGCCAGAGATTCTATCAGATCACAGGAACCGTACCATTTCGGTGATGGAAGAATTAGGATGGGTCATAAATTGGAGGAAATCCGACCTAACCCCAGAACACAGAAAAACCTTTCTGGGAGTGTATCTGGACTCGACGAACAGAATATCTCTCCTCCCCGAGCCCAAGCTGCAAGCAATACAGTCCCAGATCCGGATCCTTTCAAGGCAAGGAGGGTCAATAAGAGTGGCCATGAGAGTCCTCGGCCTAATGACGGCCTGTATCCCGTGTGTAAGATGGGCTCAGTTCCATTCCAGGCCGCTGCAGAAACTAATCCTGTCCAAATGGGACAGACGACTAGCTTCTCTGGACAGTACTTTGAGGCTAACTCCTCTGGTAAGAGAGTCTCTCCTTTGGTGGACAGAACCAGAAAACCTAAGGAAAGGAAAGGGGTATTATGGTCTGCCGAGCCCCACGTAGTAGTCACTACAGATGCCAGCGCCTGGGGCTGGGGAGCTCACTTAGAAAACAGGTTCCTTCAAGGAAGATGGCCGGAGGAAGTCACCCAGAGCTCCTCCAACTTCAAAGAACTGTACGCTGTCTGGGAAGCTTTGAAGAGGAACCGACACATCCTGGAAAATCGCCATGTCAGGATAATGTCCGACAATGTGACAACAGTCTCTTTCCTGAAGCATCAGGGAGGCGCAAGACACCATCTGCTTCAGAAACTGGTGGATCGGATTTTTCGGTGGGCAGAAAGATCGGTTCTTTCCATCTCAGCAATTCACCTGGAAGGGTCCCAAAACATCATAGCAGATTACCTCAGCAGAAGGGTGTTCCCAACAGAATGGGAACTGAACCAGGACATCTTCCAGGAGTTGTGTCTTCGCTGGGGGACTCCTTGCATAGACCTATTTGCAAGCAGGAAAAATTCGAAGGTCTCAAGATTCTTCTCACTGAACCCTCGAGATCTTCCGGAAGGCATAGACGCTGTGAGCCAAGTCTGGACGGAACCTCTCTCTTATGCTTTCCCTCCTCTGGCGTTAATCCCGGCTGTTCTCAGGAACATCAAACAGGATCAAGCCCGGGTCATATTGGTCGTCCCATACTGGCCAAGAAGGAGCTGGTTCTCCCTTCTACTACAGCTGGCAATAGCAGATCCACTAGAGCTTCCTCTCAGACCGGATGTCATCCACCAAGGCCCGGTTCTTCACCCAAACCCAGAGAAACTCCGTCTCTCAGCATGGATCCTGAGCGGCTCATCCTGAAAGCAAAGGGCCTATCAAGTCGAGTGATAACAACTATCAAGTCCAGTAGAAAGCCTGTTACTTCAGCAATCTACCTAAAAATCTGGAGGCGATTCTGTTTGGAAGGTGGCAGGTCTGAGGTTACGGCAGGCACTCCTGACTTACCCAGAATCCTAGATTTCCTTCAGGCTGGGTTTGACAAAGGTCTCAAACCTAGCACCTTGAAGGTGCAGATCTCGGTACTTAGCTCCTTCCTAGACTATCCCCTAGCCTCTCACCCGTGGATAGTTAAATTCATCAGAGCCACACAGAGGTTGCGCCCTACTATTAGGCATTTATCGCCTTCTTGGGACCTTAATCTGTTCCTTAGGTTCCTCTGTAAGGACCTTTATGCTTCTTCCATCGATATGCCCATTTCGGTCCTCACTCGCAAAACGGCATTTCTAGTGGCAATCACCACGGCTAAAAGGGTGGGGGAAATTCAGGCCCTGTGTATTAGGGACCCGTACCTCCAGGTTAGAGACGATTGCCTAATTCTTAAACTGGACCCCTCCTTTATCCCAAAAGTAGGAACAATTAAAAATAGAAACCAAGAAGTCGTGTTGCCATCATTCTGCGATAACCCCACTAATGCTAAAGAAAGGGAATTAAATTCTCTGGATGTCAGGCAGGCGGTCCTAGACTACCTGGCAGCTACCAGCTCTTGGTGTATTGATCCGAATTTATTTATTCTGTATGGGGGAAAAATAAGGGTAAGAAGGCCTCTAAGGCCTCTATCGCGCGGTGGATCACGTCCGTGATCTCGGAGGCCTACCAGTCTCAAGGGGTCCCTCCTCCAGAGGGTCTCCACGTACATTCTACCCGGGGGATAGCTACTTCTTGGGCAGAGAGGGCAGGGGCCTCTTTAGAACAAATTTGTAAGGCCGCGACTTGGGCTAGTGCCAACACTTTTTGTAAACATTATAAACTTGATGTTTTGTCTGGTCAACATACTGCGTTTGGGAGAAAGGTTCTCCAAGCGGTAATCCCACCCTGAGGAGGTGCTTTGGTACTCTCCAGGGTGCTGTCAGGATGACGTCCTGGAAAATAGGTATTAAGCTTACCGTTAATGATGTTTCCAGAAGTCCATCCTGACAGCACTAGTAGTTCCCTCCCTTGAATACTTATATCATGTTTGTTTAAAACTGGCATGCGTGTAACATGTTTCTTACATATGATGTAATATGTCTGGATTCAATGTATTATGTTTGAAGTCTTCATTAAACTTCTTTTCTGCATATCCTTGTAGCGGTTCTTGTTACAACACTGAGGATTAGGGGTGGGACATGACCTTTTAAACTCGTGTGTTTCCTGTCCCAGCAAGGGGAGGAGGACGTCCTCCAGGGTGCTGTCAGGATGGACTCCTGGAAACATAATTAACGGTAAGCTTAATACCTATTTTTCATGCAGGACAATGCTCCATCACATGCCCCCAACTACACCACAGCATGGCTGGCCAGTAAAGGTCTCAAAGAAGAAAACATAATGATATGGCCCCTTGTTCACCTGATCTGAACCCCATAGAGAACCTGTGGTCCCTCATAAAATGTGAGATCTACAGGGAGGGAAAACAGTCCACTTCTCGGAACAGTGTCTGGGAGGCTGTGGTGGCTGCTGCACGCAATGTTGGTCGTACACAGATCAAGCAACTGAGAGAATCTATGGATGGAAGGTTGCTGAGTGTCATCATAAAGAAAGGTGGCTATATTGGGCACTCATTTTTTGTTTTTTTTATGTCAGAAATGTTTATTTCTAAATTTTGTGCAGTTATATTGGTTTACCTGGTGAAAATAAGCAAGTGAGATGGGGATATATTTGGTTTTTATTAAGTTGTCTAATAATTATGCACAGTAATAGTTACCTGAACAAACAGATATCCTCCTAAGATAGCAAAATCTAAAAAAAAAACACTCCAACTTCCAAAAATATTAAGCTTTGATATTTATGAGTCTTTTGGGTGGATTAAGAACATAGTTGTTGATCAATAATAAAAATAATCCTAATACAACTTGCCTAATAATTCTGCACACAGTGTAGTTCTATATGGGGGTAAATCTATTACAAGATTTCTGACCCTTTTGAAAATGTTTTGTTCATAATTTGTAACTTCTGCCATTTCACTATTCTTCGATTTTAGAGTGGGAAGCAGAGTATGGAGGATTCACTTCTTACATTGCCAAGGAGGAAGATGAAGAGGTACCTGAGATTATTATTTTTTTTTTATAGGACTTAAATTCAGGAATGGGGAAAATGAAAAAAACAACAACTTTTCTTTTGGGGGTATTCTCAGAATTGAAAGTTATCCCCTATTCGTGGGAGAGTGGAGGTGACCTCGGCTGCACTCATGGCCTATGGGACTGTTGGACATCAGAGCATAGTGCTATGCAGTCCCATAGACAATGAATGGAGTAAAGGTCGAACAAATGCACCTCTGCTATAGAGCCCTATATTCGGGATTCTGAGGGGTCTTGGTTATCAATACTCCCAAATTTTGGGAATACCACTTTGAGTATTATTTTGGCTTCCCTTTCCTTAGTACTAAGCCCTTGTCTATTCCCAGCTCCTCACGGTCTATCCAGAGAACAATTGCCTGGCCCTCGTGTACAGAGACAGAGAAACCATGAGATTCGTGAAACACATCAACCATAGGAGTCTACAGCGAGACGCCAATCGCCCCAACCGCAGTGGATTCTGGGACTTCGCTTTTGCGTACTATGAATGACGAGTTGGACACATACATTTTAATTGTTCCTTTTATGAGGATTTATTGACCTCCTGTGTGTTTGATGAGTGGTGCTAATAAGACCGCACTGATCGTACCATGCCCCGAGGCAAAGAATGCAGCAGCACGGTTTGCTACATGTAAATATATAATGTAGAATTTCTTGAATTATTGAGAGTTTATAAAAGGAAACATTCTGGACTTTTTTCCTGATTAAGTCCATGCAAGTGTGAAGCAACACACAAGTTTGTGGCACGATGTGATAATAACCTGAGACACCGGCAGGCCGACTACATGCCGCAGTGAAAAAAATGCATGTTTCACAATTCCTGCAATACCGTGCATTCAAATTAACAGGATTGCTAAAGTTTCCTCACTTTTGGCATTTATCGCTGGTCATCAGGTTACTGTCACAGGAGTTAGATGAGAGATACTACTGACGTACTACATCCGCCAGATACCAGCTCACATACTCCTCACCTCGGTACTGTGCCCACAGCTAGAATTGGGAGAGTGCATAATACCTGGCAAGTGGCTACTAGATGCCATGTTGGTATCGCCTCAAAGAGGGGCGCTGGATAACCCTGAAATAGGAATGGTCACATGATGCCGATTTGATGAGCGCCGTGCTGCATTTTTCACACATTGCCGTCATTATGAGGCTGACACTGGGCAGAAAAAAAAAAGTAAAAGTTAAACAGATGATTATGCTTATGTCCTAAATCAATAGTGCACGTGAAAATAAGCAACTTTGTAATATATCTTATCAGAGAGATTTGCTTCTTTCTCTGCCAGAATTGATCAATAATTATCAAAATTCTTGGGTAAAATCTGTATTTGGTGGAGGCAGATTATCCCGTTACTAAGACGTGTAGCTGTAGAAACTGACATCGCCTGTGTGGATGGGAGGAGGAGCTAGAAGCAGAGTGCCTACTCCTCATCTACATAGAAGTCTATCCATAGCAATGGTCTTTCTCTCTGGCCCATCGCTGACGCTCTTCTTCCTGGCCCATTACAGCTGCAGGCTTGTGCCCTCTGCTCCTCCTCTCTCTTATGGCGCCATACTTCCCCTTCTCCAGCTCTCTGTTCTACATCCATCAGGTTATCAGTCTCCAGCACTATGGTTCCTGTTTTCTCCTCTAGGGGGTCTTTTTATTTTTTTTCCTTAATTTTTGTTAGGACCATTACCTCTCCAGGAACAGCTAGGCTCTGTTACTATAGGCATATGAACCTCTCCTCAGCAACCCCACACCCAGAAACCTTATATTTATATGCCTAAAATCAGGGTTTCTCGCAAGCGTCGTGTACCTCCTCCAATTCCACATTTTGCTTTACTTAACTGCAAAAAGAAAAGCTACAGGTCAACAGACGGCCCTCTGCCAGAAGTGCAATTACCTACAATGCAGGCCCCACAGGAGCCCCCCACTAGCAATGATGAGAGGCCTATTGCATGAGTTTTAAACTATATGGAGGACTATGGGCTCTATGTTATATAAAGGATTTCATCTGTGAATTATACTAACATGGAGATACATTATACTATATGGAGGACTATAGAGTACATTATATTATATGGAGGACTATGGACAGTGTATTATACTAACATGGAGGACTATGGGAAGTGATTTATAAATGGACATGCATTATATTATACTAGATGGTGGCCCGATTCTAACGCATCGGGTATTCTAGAATATGTATGCGTAGTGTATAGCAAAGGCCACGTAGTATATTGCGCAGGCCACGCAGTACATTGCGCAGGCCACGCAGTACATTGCGCAGGCCACGCAGTACATTGCGCAGGCCACGCAGTACATTGCGCAGGCCACGCAATACATTGCGCAGGCCATTGCGCAGCCCACGTTGTACATTGCGCAGCCCACGTTGTACATTGCGCAGCCCACGTTGTATAGTCACGTAGTATATTGCCCAGCCCTCTGCCAGAAGTGCAATTACCTACAATGCAGGCCCCACAGGAGCCCCCCACTAGCAATGATGAGGCCTATTGCATGAGTTTTAAACTATATGGAGGACTATGGGCTCTATGTTATATAAAGGATTTCATCTGTGAATTATACTAACATGGAGATACATTATACTATATGGAGGACTATAGAGTACATTATATTATATGGAGGACTATGGGCAGTGTATTATACTAACATGGAGGACTATGGGAAGTGATTTATAAATGGACATGCATTATATTATACTAGATGGTGGCCCGATTCTAACGCATCGGGTATTCTAGAATATGTATGCGTAGTGTATAGCAAAGGCCACGTAGTATATTGCGCAGGCCATGCAGTACATTGCGCAGGCCACGCAGTACATTGCGCAGGCCACGCAGTACATTGCGCAGACCACGCAGTACATTGCGCAGACCATTGCGCAGCCCACGTTGTACATTGCGCAGCCCACGTTGTATAGTCACGTAGTATATTGCCCAGCCCTCTGCCAGAAGTGCAATTACCTACAATGCAGGCCCCACAGGAGCCCCCCACTAGCAATGATGAGGCCTATTGCATGAGTTTCATACTATATGGAGGACTATGGGCTCTATGTTATATAAAGGATTTCATCTGTGCATTATACTAACATGGAGATACA
This sequence comes from Ranitomeya variabilis, assembly GCF_051348905.1. NCBI lineage: Eukaryota > Metazoa > Chordata > Amphibia > Anura > Dendrobatidae > Ranitomeya > Ranitomeya variabilis. Next base: position 576,519,523 of record NC_135233.1, on the reverse strand, counting down.
TTATACTATATGGAGGACTATAGAGTACATTATATTATATTATATGGAGGACTATGGGCAGTGTATTATACTAACATGGAGGACTATGGGAAGTGATTTATAAATGGACATGCTTTATATTATACTAGATGGTGGCCCGATTCTAACGCATCGGGTATTCTAGAATATGTATGCGTAGTGTATAGCGCAGGCCACGCAGTACATTGCGCAGCCCACGCAGTACATTGCGCAGCCCACGTAGTACATTGCCCAGCCCACGTAGTACATTGCCCAGCCCACGTAGTATATTGCCCAGCCCACGTAGTATTTTGCGCAGCCCACGTTGTATAGTCACGTAGTATATTGCCCAGCCACAGAGTATATAGCACAGCCACGTAGTATATTGCCCAGCGCACGGAGTATATTGCCCAGCCCACGCAGTATATAGCAATGTGGGCATCATATCCCTGTTAAAAAATTGAAATAAAATAAAAAATAGTTATATACTCACCTTCCGGAGCTCCCGGATCCAAGTGAGGCCTTTACCGACGTGAGGCCTTTACCGACGCTCCTCTCGCGCTCCGGTCCCAGGAGTGCATTGCGGTCTCGCGAGATGATGATGTAGCGGTCTCGCGAGACCGCTACGTCATCATCTTGCGAGATCGCAGCATGGAGCGGTCACCGGAGCGTCAGGCAGGCCTGTTGTCGATTAAGGGGCCGACGGACGGTGAGTATATAACGATTTTTTATTATTTTTAACATTAGATCGTTTTACTATTCATGCCGCATAGGCAGCATGAATAGTAAAAAGGTGGTCACACAGGGTTAATAGCAGGGGTAACTGAGCGCGTTACCCGCGGCATAACGCGGTCCGTTACCGCCGGCATTAACCCTGTGTGAGCGGAGGAGTGTATGCGGGCGCCAGGCAGTGAGTGCGGGGAGTAAGGAGCGGCCATTTTCTTCCGGACTGTGCTCGCCGCTGATTGGTCGCGGCAGCCATGACAGGCAGCTGCCGAGACCAATCGGCGAACGAATAACCGCGAGAGAAAGAAGGACAGACAGAAAGACTGAAGTACCCCTTAGACAATTATATAGTAGATAGAGGATTATGAGTGCATTACTCTGTATGGAGGACTATGGGGCACATTATACTGTATGGAGGAGTGGGACGTGCACTATATGGAGTACTATGGGTTTCATTGTACTATATGGAGGACTATGGGAGTGCATTATATTATATGGAGGATTATGGGGGATGCATTATACTATATAGAAGGCAATGTCGGGGCCATTTTAACATTTGGAGGGCTATGAGGGAACCTTTATACTTTTTGGATGGCTATTTGAGGGCCACTATAATTTATGCAAGCAATTATACAGTGGAGGATTGTGTGGGGCCCATAATTCTGTGCGGAGGGCTATTAGACTGTTGGACAGCTAGTGGGAGACTTTATACAGTGTGGAGTGGTGTGGGGCCATTATACTGTATGGAGGGCTGTGTGGGGGGGTCACAGTTAGGGACTGATGGATGACAAAAAAGATGCAGAGAACGCTCCTAGAGAGGGATCCGAAAAGACACAATTTACCATTGTGAAACCTGGCCTTTGCATTAAGGATTGCTTCAAAGCGTACCACACGTCCATAGATAATAAAATTTGATTTTACTCTGTCACAACACACTTATTTGTAATGTGATGTACTCCGCACAAATTACACATACCACCACATTATAAATTTATACACCAGTAAAATCATAGTAAAGCATTATTATTACTATAACTATGCCTCTAGAAAGATACATTCCTTAGGGGGGGGACTAGTTTGCAAAATGGTGTCACTTGTGGGGGGTTTCCACTGTTTAGTCACAACATGGCGTCCGCTCTTGATTCCAGCCAATTTTGCATTCATAAAGTCAAGCTATGCGCCTTCCCTTCCGAGCTCTGCCATGCGCCCAAACAGTAGATTTCCACCCACATTTGAGGTACTGACGTACTCAGGAGATATTGCACAACACGTTTTGTGTTCATTTTCTTCTGTTACCCTTGTAAAAATAAAATTGGGGGCTAAATTAAAATTTTTGTGAAAAAAGTAAAATGTTACTTTTTTTTTCCTTCCACATTGCATTAATTTCTTTGAAGCACCTGAAGGGTTAATAAACTTCTTGAATGTGGTTTTAAGCACTTTGAGGGGTGCATTTTTTTAATGGCGTCACTTTTGGGTATTTTCTGTCATATAGGCTCCTCAAATTCATATCAATTGTCATGTGGTAATTTTTTGTTGGAAAAATTAGAAATTGATGATTACCTTTTAACCCTTCTAACTTCCTAACAAAACAAAAAAGTTGTTTAAAACTTGTGCTGATGTAAAGTAGATATGTGGGAAATGTTATTTATTAACTATTTTGTGTGATAACTCTTATATTAAGGGCATAAAAATGAAAATTTTGAAAATTGTTAAATTTCCGATATGTTCACAAACGCAAGTCGTATCCGACAAATTTGACCGCTATCATGAAGTACAATATGTCACGAGGAAACAATCTCAATCATTACGATCCATTGAAGGGATTCACTGAAGCTCACCCAGCTTCAAAGCTCCCTCTGATGCTGTAGCTCAGTGCTCCCCAACTCTGGTCCTCAAGAGCCACCAACAGGTCATGTTTTCAGGATTTCCTTAATATTGCACAGGTTATGGAATTCTTGCCTTTCTAGGTAATGCAATTATCACCTGGGCAATACTAAGGAAATTCTGAAAACAGAGTTGGGGAACACTGCTGTAAGCACTCATTTCGGGGCAGTGGAGTAACCTGGTCCGACCTGTCAGTCTTCAGCAGCACACTGCCCACCGACAAGACAGGGGAGTGCTGTGCTCCTGAAGACTCAATGTGAGAAACCCCTTTTACGTGATTTAAACATTCTGTATTTCCACCTCAACCATGTCCTTATAAAGTTATAGTAGCCCACTGATCACCATTGGTGCATTTGTTTTTCTTTTTTTGACCTGTTTGCACTGTATGATTTGGTAAGAACTAATTTATTGAAAAATAAATATTAGCAGAATACACTGACATAGCATCTTAATCACGGGCTGTGTATACTATTGCAGTTTCCCTATTACAAGTGACTGCAGCGTAGCTGTAACACCAGGCACCACCCATGGTGTGAAGTGGCGCTGTTTGCGTAGGGCAACAACCAGGGATCTTTTTATCGAGGCGACTCAATTGAGTTCGCCCCGTAGACACGTATGATGGTGCACTACACCTCTTCTCTCCCTATACTGAAATAGCAAGGAGAAAAAGAGGGAACCTTTACCTCCATGTAACACAGCCGGACTGGGCACAGGATAGGCCCAGATTTTACTTGTTCATGTCCTATGGTTTTGTTCTCGTAGTTCCCCCATAAAAACTTTTTTTTTTTTTTTTTTAACAGACACAGAAAATTATATTTGCACCTTCACTGTTCATTCGCATAGTGTCATCCCTGGTGGGAAGAGTATCCCTATAATAAGCAGATCGTGTGTGTGTGTGTGTGTGTGTGTGTGTGTATGTATCACAACAGCAGATTACTGAAGTCACGTTCTGACTTGACTTTCCACATAAAGAAAGCCTTAATCCCTGAAGACCTATTAAAAGAGATATATATATATATATACACACACTTTTTTTTTTTTTACAGTCTTCATCTACTATGCAAAATACAGCACTGACATGTTAATGGACCGGTTCCCCCCCACACCTTTCCTTTCTTACAAGAGTCATAGCTATGTCCGATGACGGCTTGTACATTGCGGGGTGAATCTGTTTTCAATGATACCATTTCCTTTACCATATAATGTACTAATAATTCCAAGTGTGGTGAAGTGGTGAAAAATCCCCCCCCTAAAAAAGAAACTCTCCCCACCCCCCAACAAAAATAAAAAAAACAGTGGATTTTGTTTTTACAACATTCAAGTGTGGTAGAAAAAAAACAACAACCTGTCAACTTTGTTGTACAGGTTAGTTCAGTTATGGCGAACCCAAAGTCATATCATTTTTGTTTTACTGAAACATCCCCCCCAAAAATAAATTTTTCAGTTGCCAAATTCTGAAAGCAATTCCGTGTATATATGTGCATATATATAATATATACTTTTCACATTTTTTTTCTTTTTGCTTATAGTATTTGCTTTAGGAAATCCCTGCATGTGTTGGGGCTGTCGAACAGCTGCGAGGCATGCAGCCGGGGGACTCGAACATATTTTTCGAGCATGCAGAAGAAGCGAAGGTTAGCGCATGAGCATGCTCAGATAACACCTTATCCTAGCACGTTCACTCATCACCATTATACAAACCTGGTGCTTGAGGCTTCAGTAGATCGGGTCAAAGGGATGATGGATCACCAGTTTCTAGCTTCTTAAAAGCTGCTGTTCACATCCATCACCTACAATGTACGGAAGGGGCTCATCTCCATGCTATATTTCTGCACAGCAGACGTCTGTCTCCAGGAGTGGTAGACCAAGACATTAGTATTGAGGACCAATCCCTGGGTACCCCACCCATCAGCTGCAACCTACATGGGTAAACAATTTTAAAGAGCAGGACCCCACAGCTCCATAGTCTAAAGTACCTCAGCTCAGCTCCCAACACTCTTGGTGTTGTGCTAGTAAATGGGGAGTGAAAACTTTTACCGGTGTACTCTTTTGGTGAAGTGCACTTGGATTTATAGCTCTGAGTAGAAGGAAACATAAAAAAATAAAAAAAACTATCTGCAAATACTAAACTTTAATGCACAATGTGGCTATAAATATTCCAAAAAATAAATATAATATCCACAGATTTAACGCTCTGTAGAAACCCGATGAATGATTGTCTGTCAAGAAATGTAATGACTTAAAGCGGTTTTCCAATCTTTTTTGTGTAAAGGCCCCGTCTCACATAGCGATTTACCAACGATCACGACCAGCGATACGACCTGGCCGTGATCGTTGGTAAGTCGTTGTGTGGTCGCTGGGGAGCTGTCACACAGACAACTCTCTCCAGCGACCAACGATCAGGGGAACGACTTCGGCATCGTTGAAACTGTCTTCAACGATGCCGAAGTCCCCCTGCAGCACCCGGGTAACCAGGGTAAACATCGGGTTACTAAGCGCAGGGCCGCGCTTAGTAACCCGATGTTTACCCTGGTTACCAAAAAAAACAAACAGTACATACTCGCCTTTCGGTGTCCAGGTCCCTTGCCGTCTGCTTCCTGCTCTGACTGAGCCGCCGTACAGTGAGAGCAGAGCGCAGCGGTGACGGCACTGCTGTGCTGCGCTCTCGCTGTACGGCCGGCAGACAGTCAGAGCAGGAAGCAGACGGCAAGGGACCTGACGGACATCAGATGGTGAGTATGTACGGTTTTTTTTTTTTTACATTTACGCTGGTAACCAGGGTAAACATCGGGTTACTAAGCGCGTCCCTGCGCTTAGTAACCCGATGTTTACCCTGGTTACCAGTGAAGACATCGCTGGATCGGTGTCACACACACCGATTCAGCGATGTCAGCGGGGCCTCAACGACCAAAAAAAGGTCCAGGCCATTCCGACACGACCAGCGATCTCGCAGCAGGGGCCTGATCGCTGGTACGTGTCACACATAGCGAGATCGCTACTGAGGTCGCTGTTGCGTCACAAAACTTGTGACTCAGCAGCGATCTCGCTAGCGATCTCGCTATGTGAGACGGGGCCTTAAGAGAGCTGTACTGGAGATGCTGCTAAAACAAACAATGGAGACGCGCTTATCCCCAGAATTTGCCCTTCAAACTGAACACCTCCGTGGCCTGGAAGGGATGACGTCAAGACCACCGATCACCTGCCCGCTGAGCCTACTGATTGGTAGCAGGGTCAGGTGGTCAGAACGTCATCACTTCCAGCATCCCACCCCTTGGCTGACTTACAAAATAAAATACCAGAAAACTCCTTTAACTGATCCCGATAGGCCAAACTGCACTATGCCTAGTACAAGGCCAGAGGGGGCCGTTGCACGACACAGATTCAGAGATCCCAAACCATATATTTTGCACCTCTTACGCCCCGCACTGGACATAACACAATATCCGCATTTTTACAATGTAAGAAAACTACTGTATAACACAAGACACAAATACAAAAAAAGAAGGTCCCAAAACCCAGCATCTGCCTACATCCCACCTTTCACTCTACACACTATCCACCTCTTCTCATGGCTCAAGAGAACAGTTCCACCCAAATAATCCTGTACTCCTCCGATGAAGCCTCTTCTGTCAGAATAAATAGCTGTTGCTCACAATCCTTTGGTTTTCTAGTCTGCTGGATCACAGTGGTCTCGATTCCTGAAGGCCTGGACTAGGACGGCGTGGCTCCCACACGCATGATTCTTATCAAGGCGTTGATGTTGTTGCTCCGGATTGCGTCTCGGCACGCTGCGATCACTTGGGCTTTTGGTTTGCCCACTAGGAAAAGAGACAAAAATTTGACAGTTGCATGAATGTTAGCAATAATCATTACTCTTCTCGGCTTCATTGCAAATTATCTTTTCACTCTTTGACAAGCGTTGCAATACGATCAAGCAGATTAGCCGAGACAACCATCTGCAGACAATGATTGTCTTGTAGGGGTCTAATCCCTGGTACTTACACTATCCGGTGAAGGAAGGAGTTGGAGTGACCCCCGAAAATCACAGCTATCCAAATTATGTTCCTGTTATTTCACTCAAAGAGAGTAATAGCCTGATCTTGCTGCCCTCATTCATAACAAGTTAAAACTGCTTTTGGTGCAGACACCAGTCCAATAGGTCTAGAACTACCTTGTTTTAAGTGGGCGGTTTCTCTTCTTCTGCATCTTGCCAGCACTTTAAGTGCTGGAACTTTCATTCCTTTACTTCCCAGCATGAATTGTGTGTGCCTATGTCCAATGGCTTGCCTTCGTTAAACTGAATTGTATTTATTTTACTCACTTATATAGCGCCATTAATTCTACAGCGCTTTACAGACATTATCATCGCTGTCCCCATTGGGGATCACAATCTAGATTCCCTATCAGTATGTCTTTGGAGTGTGGGAGGAAACCGGAGAACACCCACGAAAACACGGAGAAAACATAGAAACTCCTTGCAGATGTTGTCCTTGGTGGGATTTGAAGCCAGGACCCCAGCGCTGCAAGGCTGCAGTGCTAACCACTGAGCCACCGTTCTGCCCTCAATCCCACCTCTCTGTAATGCCTGCATTCATTTTGACAGTCAGGAAAGCAGTAGTGAAGGCAAACACCCTCCCTTGCTTGTAATCCGTCTCTGCTGCTGACATGCAGATTACACCTGACAAGAGGTCGTGAAATGCAAGTTTACAGGAAAGAAAAACTTAGTGGTCGATGCTTTGGAGCAATTTTTCAGTTGGATACATAAAGTATTAAACAGTAAATAAACCTTAATAATGTTATTTTTTATTAAATATTTTAATATTTCAGTGCTTGTAAACAGAAGGGCACTGAAATATAAATATCATGAAATCTAATATATAAAGCTGAATGTGTGTATGTGTGTATGTCCGGGATTGGCATCTGAACCGTCGCAGCTACAGGCACAAAATTTTGCACAGTCACACGTCTGGACCCCGAGAGCGTCAAAGCCATGTTGTGAGGTGAAATTTTAACCCTGCGCTTTCCAATTCACCAAACAATTTCGCCCCTATCTACATAATGGGGAAAAAATGAAAGGAAAAGTGTTGGAGGCAAATTAACAGCTGCCAGATGTGAACAAGGGGGACTTAAAGAATGAGAGCGATGGCGCCAAAGAGTATATACTGTACAGTTGCTAAGGTGGGGCCCCGACATGGGATACTCACCACACACGGGGATATGAACTCACACACAAAATGCGCCACACACTACCACGTGCTTGAACACATATACCACCCTCAGCGCACATTTCACCACACATACACCAACCTCGCCACATAAAAGTCGAAAAACACAAAAGTCGCCGCTCAAAACTCGCCACGCGCAAAACTCTCCACATGCAAAACTCGCCACACGTGCAAAACTCACCTCATGGAAAACTCGCCACACGCAAAAATTGCCACATGCACAAAAGTTGCAACACATGCAAAAGTTGCCTCACACAAAACTTGCACATACTCAAAAGGCACCACACATAAAACTCGCCACGCGCAAAACTCGCCATGTGCAAAACTTGCTGCACACAACTTGCTACACTAACCTGTCACATGCAACTCGACACACAAAAAGTTGCTACACGCATGTCGCCACACAAAACTCATCTCACAAAAGTTGCTACATGCATGTCGCCACACGCAACTCAACACACACAACTTGACACACGAAACTCGCCCTAAAACACACACAAGTCTGGTATTATCCTTCAAAAATAAAAATCTGATTAATAAGCAGACAAACTACAAGAGCAACAAATGTACCATATAGGAATCCGGCAGCTGTCAGTCACATGACCAGTCTATTATGTGTATGTGTGAGCTAATATATACTGCCAGGGGGTGGGCTTACTGTTGGCTGGGGATTTATCATGCTGCCAATTTAGCTTACAAATACTGAGGTAAAAATACTGACCAAATAACGTGTGAACGAGATCTAATACAGGAGGAGATGACATACAGATATATACTATATACAGGAGGAGATGACACACAGGTATATACTATTTACAGGGGAGATGACACACAGGTATATACTATATACAGGAGGAGATGACACACAGGTATATACTATTTACAGGGGAGATGACACACAGGTATATACTATATAGAGGAGGAGATGACATACAGGTACATACTACATACAGGAGGAGATGACATACAGGTATATACTATATACAGGAGGAGATGACACACAGGTATATACTATATACAGGAGCAGATTACCTACAGGTATATAGTATATACAGGAGGAGATGACATACAGGTATATGCTATGTATAGGAGATGACATACAGGTATATACTATATACAGGAGGAGATGACACACAGATATATACTATATATAGGTGAGATGACACACAAGTATATACTATATACAGGAGGAGATTACATACAGGTATATACTATATATAGGAGATGACATACAGGTATATACTATATACAGGGGAGATGACACACAGCAGGTATATACTATATACATGTATATACTATATACAGGAGATGACATACAGGTGTATACTATATATAAGGGAGATGACAAACATGTATATACTGAGGTGAAAATGAGAGGTGTGAGGTGAAAATGAAAAGGTGTGAGTGCAAAATGAGAGGAGTGAGGGAAAATAGTGGAGTGATCGGAAAATGACAGATGTGAGGTCGAAATGACAAGTGTTAGGGGGGAATGAGAGGAGTGAGGGGGAAAATGAGAGGTGTGAGGGAGAAAATGAGAGATGTGAGGGGGAAAATGAAAGATGTGATGGGGAAAATGAGAGGCGTGATGGAAAAATAAGAGAAGTGAGGTGCTATAACTAACCACAGATATTTACTATGCCCAGGCAACACCGGGCTCTTCAGCTAGTATTATATATAAATATAACAAAATGGCCTATCAGCTGCTTTCCTTGTCCAGTGTTGGTTACCTCCCGCTTACCTCGTAGACGTCCGGCTCGCTGAATTGCCTGGTTTACACACTTGAGATTGTTCAGTAGATCTGTATGGTTGTTACAACGAATCTTGTAGCGATTGATCAGGTCCTTGTTGAGGTCGTACAGTTCTGTGTAACGCTTTTTCATATTCTTCCTGTATGATCAAGGAGGAATCCAGTGATTTTCATGTGAGCATAACGCCTGCAATGACTCTTACCGATTTCAGAAAACCTCTGTACCCTGAGTGCAGTTTGTTTAGAAAAAAAAACACGCGCGTTACTCACCCTTTTCGGGTCCAGAACCAAGTTTCTGCCACTGCTCCTGGTGTCTGGTATAGTCTGCAGTAGTGACGTCACGTCGACAGCGCTGCAGCCAATCAGTGAGCTCAACGGCTCTGCCCGAGTAGACGTCACAAGTTACTCAGAGCCACTGAGCTCAATGATTGGCTGCAGCGCTATTGACATGACATCAATGCTGTAGTCAATAACAGACCTCAGAAGCAGGGACTGGACCGGAGGAGGGTGAGAAAAGCTCAGTTTGTTTATTTTTTTAAACAAGCTGCAGTCGGAGGACAGGAGTTTTCTGAGACTGGAAAGCCCCTTTAAAAGTGATTGTCCAGGCTGTTTTATTCCAAAAACGGAGTTGAGTTACAACCCCACACAACCTGTAACAAATGTGATGCAGGTTTTAGAAGAAATATTGGCATCTTAAATCTGTGCTGATGCTGCTGTGATCACAGGACTTTACTAAGCAGCACGTTCCCTGTAGTGACACACAAACAGCTTGTAATTTGCAGGGTTGGGTAATACATCAAGGCAGACTCTCGCTCATTTTCTACGTACAGGCCGAAACGTAATTGAATCAAAGTTCCCCAAAATGTAATGGGGAACTAAATTTATGGTAGATTAGCCACGTATACGCTAGTGAGAAGGTATAGAAGCACCTGTAAATGTGACTGACAGAAGACTTACATGTCCCCCATGAGACGGGAGTCCTCGGCCTGCACGAGGATGCTGCGGATTAGGTTGGACTGATCTGCCATGTCTGCAGTTAGCTTCTGGTGTACAGAGTGGGAGTCGTCTACCTGTGAGGGAAAACACGATACAGTAGATCACCGCATTCATCTGATGAATAGAAGCCCTGTAACATGCCAGAATTATAAATTAGGAAGTTACGGTCCCTGACCATAGGGAAATTGAGACCCCATCGATCACAGGGCAGTTTTGTCTCTCGAGAGCATGTTCGATCACCGCTCCATTTTTTTTTTAGCTGCACAAAGAATGAGCAGGTTACTATTTTAATAATTTCATGGTTTCGAACCCCGAAGAGGGTAAAAAAGTAAAATAGCACTATTCAGTGTGTGTATAGCAATGTCATTTTTACATTGCTGTGCAATATGTTCATTTTTTTGTAAGGTGTAAGCTTTAGCTTAGTGTCAGTAGGAGGCGGACATGGGTCTGGTCCCTGACCGGTCTCTACCTTAGGGCCTTGTGGTTTTTAGCAATCCGATTCTCACCCTTAACGCATGAAGAGTGTTCAGGTGGCCAGGAGGACAGTCCTTGCCTTCCCTCCCCTACCCAAACTTCCCCCAGAACGAGACGGCATCACGGGCGACGACTGTCTACAAACCCAGGATGCGATCCAGAGGTGTCGATGGGTGTCCACAGTCTCCCTTGAAGAGAAGCTGGACATCATCTTCAGGGAGCTCAAGTTACTCCCCCTTTTTCCTCTCTAGGTCCGAGGGCAATGGCAGATCACCAAAGTGTAAGCTGGATGCCGTGGCCATTGCGGCCCCTCCTACGTTAGTAATTTAGGCCCCGGCTTACTGTGGCCTAGCCATCAAGGAGGCCCACCCACTACTCAGCGATGTGCGGGTTCTCAGAGCGCTCTTTTGCAACCACTCCCCCGCTTTCATCTCATCAGTGGTTGCATGGGCTATCCACCCTTTTCTTGACTCCACTTCCAATCACTCGGATAGTCACCACATGGGTGTCAAAATCAGTTTTGGCCTGACCAAAAAAATTACGGCAGGGGATCCTTTCCGGAGCTCCACCTGACGATCCGGCAGATGTAGCTGACCAACTTACTTAGGCAGTAAAATATCTCCTTTCGGCTTCCCTGGATGTCACCAACTGTGCCGTTCAAGCCTCCAGCAATGTGGTTGCCATCCGCAGGGTTATATGGATCAAACCATTGCATGCGGATACTGCTTCTAAAAGATCACTCGCCAGCCTTCCCTTCCATGACTCTCGCCATTTTGGAGCAAAATTGGACCAGATCATATCGGAAGTTACCGGTGGGAAAAGCACTACTTCCTCAACCCAGGCCCAGACACCCTCCAGCAAAACGGAAGTCCTTTCTCTTTCACCATTTACCCTTTGGAGAAGGGTCCCTGTCAGGATAAACGATCCAGCTTTCAGGAAAAGAGGAGACCTTCCTTCAAGCCAGCTCCATCCTGCGACCTGTAAGGTACTCAGAACAAATCATTCAGGAACAAATCCAACATATTTTCTTCTGTATGATGGATTGCTCCCTCTCGGAAATATATCAGGGCGGCTGGACATCTTTCTCTTTCAGGACATGTGGTTCTCTTTAGTCAAAGACGCTTGGGTTTCAGAGGTCGTCTCTTCCAGATACAAAATAGAGTTTTCCTCTATTGGCCACTGCTCCCAGAGTCTTCACAAAATCATGGCGGACGTCTTGGCCATTCTGTGAACCATGGGTATCCAGGTCATCCCCTATCTTGACGATATTCTTGTCCATGCTCCAACATTCTTATAGACCTTGGATCACTCTCGATACCCTCTCCCAGGGTAGATCATCAACAAATTAAAGTCGTCGTTAATCCAGCCCATTAATATAATGTAAAGTGCTGCGGAATATGTTGGCGCTATATAACTAAACATTATTATTATTTTTATTATTATTATTATTATTATTATTATTATTAATAATCCCAGCCCAGCACTTGGTCGTCCTGGGCATGCTCTTCGTACACAAGGTTTTCAAGAGTGTCTCCTCCAGAGGACAAAATCTCTTGCCCTCCATCACATCATTCGTCTCCCAAGACGTTCTCCTCAATGCTCCCTATGCTTTTCAATGAGTATTCTGGGTTGGATGGAGTAAATCCCCTTCACCCAGTTTCATTCCAGACCCCTGTAGCTTGCTCTCTTGTCCCAATGGGACACATTTGTCCCCTTCTTGGACCTAAGAATTTCCCTTCCAGTTCGAGTCCAACAGTCTCTGACCGGGTTGGCTGTCGTCCTCGATCATTGACCGCGAATAATACTTCCTACTGATTCATTGGCAGGTTGTGACAACAGATGCCAGTTTCCTTGACTGGAGGGGGGGGCAATCGTTCAGAACCTCAAAGTCTGCGGTCGTTGAAAGCAACAGGAATCCTACCTTCTCATCAATATCCTCGAGATCAGAGCTATCCTACTGGCTCTCCTCATCTGGCAGGACTTCCTGATAGGCCTCCCTGCTCTGTCAACATCCAGTTGGACAACACCACAGCAGTAGCATACATCAATCACCAGGGAGGAGCTCTGAGCCATTTGGCCTTGGTAGAAGTTTTCCAAATCCTCTAGTGGGAGGAGCACAGATTCCTGGTTGTATCAGAGATTCATATACCGATGGTCAGTGTTGGCCTAGATCTGTCATCGGTGGAGCACCCCAGATGTCGACCTGATGGCATCCAGACTAAACAACAAGTTTCCTCTGTTTGTCTCCATGGCTCTCGACCTGCTCACGCACAGCTCTGATGCCCTGGTCATTTCCTGGTTCTAGATCGTCCTCCTTTATCTCTTCCCCCTCTTCCCAGTCTGCTCAAAAAGATAAAAGCAGAAGGCAATCCAGTCATCGTCATAGCTCCGGACTGGTACAGAAGATCCTGGTACACAGAGGTGGTCATCCTGCTTGCAGGGTTCCTGTGGAAGCTCCCAGACCTGCTTTCCCAGGGTCCCCTCTACCACCAGAATTCTCAGTCTCTCAATCTAATGGCATGCCACGGTGTTGAGAGCCTCAGGGTTTATGGATAAGGTCATCCAAACTATAATCAAAGCTCACAAACCTTCCTCTTCCCGTATCTATCTCCATATCTGGAAGGCCTTTTTCCGTTAGTGTGAACCCAATCACATTGCCGTTATGACTTCTTCCCTCCCATTCCTTCTGGCCTTTATGCAGTCAGGCCTTGAGGCCGAGCTTGCCCTCAGCTCTATTAAAGGACAAGTCTGTGCTCTGTCCATTTTGTTCCAGAAGAACAAACCATCCCCCTGTGGGACCTCAACATGGTCTTGAACATTCTTCAGTGCTCTCCCTTTGAGCCTCTTCGGGAGATCTCTGCCTCTTCTCTCATTGAAGGTTTCCCTTGTGGTGGCCGTCACATCCATCAGATGTATTTCTGATTTGGCGGCACTCTCTTGTTGTTCTTCATCAGGACAAAGTAGTCCTATGTTCAGTCCCCTCATTTCTTCCAAAGGTGGTATTTGGCCTCTCATCTTAAAGAGGAAATTATTCTCCCCTCTTTTTGCCCTCCTCTAGCTAATCCTTTGGAGCGGTCTCTGAACAAATTGGATCTCGTTAGAGCAGTTTTCATCTACCTCTCCAGGACAGTCTCTTTTAGGCACTCGGATTCTCTCTTCTAAGTCTACTATCGCTCGTTGGATGTGGTCCACAATTTTGGAAGTGAATCGGACAAAGAAAAGATCGCCTATTTACGGAGTTATGGCTCACTCTACTCAGGCAGTGGGAGGCTTCCTGGGCCGTGCATCACCACGCCTCCGCTCTGCAGGTTTGCAAGGTGGCCATCTGGTCTGCAGTTCACACATTTTGCAACTTCTACAGAGGTCATTCCTATGCCAGATGCCAGCCTGGGCAGGAGGGTTCTCCAGGCACCAGTTGTTCGTCTACTGACCTGAAGGAAACATGCCTTCATTGTTGTTTCCTGGCTGTTGATATTTTTTGCCCAACCCTTAGGACTATTTTTGGACATCTCATGGTCTCTTGTGTCCCCAAATGAAGCGATAGAGGAAAAGAGAATTTTGGGTACTCAATGTAAAATCTCTTTCTCATAGCCTTCAATAGAGGACACAGCACCTTCCCTTTCATTGCATGTTGTTCTACTCTTTTATGTGTTTCTTCTACTGCTTTCTCTCTGATTAGCTTCATGCCAGTTGGTGGGGTGTAACCTGCTAAGGAGAAGATAACTTTTTTACCAAGTGGCAGCAACCATACACCCATGGTCTCCTGTGTCCCTTAATGAAGGCTCCAAGAAAGAGATTTTACGTTGAGTACCCAAAATCCTCTTTAATATTAACACTTCCAAATACAAGTTGAATAATACTACCTTCTGTATGACAAGCGCCCTTGCCAGATGACAGGCATATTTTCTGATACCACTACTGGTGAAGGATAATATAAACTCTGCAATTTATTACTAAACTTTATAAACATAATGACGCCTATAATAAGTAACCAGCATAAATGTGCTGCTACCGTTAACATGCAAAGCAATGGAAATACAGTGTCTGTCTACTGTTGCAATACAACTTTCCTAGCAGAACTCACCTTCACAAGCACCTTCCGTAGCTGATCAAAGTATTTGGGGAAATTGGCTTCTACTGGAAGGTCTTCTATAGCTAGGAAGGTCACCATGGACTGAATGATGTCTCCAGCAAGGTCAATGTCATCAGTTTGTAACATGATCTGCAGCACAGATTATCATTTTACACAATAATGAAAATAGGATGCAGCTACGGATGCAGATGTGACATACGGAGCAGCACTCACCTCCCCGCTGGGCTTCATGCTAAGGAGCAGGGTCCCCGAATCACGGAGGGATGTAAAACAAATCTGAAATGGAGCACTCTGCACATCTGTGTCTTCTGGTAACAGGAAGTTTTGGTTTAACCAAAGAACCACCTTTCCAAAAGTATTAAAAAAAACCTCTTTAGTTACAGATTAAAGTTTATATGACAGCTATCGGATGCGAAATTAATCACAGGACCTAGTCAGTCGGCTACGTCTGTAATCTGTGGCTGTTGGACAGGAGCCCTGAGAACCATCTAGAATTGCTGGACCAGGTCCATCAGTCACGACTGTAATCTGTGGCTACTGGATGAGAGCCCTGAGAGCCATCTAGAATTGCTGGACCCGGTCCATCAGCCACGACTGTAATCTGTGGATACTGGATGAGAGCCCTGAGAGCCATCTAGAATTGCTGGACCCGGTCCATCAGCCACGACTGTAATCTGTGGCTGCTGGACGCGAGCCTTGAAAGCCACTTAGAATTGAAGGACCGGTCCATCAGCAACATCAATAATCTGTGGCTATTGGACGCGAGCCCTGAGAGCCATCTAGAATTGCTGGACCCGGTCCATCAGCCACGACTGTAATCTGTGGCTACTGGACGCGAGCCCCGAGAGCCATCTTGAATTGCTGGACCCGGTCCATCAGACACGACTGTAATCTGTGGCTGCTGGAAGCGAGCCTTGAAAGCCACTTAGAATTGAAGCACCGGTCCATCGGTAATCTGTGGTTACTGGACGCGAGCCCTAAGAGCCACTAAGAATTGAAGGACTGGTCCATCGGCAATGCCGGTAATCTGTGGCTGCTGGACGCGAGCCCTGAGAGCCATCTAGAATTGCTGGACCTGGTCCATCTGCAACGTCGGTAATCTGTAGCTGCTGAACAGTAGCCCTGAATGCTGACATCTATTTCCTGGCATCCATGGCTATTGAAAGTACAGGCAAAGCCAGTGGCCACTCACCTGCCAGGTTCTCAAGACAACACTTCCATTTTTAGATTTAAGCTACTATCCACCTCAATACACGCGTCCCAACGGGATAGAATTGTAGTGGAAAACAATAAGTGTTGTCCTGATGACCGAAAAGTACTACAGCTGCAAGATTTGGGTGTTTATCAGAACTGACTGCACAGAAGATGATAAAATAATACACGAGGGATGAGATCAATACATCTCCCTGACCTGGGGTCCAGAAATGATTACGTTTACCGTGGGATTTATGGGGTAGGGTCCTTTGGGTCTGCGTCAACTTGCAAGATGGTTTGAGCCGTCACATGTTTGGCTCAGTGAAGATCTGTCTGCACTCCTGACATGAATATTTTAGTAAACGCTTTGCATCCACCATGATAGAACAATTGCGGAACGTAAATTCTTACGTCTACGTGTTAGGCTGCTCTATTATTCCTCTTGGAAATGCATAACTAAATGAAAATTGGGTGTAGATTCCCCTTGGTAATAGGGAATGTTCCTAAACAGTATTTGGGCTCATTCAGACACCAGTAATTTGTCTCATACGCAAAAACGGTTTGCGTTTCCTCAGTTTTTTCTTTTCAGATTTTCATCAATTTTTCTGGTATGCAAAGAAAGAAAAAGGAGGTGTTCGAAGTTTTTCCTATTAGACAATGACTGCACATGGATGCACACAGATGGCATCTGAGTATTGTCCAAATTTTTCATGATCCCATAAACTTGCATGGGTGCGTTTCCTCCGCGACTCAGATCAAAATCAGGCATGATTCCTTGTTTTGTTGCGGACCACCGGATCCACAAAAATGCACGTACATGTGAACAACCCCATAGACTATAATAGGTACAAATTCTAAAAGACAGAAATAACTCCTATAATAATAATAATTAATAAACTGATGTCAGAATCAGCCTAATACACTGCTTAAAAAAATAAAGGGAACACTTAAACAACAGAATATAACTCCCAGTAAATCAAACTTCTGTGAAATCAAACTGTCCACTTAGTAAGCAACACTGTTTGACAATCAGTTTCACATGTAGTTGTGCAAATGGAGTAGACAACAGATGAAAATTATTGCCAATTATCAAGACACCCTCAATAAAGGAGTGGTTCTGCAGGTGGGGACCACACACCACATCTCAGTACCAATGCTTTCTGGCTGATGTTTTGGTCACTTTAATGTTGGTTGTGCTTTCATTCGTGGTAGCATGAGACGGACTCTACAACCCACACAAATGGCTCAGGTAGTGCAGCTCATCCAGGATAGCACATCAATGCGAGCTGTGGCAGGAAGGTTGCCGTGTCTGTCATCGTAGTGTTCAGAGGCTGGAGGTGCTACCAGGAGACAGGCCAGAACACCAGGAGACATGGAGGGGGCCGTAGGAGGGCAACAACCCAGCAGCAGGACTGCTACCTCCGCCTTTGTGCAAGGAGGAACAGGAAGAGCAGTGCCAGAGCCCTGCAAAATGACCTCCAGCAGGCCACAAATGTGCATGTGTCTGCACAAATGGTTAGAAACCGATTCCATGAGGATGGTCTGAGTGCCCGACGTCCACAGATGGGGGATGTGCTCACAGCCCAACACCATGCAGGACGCTTGGCATTTGCCACAGAACACCAGGATTGGCAAATTCTTAAGTGCTTAATTCTAAAACTCTGGGCAAAACCGTCAATGAAAAAGACCTGGGTGTATGGGTGGATGACAAACTCATATTCAGTGGCCAGTGTCAGGCAGCTGCTACAAAGGCAAATAAAATAATGGGATGCATTAAAAGAGGCATAGATGCTCATGAGGAGAACATAATTTTACCTCTATACAAGAAGTCACTAGTTCGACTACACTTAGAATACTGTGCACAGTTCTGGTCTCCGGTGTATAAGAAAGACATAGCTGAACTGGAGCGGGTGCAGAGAAAAGCGACCAAGGTTATTAGAGGACTGGGGGGTCTGCAATGCCAAGATAGGTTATTACACTTGGGGCTATTTAGTTTGGAAAAACGAAGGCTAAGGGGTGATCTTATGTTAATGTATAAATATATGACGGGACAGTACAAAGACCTTTCTGTTGATCTTTTTAATCATAGAACAGGGACAGGGACAAGGGGGCATCCTCTACGTCTGGAGTAAAGTAGGTTTAAGCATAATAACAGACGCGGATTCTTTACTGTAAGAGCAGTGAGACTATGGAACTCTCTGCCGTATGATGTTGTAATGAGTGATTCATTACTTAAATTTAAGAGGGGACTGGATACCTTTCTGGAAAAGTATAATGTTACAGGGTATATACACTAGATTCCTTGATAAGGCGTTGATCCAGGGAACTAGTCTGATTGCCTTATGTGGAGTCGGGAAGGAATTTTTTTCCCCAAGGTGGAGCTTACTCTTTGCCACATGGGTTTTTTTGCCTTCCTCTGGATCAACATGTTAGGGCATGTTAGGTTAGGCTATGGGTTGAACTAATAACTATATGTAACTATGTAACTAAATTCGCCACTGGCGCCCTGTGCTCTTCACAGATGAAAGCAGGTTCACACTGAGCACGTGACAGACGTGACAGAGTCTGGAGACGCCGTGGAGAGCGATCTGCTGCCTGCAACATCCTTCAGCATGACCGGTTTGGCAGTGGGTCAGTAATGGTGTGGGGTGGCATTTCTTTGGCAGGCCGCACAGCCCTCCATGTGCTCGCCAGAAGTAGCCTGACTGCCATTATGTACCGAGATGAGATCCTCAGACCCCTTGTGAGACCATATGCTGGTGCGGTTGGCCCTGGGTTCCTCCTAATGCAGGACAATGCCAGACCTCATGTGGCTGGAGTGTGTCAGCAGTTCCTGCAAGATGAAGGCATTGAAGCTATGGACTGGCCCGCCCGTTCCCCAGACCTGAATCCGATTGAACACATCTGGGACATCATGTCTCGCACCATCCAGCAACGTCACGTTGCACAACAGACTGTCCAGGGTTTGGCGGATGCTTTAGTCCAGGTCTGGGAGGAGATCCCTCAGGAGACCATCAGCCGCCTCATCAGGAGCATGCCCAGGCATTGTACAGTAGGGAGGTCATACAGGCACGTGGAGGCCACACACAATACTGAGCATCATTTCCTTGTCTTGAGGCATTTCCACTGAAGTTGGATCAGCCTGTAATTTGATTTTCCACTTTGATTTTGAGTTTCATTCCAAATCCAGACCTTCGTGGGATATTCATTTTGATTTACATTGATAATTGTTATGTTTTATTGTTCTGAACACATTCCACTATGCAATGAATACAAATTTGCAACTGGAATATTTCATTCAGAGATATCTAGGATGTGGTATCTTAGTGTTCCTTTTATTTCTTTGAGCAGTGTATTTAATTTATTCCTACATTTCCAGGAGGAATGATAGATGAATTGCACAATGCATAAGTGAAAGGAAACATGCTCCAAAGTTTGGAACCAAGGTGTCAGGGGGTCTGACGGGTGCCCCTTAAGCAGACTATATGGAGGTGATCAACACATTCCCTGCATCTACACACTAATAAATTAGGTATACCCATTTCATCTTTACAGAAAATCTTGCTGATAACACAAGACTTACCCTCTGAACGCGCTCATTGATGGTGAAGGTGACATAGCTGGAAGGCTCTGGGGTGGAGACAGCATTACCAAGTACGTACATGGAGAAGCGAGGGAGCTGCCGTGTCAGTTCAAAGACATGAAATTGGACGCTGTTCACAAGAGAAATGTTCAGAGATCAGTGGTAAATACAGGCAAGATCTGAAACGCATTCATGACAATGCTGTCTAATACTCACCAGGATCAGCTAGTTCTTTTATTTCCATAGGGTCTATGAAAAATGTAAGCTGGAACCTTGTGCCCGAGCACAAACTCCATAGCGGGACCCCAACCAACCATGTGCTATGTATACTATTGCTTCTACTCTAAATAGATAGGCCGCATACCGAAGGGCCATCTATCAGCATGGCTTAGATATGCCTAAAGGGGTTTTCCAGTTTCAGAAAAACTATCCCACGGCTGCAGATTATTTAGAAAAACCCTTATCTTTTCTCACCCTTCCCAGGTCCAATGCTAAGTCTCTGCCGCTGCTCCTGATGTTTGTTATTGTCTGCAGCACTGACATCACGTCAACAGTGCTATAGTCAATCAGTGAGCTCAGGATATCATCTCCAGCAGAGTCGCTGAGCTCATTGATCGGCTGCAGTGATCTTGACATGACGTCAGAGCTGTAGACTACAACAGGCATCAAAAGCAGCGGACCCGGAGAGGGGGAGTAAAGTACAGACTGTTTTTTCAACTAACAGCAGCTGGGGGACAGGGGTTTTCTGAAACCGGAATACCCCTTTAAAGGCAGACAAGACTAAGGGTCTTTCTAAATTGCCTGTAACAAGTGTTAGGAGACAATATAGGAAGCCATTTAGATTACACTGTGCACAATCATGTGTATCCTCATGCAGGAGATCGCATGTCATCAGCTTAGAGGATACAATCAGTGACAAATGTGAATAATCGTTCATGGTTCATTTGCAGCAAATGTTTAAAGTGAACGATGATTACAAATAATTTGTTAGAACAATTACCCGGATAGGTCTGAAGCTACACATTGTCTTTGGCTGCAACACAGGTCACGTACCCAAAGATAGATGTACGCCGCTGCTACATCACAGCATAATGCAAGTGAATAGGGTCACATAGTGGCCCGCAAGGTACTGCGATGACCTACTCGGAAATAATTCCAAATCTTCCTGACTTTTTGCGATTTTTGCTATTGCAATACCTTGTGAGTCTTAAGGCTGAGTCACACATAACGATATCGTTAACGATATCGTTGCAACGTCACGCTTTTGGTGACGTAGCAACGATCCCGCTAACGATTATCGTTATGTTTGACAGCGACCAACGATCAGGCCCCTGCTGGGAGATCGTTGGTCGATGGGAATGATCAGGACCTTTTTTTGGTCGCTGATCACCCGCTGTCATCGCTGGATCGGCGTGTGTGACGCCGATCCAGCGATGTCGTTCACTTGTAACCAGGGTAAATATCGGGTTACTAAGCGCAGGGCTGCGCTTAGTAACCCGATATTTACCCTGGTTACCATTGTAAAAGTTAAAAAAAAAAACAGTACATACTCACATTCTGATGTCTGTCACGTCCCCCGGCGTCCACTGACTGTGTCAGCGCCGGCCATAAAGCAGAGCACAGCAGTGACGTCACCGCTGTGACTGCCGGCGCTGACACATTCAGTGCAGGGAAGCCGCCGGCGGGGGACGTGACAGACATCAGAATGTGAGTATGTACTGGTTTGTTTTTTTTTAACTTTTACAATGGTAACCAGGGTAAATATTGGGTTACTAACCCGATGTTTACCCTGGTTACCCGGGTGCTGCAGGGGGACTTCGGCATCGTTGAAGACAGTTTCAACGATGCCGAAGTCGTTCCCCTGATCGTTGGTTGCTGGAGAGAGCTGTCTGTGTGACAGCTCCCCAGCGACCACACAACGACTTACCAACGATCACGGCCAGGTCGTATCGCTGGTCGTGATCGTTGGTAAGTCGTTTAGTGTAACGGTACCTTTAAGGTGACCCCATTCGCTTGCATTACAATGCCCTTCAGTCGCTCATGCATGTGTTTTCAACAGCGACATGAAACCTGACAATTTCGCAGGTACCATCCTACTCTTCACTGACAGATCATGTTGGAGGAAGAGATATATCAGGCATTTTTAACTTCATAGGCTGACCTTTTGTGGATAACAGCCGGCGCCGTGTGTCTGACAATGTGTATTGAAGGGGTGAGGAGGAAAAGCTGTTGGCCATCAATAGCCGAGCGGGTTATCGCTGGTGGGAATAAAGGATCGGATATTGAAAATCAACATGCCAGGTCCTTCTTATCTGTCAGGACGTCCATCCATATTACCTGGTCGGGCATTCCTGCCATCGGTGAGTTGAGCCGACACTGACCTAATGTATAAGGGTGCCAATAGAAATCAAATTGTGACTCCGTATACTAACCCCCCGAAAAAAATAACACCGATCAATCAATAAATTAGGGAATGTGATTGTATTCTGTCTTTCCAGTTTGGGCACCAAGTATGGGATCAAACTCTGGTTGCCCACCAGTCTCGTCCACCTTCTTATGCAGTGACGTGTGGCTACACCTTGTGCCAACACAGACCGTCATGGTGGACTGTGCTCGTGGTATAATCTTACCTGCTCTTGTAACCCACAAAAGCTTTTATGTGCAGATCCACAGGGACATCTTTAGGAGGGCAGATTGGTACTCGAATACGACCGGTTAGATGTTGGGAACTGGGGTGTACGACATGGCTCTCGCCCTCAAATATTCCTTCAGCAAAGATAAGTATGGCGCGTATAATTGTGTCTATGGAAATAAAATCACGTTGTAAGGTCCAAATGTGTAGTGTTTAGTAGATAAGGCTCGGATCATAGACGCACTATGGCTTTCCTTTCTGCTGGAGCCATGATAAATCGGTTATAATACTATTTTGTAATTAACCTTATAGGGGTTGTCCGGGCTTGGAACAAAAGTCTGCCATCACAGTGTAAAGGGGGGTAGGGGGGATCCAAGGAACTTCGGATTCTAAGACTTATCCTTGACTGTGGAGTGATCAAAGAAGATGCCCCACTTTGTCTACTAGTAACATGAATGGAGATTTGGGTGCTGCTCTGTAGTCCACTCTGGGGACACAGAAAGGACCCCAGAATTATCTGTTCGCTAAGCCTGCCATTGGGGCACACTCAGTGCTTGGGTCATAGTGACACAGAGGATAGTGTCTTACCATACAGGAGTATACAAATTATTGATGAGCAAAAAGATGAGTAACAACGCCTCAAGTGGTGCAATAATGCACATCAAGAGGACCAAGTAATAGCAAGAGGCTCCCCAGAAGTGCACATTAAGGGGCGCACATTCAGTTTAAGTGCAATGCAGCGTAGAGACCCGTTGGGTCTGTGAGTGGCAAAACACGCTGCCGGCCAATCAGAGGCCAGTAGCTGACGTATATGTGCAACGTCGCATGGCAGTGATGTCATGAGCTCCCAACGCTTGCATGCTGAAGTCAGCTGCCGGCTTCAGAAGAGATGGCTGCGTGGCGGGGGTGTGGACAGAAGATGAAAATAGTTTATTTTTCTCTATGCATCAAAAACCAGCAGCAGAATGGGGGACATATATACGAGGATGGAGGGCATATGTGTATATATACATATATATATAAACCCGGAAGAAGGACATGTATGCGAGGATGGAGGGTTATATATACATATATATACACTCACCGGCCACTTTATTAGGTACACCTGTCCAACTTCTTGTTAACACTTAATTTCTAATCAGCCAATCACATGGCGGCAACTCAGTGCATTTAGGCATGTAGACATGGTCAAGACAATCTCCTGCAGTTCAAACCGAGCATCAGTATGGGGAAGAAAGGTGATTTGAGTGCCTTTGAACGTGGCATGGTTGTTGGTGCCAGAAGGGCTGGTCTGAGTATTTCAGAAACTGCTGATCTACTGGGATTTTCACGCACAACCATCTCTAGGGTTTACAGAGAATGGTCCGAAAAAGAAAAAAAATCCAGTGAGCGGCAGTTCTGTGGGCGGAAATGCCTTGTTGATGCCAGAGGTCAGAGGAGAATGGGCAGATTGGTTCGAGCTGATAGAAAGGCAACAGTGACTCAAATCGCCACCCGTTACAACCAAGGTAGGCCTAAGAGCATCTCTGAACGCACAGTGCGTCGAACTTTGAGGCAGATGGGCTACAGCAGCAGAAGACCACACCGGGTACCACTCCTTTCAGCTAAGAACAGGAAACTGAGGCTACAATTTGTACAAGCTCATCGAAATTGGACAGTAGAAGATTGGAAAAACGTTGCTTGGTCTGATGAGTCTCGATTTCTGCTGCGACATTCGGATGGTAGGGTCAGAATTTGGCGTAAACAACATGAAAGCATGGATCCATCCTGCCTTGTATGGAGCATCTTTGGGATGTGCAGCTGACAAATCTGCGGCAACTGTGTGATGCCATCACGTCAATATGGACCAAAATCTCTGAGGAATGCTTCCAGCACCTTGTTGAATCTATGCCACGAAGAATTGAGGCAGTTCTGAAGGCAAAAGGGGGTCCAACCCGTTACTAGCATGGTGTACCTAATAAAGTGGCCGGTGAGTGTATATATATACACACACATATACAAGTTAGGTCCATATATATTTGGACAGAGACACAATTTTTCTAATTTTGGTTATAGACATTACCACAATGAATTTTATACAAAACAATTCAGATGCAGTTGAAGTTCAGTCTTTCAGCTTTCATTTGAGGGTATCCACATTAAAATTGGATGAAGGGTTTAGGAGTTTCAGCTCCTTAACAAGTGCCACCCTGTTTTTAAAGGGACCAAAAGTAATTGGACAATTGACTCCAAGGCTATTTCATGGACAGGTGTGGGCAATCCCTTCGTTATGTCATTCTCCATAAGCAGATAAAAGGCCTGGAGTTGATTTGAGGAGTGGTGCTTGCATTTGGAAGGTTTTGCTGTGAAGTAAACATGCGGTCAAAGGAGCTCTCCATGCAGGTGAAACAAGCCATCCTTAAGCTGCGAAAACAGAAAAAACCCATCCGAGAA
The DNA here is from genome assembly GCF_051348905.1 of Ranitomeya variabilis. Classification (NCBI taxonomy): domain Eukaryota; kingdom Metazoa; phylum Chordata; class Amphibia; order Anura; family Dendrobatidae; genus Ranitomeya; species Ranitomeya variabilis. The sequence goes on along the minus strand of NC_135233.1, from coordinate 576,494,539 downwards.
ATTGCTACAATATTAGGAGTGGCAAAATCTACAGTTTGGTACATCCTGAGAAAGAAAGAAAGCACTGCAGAACTCATCAATGCAAAAAGACCTGGGCGCCCACGGAAGACAACAGTGGTGGATGATCGCAGAATAATCTCCATGGTGAAGAGAAACCCCTTCACAACAGCCAACCAAGTGAACAACACTCTCCAGGAGGTCGGCGTATCAATATCCAAATCTACCATAGAGAGAAGACTGCATGAAAGTAAATACAGAGGGTTCACTGCACGGTGCAAGCCACTCATAAGCATCAAGAATAAAAAGGCTAGACTGGACTTTGCTAAAAACATCTAAAAAAGCCAGCACAGTTCTGGAAGAACATTCTTTGGACAGATGAAACCAAGATCAACCTCTACCAGAATGATGGAAAGAGAAACGAATGGGGAAGGCGTGGTACAGCTCATGATCCAAAGCATACCACATCATCTGTAAAACACGGCGGAGGCAGTGTGATGGCTTGGGCATGCATGGCTGCCAGTGGCACTGGGTCACTAGTGTTTATTGATGATGTGACACAGGACAGAAGCAGCCGAATGAATTCTGAGGTATTCAGAGCCATACTGTGTGCTCAGATCCAGCCAAATGCAGCCAAACTGATTGGTTGTCGTTTCATACTACAGATGGACAATGACCCAAAACATAAAGCCAAAGCAACCCAGGAGTTTATTAAAGCAAAGAAGTGGAATATTCTTGAATGGCCAAGTCAGTCACCTGATCTCAACCCAATTGAGCATGCATTTCACTTGTTAAAGACTAAACTTCAGACAGAAAGGCCCACAAACAAACAGCAACTGAAAACCACCGCAGTGAAGGCCTGGCAGAGCATCAAAAAGGAGGAAAGACAGCGTCTGGTGATGTCCATGAGTTCAAGACTTCAGGTAGTCATTGCCAACAAAGGGTTTTCAACCAAGTACTAAAATGAACATTTTATTTACAATTATTGAATCTGTCCAATTACTTTTGGTCCCTTTTAAAACAGGGTGGCACATGTTAAGGAGCTGAAACTCCTAAACCCTTCATCCAATTTTAATGTGGATATAATCTTGTCAAAATCTTGGGCATGTATGACCAGTCATTTCACACTGGGGAGAATAGGACTCTCGTTCTCTGCATCAGAGGGTGAGACATTGAAAACTTCTGCCTATACTGCTATATCAACTAAGTGAGCAGAGTTTTGCGTGAGAGACCGTATCCTTCACGTTATACAATTACTGATCCGCCATTACACAGGGGCCATCCTCACCATTTGATGTAGAAATGCTGAGCTCCACATGTGCAGACTGGGTCTCGGAGCCCAGGCTTACAGATAGAGCCGTCTGCAGCTGCGTATTCGCTGGTATCACTCCCATCTGTCCGTCAGGCTCGCTGACTTGAACCCGTAATTCTGCCTGCTGCAAAGAACAATCCGCTATCAGCTGAGGATATTACACTGGCGCTGTGCACGGCGGTATGTGTGTACATTGTATGATCAACCTTCGAGTTCTCCTGATAGTTCTTCAGCTCCAGCATCAAGTTCTGCTTCTTCTGACTGAGCTCTCGGACAAGTTCCTGTTCCACACTTGTATCCATCAGACTTCCCGCCGTCTCCTGGCTAGAAGGTAGGTAGCCTCTCACTGTGGGCAAAAAGAAAACTGTCCCTAACCAAATGATCAGGTTTAAATATTAATTATCACATAATCTTTATTATATGACAACAATTAGGCTTCAATGGAGGCCAACTATAACCCACTCTGACTTGTTATGTTAAGACATCTGGTTGTGCACGGAATGGTTCTGCACAGGGTGTGACTGGGTCTGCGTAGGACATGATGGGGTCTGAGTAGGGTATGTTGAGGTCTGCGTAGGGCACGATGGGGTCTGCACTGGGCGTGACCTGGTCTGCATAGGTTTTTATCCTTTGCAGTATTCAAGAATGTTTTTATCTCTTGATAGCAAACAGTAATAATTAGAATACAAGCCTGTGCTCACTACTCCCCAAGTGTCGTAAGCTTGGTTTGGCCAGGATGCTGCCCATTGTGTGCTACAGTCTCTTTATAACAAATGTTAGATCGAGCTGGAGACTGTAATTGGGACACTTTAAATTGTCACAGTACTTTCAGATAATTTGATCACATTTGATAGATGTGACATCATAGACTGATAACAAGAAGTGGAGGCTGTTCTTTGTGAGGGAAGAAAAGAAAGTACCAGCTCCTACAGTGCTGGCAGAATGATGATGAAGAGAACTGACCCACTTAAAAAGAGAGGATGGAAGCACTCAATCGCTCTTCGTTTAAGTAGCTGCAACTAAGACATTCCCTAAAAGCCCAGTTCTCAGATACTGGTAATTCTCTCGTATCTTCATACCCCCTGTTTGGCAATCTAAGGAGCCAGGGACCCCAGGGGTTGATCTCCTCGTTATACACCTGGTTACTAAGCGGGAGATGCTCCTCTTCGCCATTGTTGGTTGAGGCCAAATGGAGGACAGTAACACCCTCCTTATTAGAGGATTGGAGCGAGGCCGTGACCTCCCCACAGTATGTTCCTTGGCAATTAATAACAGGCTAGTCCTAATGTATAGTCCATCAATGGTTCCTGACTCCTACCAGGTTATATACAATGTGTAGATCCACCACCGCAGACTGGCATAGGTGTTGGGAAGAGGCGGCAGAGTTTATACACCTGTGGTATTACCATACATGTGGTATTACCGTCCTATTGAGGACTTTTGAAAAGAGGTCCTAGCTATCCTCATCGAGATCATACTATCGCCCTAAGGTGTGTAGCCCGGCCCCGCTACCCTTGCACTCTTCTCAGGGAAACTTTGTTTTTGGCATATGAGGCTATCACCTGAGATGGATGGGTAGAAGACCCCAACAAATTTCACACTGGGTCAGTATGGTAAATACTGCAGATTCCTATGAGGGTGGTCCTCAAAAAATGTTGAAGGTATGAAAACATTAGTCCCCAGGCGATGAGGAGTATTCTCTCATGATATATGTGATGTTTGGTGCCTAACGTTGGTGCCTTATGGTTTTGGATAAGATATTAGACCCATGGTATAATAAGGGCAAGGTTAACTTTGCCGGACAGTATTAATGAGAAATACTGTTTGTTCCTTTATTCTATATGATGTGACCTTGTTATGTTGCATAATATTAAAAAAAAAAAAAAAATAGTTAAAAAAAATGGGATATTACAGAGCATGAGAAATGGGACCGAGGACATAGTAGACTGGTATGGGCACCCAAGGCAGTTTAAACGTATTGATGGGGTGAGGCCAACAAGACCCTACGTTGGCTCTGGTCTCCTAACCTTATAAATGAGGCAGTTGCATTGTGGTCAGGAGACCCGTGGTCAGGCCAGCCCTGAACATGGACTGTAAAACGTGTGAATGTGCCCTGCCATGTTTTCTCATGATATGTGCTCACCTTCCCCGTCTATAGAACAGCAGATAAGTTGGGTTTTTCCATCCATCCGGTAATCTCCTTCTACCACTCCAGCAATAGAGGACGAGAAGTTATCCTTAAAGATCACTTCTCCTGTGCGGTCGCTGCGGGCATCCACCTTTATAACATCCCCAAAGATAATAATTAGGTAATAAACAACAGCAGCTCAAACTGTGGGAACAAACACAGCAACATATGCGGTAATCCTGCGGTAATCCTTCATAGATCAATTTATTAATAGTCTCCTACATTTAGGCATAAACTGCAAAAACAACCTCTCTGCATCAGAAATTTGGCTCGTGCCGCTGGCCATGTCAGACGCTTTTCCTCCCGGCTCGCTCACTTTACACCAATATTTTGCACACCGTTTGCAAACTGGCACAATGTAGGCAACACGGCCTTTTCAAGACACTTTTTAACCCTTGCTTGAGTAAGTACATAGCTCAGATCGCTGGCTGCTGTTTAACCACTTACATGCCATTGTCCATCTATGACAGCGACATTTAAATTGTTTTGTTATATGTGCGTGCCCGAATTTGAGGGGGGCAGATGGGCTAAGGATTTGCCATCATTGCACAGCCTGTGGCTGTAAAGAAAAAAAAACAAAACGTCTGAACTGCCATTTTTTATCATCTTGCATCCCCCTAAATATTGGAATAAAAAGCAACCAATGCTACCAATAGACCCCAAAAAAATATACTTTCACGCAGCTCAATGAAGAAATAAAAAAGTTACGGGTCTTGGAAGGGTTTGTTTTTTTTCTTCATTTACAAATTTCTCAATTTTTTTTTTTTTACCACAGGAATGTAAAAAAGAAAGACAAAAACACACACTTGGTATTGTTGACATTGTACTGACCTGAAGAATAATTTTACTGCTCAATGAACACTGTAATCGCAAAACTCAAAAAGCAATGGTTGAATTGCATTTTTTGTTTTTGTTTCCACTAATTTTTCTTCCGTTTTTTTGCAGTACATTTTATAGTAAAGTAAATGGTGTAACAGAAGATGACAATCCGAAAACCATACCATAGCATATATAAATGCATGACCAGTTTGGCAGTGGGTCAGTAATGGCGTGGGGTGGCATTTCTTTGGAGGGCCGCACAGCTCTCCATGTGCTTGCTAGAGGTAGCCTGACTGCCATCAGGTACCAGGATGAGACCCTCAGACCCCTTAGGAGACCATATGCAGGAGCTCATCAGGAGCATGCCCAGGCGGTGTAGGGAGGTCATACAGGCATGTGGAGGCCACATAGACTACTGAGCATCATTTCCTTGTCTTGAGGCATTTCCACTGAAGTTGGATCAGCCTGTAATTTGATTTTCCATTTTTATTTCGAGTATCATTCCAAATCCAGACCTCCATGGGATATTAGTTGTGATTTACATTGACCATTTTTTTGTTTTATTAGTCTCAACACATTCCACTATGCAATGAGTAAAGAATTGCAACTGGAATATTTCATTCAGAGAAATATCTAGGATGTGGTATTTTACTGTTCCCTTTATTTTTTGAGCAGTATATATATCTATATATGAAATAAAATTCAAATAATGGAAATCATGATTTGGAAGAAATGGGAGGAAAAAAAATAAAAGTGCAAAAATGAAAATATGTCACATCATGAAGGGGATAAAAAGTGTAATCTACTAAGATGCAAACAGTGTCTAAAATTGGAATCTGTCACCAGGTTTTTTGCACCAAATCTGAAAGCAGCATACTAAAGGGGCAGAGACCCTAATTCCAGCAATGTGTCACTTACAGGACTGCTCGCTGCACTTTTGATAAAAATCAGTGTTTTATAAGCAAGCGATTATGAGTACGGGACTAGGTGTCTGGTGTCTCCTAGTCCAACCCCACCCCAACCACTGATTGCCAACTTTTGTCAATATACAGTATACACAGAAAGCTGCCAATCAGTAGTGCTGGCGGGATTATATACAGCTCAGCATTTTGAGCTCTGCTAGATCTGTAGCAGAGAAAACTGTGATTCTATCACAACTACGGCACCCAGTAAACTAAGTGACACATCGTTGGAATCAGGGTCTCTGTCGCTACATCATACTGTTGTCAGATTACATAGCAGAACATGCTGACAGATTCCCTTAAAAAAAACTGCTGCTACAACTATGACAGCATTTATATTGATCTACCATTCCAGGACAAGTCACTGGGTAACAAAAGGTGTATAAAGGTCAGGGGCTGTATTAAAATCTGTCTGCATATTTACATCCCACTGATCAAAGGTGACATGCACACATGCATGTGCGTCATTTTACCTCCAGAATAAAGACACTTACCTTTCCATTGGACCATCCCGTGATCAGCTCACAAACCCCATCAGAATTAAGGTCGAAGGCGTGGATGCTCATTGCAAGGTTTTTGGACTGTGAAAGGAAACATATGGACATTATAGGGTTCAAAAAGCAAAGCAGCGACAACAGTCACTACAAAAAGTCTCTCATGCCCTCACGTTTATACCACATTAGTATAAATGTCACATTCTTCAAATTTTTTAATTAACCCCTTAATGACCGCCAATACGTCTTTTAACTGACCTGAGATATAAGAGAATAGCCTCCCCATACTGGTGACAATCCAGCAGCTGTCGGCAGTCCACTGTAGCTGACAACTTGCTGTATCAGCCATGATAAGCGTTTGCACCGTCCAAATCTGTTTAACCCCTTAGATGCTGCTGTCAACAATGACTACATCAGTATAAATGGTTAACAGAGTGTGGGGGCTTCCTCTTTATCCAAACTGGTGCCCTCAGATCATGATTTTGTGGTCCTGATGTTTGCCATGGCAATTCACGACCAAATAGCGGCGTTACAGTCTGACGGCTCTAGTAATCTGTTCAGAAGTTAGAGGCATTTAGGTGATAAAAAGAGGGATTTTTGGTACTTACCGTAAAATCTCTTTCTTGGAGCCTTCATTGGGGGACACAGGACAACCATGGGTGTATGCTGCTGCTGCTAGGAGGCTGACACTATGCAAAAAAAGGAAAAACGGCATGGCTCCTCCCTGGCAGTATACACCCACCGACAGGCACCAAGTACCTCAGTTAGTGCAAAAAGCAGTAGGAGAAGCGACAGAACTCATAATAGTAAAAGTACCAACTCAACTAGGGCCTCCAGGCCCCAAACACGGTACCAGAACAAACAAGTAGGGAGGGTGCTGTGTCCCCCAATGAAGGCTCCAAGAAAGAGATTTTACGGTAAGTACCAAAAATCCCTCTTTCTTTATCGCTTCATTGGGGGACACAGGACAATCATGGGACGTCCAAAAGCAGTCCCGGAAAAGGGTGGGTAGAAAGGAAATGAGAAAAGGTCTCAGGTAGGCCGGTGTGCGACCGCCGCCTGCAGTACCTTCCTACCAAGACCTGCATTGGACGAGGCTTGGGTATGAACCCGATAGAACCTCGTAAACGTGTGCAAAGACGACCAGGTTGCGGCCTTGCAAACTTGTAAGGCGGAGGCCTGGTGGCAAACAGCCCAAGAAGCTCCGACAGCTCTGGTGGAGTGAGCTTGCACCCCCGGAGGAGGACGTGCCTCATGAACAAGGTACGATTCTGAAATTGCCCAGCGAATCCAGCGCAAAATGGTGGATTTAGACGCTTGAAAGCCCTTCCCCCGACCCTCGGAAACGACAAGGAGAGAATCGGATTGACGGAAAGGAGCGGTTCTAGAAAGATAGACCCGAACGGCCCTGACAACGTCAAGCTTGTGAAGGGACTTCTCCAAAGGATGAGCCGGAGAAGGGCAAAATGATGGAAGGACAATGTCTTCGTTGATGTGGAAAGCCGAGACCACCTTGGGAAGGAATTCGGGAACCGGTCGAAGAACGACCTTATCCTGATGAAGAATCAGGAAGGGGGAACGACATGACAGGGCTGCCAACTCGGAGACCCTCCTTATGGATGTAATGGCAATGAGGAAGGCGACCTTCCAAGAGAGAAGGGAAAAGGCCACGTCATGAAGAGGCTCAAAGGGAGCAGCCTGAAGAGCACCAAGGACCAGGTTAAGGTCCCAAGGTTTCAAGGGAGGACGGAAAGGAGGGGCGATATGCGCAACTCCCTGTAGAAAAGTCCGAACCTGGTGAATGGAGGAAAGGTCACTCTGGAAGAGGATCGACAGAGCGGACACTTGTCCCTTGAGTGTGCTGAGGGATAAGCCTGAATCGAGACCAGACTGGAGGAAACCGAGAAGATACGGAAGAGAAAAGGACATTGGAAAAACTTCATTAGTTTCACACCATCGGAAGAACGCTTTCCAGTATCTGTGGTAGATACGGGAAGAAGCCGGTTTTCTGGCTCTGATCATGGTCTGTATGACCTGGGGAGAGAGACCAGAGTTTTTCAAGACTGCGGCCTCAACAGCCATGCCATTAAACTCAGCGACTGAGAACTCTGGTGGAAGTGAGGTCCCTGCGAGAGGAGGTCTGGCCTATCCGGAAGTCTCCAAGGAGTGTCCGTGAGCATGTTTACGAGCTCGGCGTACCACGGCCGCCTTGGCCAGTCCGGCGCTATCAGTATGACTGGAATCCCTTCCAACTTGATCTTCTTTACCACCCTTGGAATCAAGGGGAGGGGTGGGAACAGGTAGGGAAACTGAAACTGGGACCATGGAATTACCAGAGCGTCGTGGCCGACGGCAGGAAGATCCCGGGACCTGGCGACAAACTGAGGGACCTTGCGGTTCATCCGGGACGCCATAAGATCGACGTCTGGCGTACCCCAGCGGAGGCAAATTTGATTGAAGACTGCGGGGTGGAGAGACCACTCGCCCGCTGCTAGGCCCTGGCGACTGAGAAAGTCGGCTGCCCAGTTTTCGACCCCGGGGATATGAACGGCTGATATGGCCGGAACGTGGCGTTCCGCCCACCGAGCAATCTTTGCCACTTCTGCCATTACTTGGCTGCTGCGAGTCCCGCCCTGGTGGTTTAAGTACGCCACGGCTGTGGCGTTGTCCGATTGGATGCGGATGGGAAGATTCGACAGAAGAGACTGCCAGCGGATTAACGCAAGGAAGATTGCCCTGATCTCCAGAAGGTTGATGGGAAGGAGAGCTTCCTGGGTGGTCCAACGGCCCTGAGCCGTGTGTTGTCGGAAGACTGCTCCCCACCCGAGAAGGCTGGCATCGGTGGTGATGACCTGCCACTGAAGGGGAAGAAATGATCTTCCTCTCAGGAGAGAGGAGGACAGTGTCCACCAGGTTAGGGACTGACGGACCTGGAGAGGAAGGTGGACGGGACGGTCCAGGGAGTCCAAGGACCTGTTCCAGGTGGATAGGAGGAATAGTTGGAGGGGGCGGGTGTGGAACTGGGCGAAAGGAACAGCCTCCATGGAGGCCACCATCTTTCCCAGGACTCCCATGCAGAAACGAAGTGACCGAGGATCTGGGCGTTTGAGAAGGCGGACCGCCTTGAGGAGTACTGAGAACTTGTCCTCCAGGAGGAAGACCCGAGCTAAGTTCGTGTCGAACAACATGCCCAGGAAGGACAGTCGTTGGGATGGAATCAGAGAGGACTTGGTCCGGTTGATAATCCAACCGAGATGGGTCAGGGTGTCCAGGTCTAGACGAGTCTACAGTCTAGACGAGAGGACCCTTTGATCAACAGATCGTCCAGGTAGGGGATAATGAGGATCCCCCTGGAACGAAGGAGGGCCATGACCGCCGCCATGATTTTGGTGAAGACCCTGGGGGCAGACGCTAAACCAAAGGGGAGAGCCGTGAATTGGTAGTGTTTGTCCCCGATAGCAAACCGAAGGAATCTCTGATGCCGCACGCAGATGGGGACATGAAGGTACGTATCTTGGATGTCGACCGAGCAGAGGAACTCCCCAGGTTCCATGGCGGCGATCACTGACCGCAGGGATTCCATTCTGAAGTGGCGAGGTCGGACGTGGCGGTTGAGAAGCTTCAAATCTAGGATAGGGCGAAGAGACCCGTCCTCCTTTGGGACTACAAAAAGGTTCGAGTAGAACCCGGAAAAACGTTCTTCGGAAGGAACGGGAACTACGACTCCGGCGGCGACCAGAGACGTTACGGCTTGAAGCAAGCCGGGTAAATGGGACGCTTGCTTTGGGGGACGAGAGAGAAAGAAGCGATTTTCCGGGAGGGTAGAAAATTCGATCTTGTACCCGGAGGTAATAATCTCTCTGACCCAGGCGTCCCTGATCATTGACAGCCAGGTGTCTTTGAAGAGAAGAAGCCTGCCTCCCACCCTGGAAAGTCTCCCAGGTGGGGGCGACCCGTCACTTGGAACGGTATCTGTTGGAACGAGGTCCGGAAGACCTGGGAGGTGGAGCCCTGGATCTCCACATGGGAGCTGGCATATAAGAGGGTTTTCTACGTTCACGCGTGGTAGCGGGTCGCTCTTGTTGCGATGAGGAATCTGAGGCTGCAAACGGACGAAAGGGGCAAAATGTTCGCGGACCTTTTGGGTTAAAGAAGCGCTTTGGCTTGGACTGGGGGAGAGAGGTACTCTCGCGTCTGAGATAATTTGATCCAGACGAGCACCAAAAAGCCTGGAACCTTGAAACGCCAAGTTAGTGAAAGACTTTTTGGAAGTAGCATCTGCATTCCAAGCTTTGAGCCAAAGAATGCGGCGAATAGCGACAATGTTGCTGCTTGCTCTGGCTGAACAGGCTGCTGCATCTAAAGAGGCAGTGAGAAGGTATTTCCCTGCGTGGTTAATCTGGTCTGCGAGGTCAGCCAGCTCGGTAGGGGAGGCTGAAGCCAAAATGCCCCGACGGAGGATCTTGGCCCAGGCAGAGATGGCCTTAGCCACCCAGGTGGAAGCAAAACTGGGGCAGAAGGAAGCACCCGTTGCTTCGAAAGCTGACTTGGCCAGAGCCTCAATTTGTCTGTCAGATACGTCCTTAAGAAGATCGGCGCTAAAGGGATAGAGCACGTCCAGATGTTTTCTACCCGAAAAACGTTTTTCAGGATATTCCCAGTGTTTAGACAGGGTAGACTCAAACTCATCATGGGTAGGAAAGGAGCGAGAGGGACGTTTCACCCGCTTAAAGGAGACAGAGGAATCCTGGGAGGAAACCTCATCTTGTTTTAGTTTGAGGGTTTGCGAGATAGCCGAAATAAGACTATCTACGACAGCCTGCATGCTAGAAGTCTGGTCTGAATCGGAGTCAGAACCGGACTGGGAATCCAAATCAGACCCAATGTCCTCCTACCGCACCGCAGAGGAGAGATCTGTGTCCCCCAACGCACGATGTCTCTTGTGCACGGAGCTGCTGAGGCAGGAAGTGCCAGCGGTGAAGAAGGGGCGGAGCTGTGCTGTGAGGAATAAGCCAAGGCTCCTGATAGGGCCGCACTGAAAGGGAAGGGCGTGCCTGAGATGTAAGAGCTCTCCTGAGTGGAGGAGGAAAAGAGTGCTGAAAAAGTGCGCCCGAGGAGGGGGCGTGGCCGGCGGCAGCGGTGAAAGTGAAAGTAAAAACGGCCGGGACTCTGAAGCGCTGTACCTGCATGTTCCGGTTCTACAAGTAGAGGGAGAGAGGATCGTCCAGGGGCCCGATGAGAGAGATGGGTCGCTGGAAACAGAATCCTTCGTCCAGAAGACGGCCTCGACCCCAAAGACAAGGGGGAGGGTCACCACTGGTGACCACCGTCTTCCTCTCAGCCCTCTCCGAGGAGAGGGGTGAGGGGGACTGTTTGGCAAGGACCGCCACCATAAAAAACCCTGGAGCACCTGGGAGGGTGACAGGGGATAATGTCCTGCCGGCGGTCTGAGAGTTGCGATGCGGGCGACACCACACTGCTCGCTCAGCCGCCCTCCTGGGGAGGCAGGGTGGAAGATTGCACCCTGAATCCCTGAATGCTGTGATCTGAAAAAGAAAACATTAATAAAAACAACAAAACCTGTAAAGGAATCAAGGTTAGCAGCGGATCTGAAGATCCAGGTCCGCCTCCTACAGACACTAAGCACAAACTGAGGTACTTGGTGCCTGTCGGTGGGTGTATACTGCCAGGGAGGAGCCAAGCCTTTTTTCCTTTTTTGCATAGTGTCAGCCTCCTAGCAGCATACACCCATGGTTGTCCTGTGTCCCCCAATGAAGCGATAAAGAAATACACATTTTCATTTCTGTCATACCACTTTGCATTAATTCCTGTAAAGCACCTGAAGGGTTAATAAACTACCTGACAGCAGTTTTCAACATGTCTAGGGGTGCTGTTTTTAAAATGGTATCACGTTTGGGGGTTTCCCAGTATATGGGATCCCTAAAGTCACTTCAAACATGGATAAGTCCCTAAAAAATAAATTTTGTTTATTTTCCTTGAAAAAAATGAAAAATTGCTGCTACAATTTTAAACCTCCTAAAATGCTAACAAAATAAAATAACATTTTACAAATGGTGCTGATGTAAAGCCGACATGTGGGAAATGTTATTTATTAATGGTTTGCTGTGGTATGACCATCTGGATTAAAGGGATAATCATTCAAATTTAGAAAATTGCTAATTTTTTTAACATTTTTCTCAAATTTTTGATACTTTTTATAAATAAACACAAAACATATTGACCTAAATTTACCATTACCATAAAGTACAATGTGTCACGAAAAAACAATCTCAAAATCACTGGCATTTGTTGAAGCGTTGTAGAGTTATTATCACATAAAGTGACACTGGTCAGATTTAAAAAATTTGGCTCCGTCACTAAGGGGTTAAAGGTGTTGTTGAAGTTAAAGCGAACCTGTCAGCAGGATTTTGCAGGCACTGTCAGTTTGGCAGTGTTACACTGATTAAAATGATACCTGGGGTAAAGAAATACGTCTTGTGGTTCTTGTGGAATCAGTGTTAGAAGTTTTCAGTTAATGATATGCATATGCTCCAGGGTGGGACTGTAGGCAGAGTCTTACCTTCCTGCTCTAAGCCAGAGAAACCAAGGAAAGACTTGACCACATGCCGTCCCGAAGCACAAACATGTTCCTCATCATAAACACAGGGAGAGAAAGTTTGTTGCTGCTCACATGTCCGTTATTTTTTGCGGTCCATGCAAAATTGCAGAAACCTTTACGATATTGATCAGAGCCCCGGATCAAACTCAACAATGCAAATCTATGGGTCTATGAACCAAAAAAAAATCGGACTGCACTCGGATGTCATCAGAGTGCTGTTTGTTTTTCATGGACTGTTAAACATGAGAAGGTGGAGAAATCTAAAGACAAAATCACTAATAAAACTTGGGACATTTTTCTCTTATGAGAAAATCTGTTGTGTGAACGAGGTCTAAGAAGAGGCAATGGTAACACCTATTTTTTAAATTTATTAAAAAATTTGTGGTAGAAATTACAGAGAAGCTGCGCAGTACAAAACTTTTAAAGAAGACGCGCCATAATTTTTATTTTATGGGCACTACAACTACTAACCAGAACAGAGATGATAAAGAAGATTCTTTCAAGCTCAATTTCTTGGAAATTAAAAAAATGAAAAAAAAAAAAAAAAAGCAAACATGCCTTTATCCTCCAGTACCGCGACATCCGTTCATATACCCCAACCGTGCCATTAGACAGCGCGTATCCAAATCGGCTGGAATACATGGGGCACATTGCTGTTATCGTCTAAAATAAAAAAAAGAAGAAATGCAGATTTGACATATGTGGACACTGAGAATATTTTGCCACAGATATGCAGTAAAGATCTGCACCTGTGAACAAACATTCATATTAGAAAGTGATATTCATAAAATCCTTAAAGGGAATCTGTCAGTAGGATCTACCCTCCCTAAGCCGTCTATATGGGCATGTGGGTCATAGGAAGCTGAACAAAATGACACCTTGATATCTGCAATCTGATGTCTTATTCCAGAGAAAGTCATAGTTACTCACCGATAACGGTGTTTCTCGGAGCCCATGACAGCACTACGGAGAGAGGGGATCCGCCCTTCAGGGACAGGAAACCTACAGATAAAAGGGTGGTACCTCTCCCTCGCATCAGTTGGTTTACAGAGCATCGGAGGACCTCCAGGTTAGTTACAACAGAGAAAACATATTATAACATTGCTTATTAGAGGAACACCGTGCCTATATTATATTAGGTAAGTTATATGTAAGAAAAGTGCTCACCGCACTCGTGATGGGAGGGAATAAGCGGGTGCTGTCATGGGCTCCGAGAAACACCGTGAGTAACTATGACTTTCTCGGTCTCCCATGACAGCACCACGGAGAGAATTACAGAGATTAAGCTTAGGGAGGGACCACAGCCTCGAGAACCCTTCGCCCGAAGGTTAAGTCGGACACAGAGGCTAGATTTAATCTATAGTGTCTAAAAAAGGTTGATGGTGATGACCAGGTGGCCGCTTTGCAGATTTGCTCAATTGATACCTCTGACCTCTCAGCCCATGAGGTAGCTACTGCTCTTGTGGAATGTGCTTTTATACCGTCCGCAATCGTATTCCCTGTGGATGAATACGCCAAGGCTATTGCCTCCTTTATCCACCTTGCCAAGGTACCTTTGGATGCCCGGAATCCTTTTCTGGGACCCTGAAAACTGACAAACAAAGAGCCTTCCTTCCTATATTCCCTGGTGGAATCTAAATATTGGACTAGACATCTTCTGACATCTAAATTATGGAAGTTTCGCTCTTTCTTATTTTTAGGGTTTGGGCAAAAGGACGGCAGGGATACTTCTTGTGACCTATGAAATTTTGATGCCACTTTTGGCAAATAGGCCGGGTTAGGTCTAAGAGTGACTCTGTCATCTAATATTTTTGTAAAAGGTGGGTTAGAGGACAGGGCTTGAATGTCACTTATTCTGCGCGCAGATGTTAAAGCTACCAGAAGAATAGTCTTAAGTGATAGTGTTTTTATGGAAATTGTGTCTATGGGTTCGAATGGAGGACCCGTTAGTGCAGAGAGAACTAAGTTTAGGTCCCACGAGGGTATTTTTTGAGTAACTAAAGGTTTTGATCTTGTTACCGCTTTAATAAATTTTACTACCCATAGATTGGCCTCAATATTTTGATTATAGAGTGCTCCCAGAGCTGCTATCTGTACTTTTAGAGTACTGACCGCCAACCCCTGTTCCAGACCTTTTTGTAGGAATTCAAGTATTTTATCAATAGAAGGCCCATCCTGGACTTTCACTTTGGAGATAGATAAGAATTTTCTCCACGTTTTCCCATATGTTTTAGTAGCAATAGGTTTTCTACTTTTTAACAACGTAGTTACTAAGTTGTCCGAAAACCACTTTCTTTTAATGGTCCCCGTTCAAAATCCAGGCTGTTAAATGTAAGTTTGACTCCTGTGGGTGGAAGATCGGTCCTTGCTGTAGTAGGTCTGGTATATTCGGTAGGATCTATGGGTCTGAGACCGATAGCATCCTTAGCCAGGAAAACCATGTCCTTTTTGGCCAGAATGGGGCTATAAGGATCATTTTTGTTTTGTCCTCTCTGACTTTCTGAATGACTGCCGGGATCAGAACAACTGGAGGAAAAGCATATGTTAGTTTGTGGGTCCATGGAATCAGAAAGGCATCCAGAGCCTGGGGATTCCCTTCCGGGTTTAGTGAGCAAAACATGTTTACTTTTTTGTTTTTGGAATTGGCGAATAAATCTATTGTTGGGGTTCCCCACATTTCTGTAATCTGGTTGTAGATAGATTGGTTTAGGGACCACTCGCCTTGTTTTAACTGAGTTCTACTCAAGTAATCTGCTTTTTCGTTGTTTGACCCCTGAATATGTAGTGCAGAAAGGGATAGTAGATTTTCCTCTGCAAGACTGATCATTTTGGTGGAGGAACTCATCAGTGATCGAGATCTTGTTCCTCCCTGGTGATTTATATACGCTACTGTCACTTTGTTGTCTGAAAAAATTCGGACATGATGTCCTCGAATGTAAGTTAGAAAAAATAGAAGAGCTCGATACACCGCCCAAAGTTCTTTTTGGTTCAAGGATGCTGATAGTTCCTGAACTGTCCAGTCTCCCTGAGCCACTCTGTTTTCCATGTGAGCCCCCCACCCCCTGGGACTCACATTGGTTGTTATTACCCGAGATATTTTTGGTACCCAAGGGATTCCCTTTGAAAGGTTTTGGTTCTTTCCCCACCAGAGAAGGGAATGAATAACTGAGGAATTTAGAATGATGCGACCTTCTAATTTCTTTTTTAGTATTGGCTGCCATTCCAGTATATGCCATTGAAGCTCTCTCGTGTGGAATTGTGCGAAAGGTACTGCTGGCAGACATGAAGAGAGAGAGCCCAGTAGCGACATCGCCCTCCTTAGAGTCATGGAGGGGTTGTGTAGAGTTCGTGCTATCATAGTCAATATATTGTCCTTTTTGGAAATTGGGAGTCGGCATTCTTGAACCTGGGAGTCTAATGTTAGTCCCAGAAACTCCTAAATTTGACAGGGTTCCAACTTTGATTTTTTTATATTTATGAGCCAACCCAAGTCCGTCAGAATAGTTATCACTCAGTCCCGCTGTTCCCTGCAACTTTGAGCCGAGTCGCTTGCAATAAGCAAATCGTCCAAGTAAGGGACTATTAATATATTTTGTTCCCTTATGTGGGCCATCATTTCCGCTACTATTTTTGTGAATACTCGCGAAGCAATTGAGATCCCAAACGGGAGGGCTCTGTATTGGAAATTTTTTACTTGTTCCTCTTTGGAGACCGCCATCCTGAGAAATTTTTGGGATTGTTTGCGGATGGGCACATGGTAATATGCGTCGGTTAGGTCTATCACGACCATGTAGCAGTTCGGGAAAAGGATTTTTATGGTAGATTTTATTGTCTCCATTTTGAATTTTTGATTTTTAACGTATTTGTTCAGGTTTTTTAGATTTATTATCGTTCGAAAAGAGCCGTCGGGTTTTGGCACTAGAAATAGTGGGGAGTAAAATCCCTTCCCTATTTCTTGAGGGGAGATCTCCTGAATTACAGATTTCTGTAATAGGGAAATAATTTCCTTTTCTAGTGCGGTTTGCTCTGCTGCTGAAGACCTTGTTCTTGTTACTACATAATTTTTGGGGGGGTAAAGAGAGAAAATCTATTTTTAGACCGGACTGAATTAGATTTAAAATCCAGGTATTGTTGGGTATTTTCTTCCAGGCGGGAAGGAATGAAGTGAGTCTTCCCCCCACCGTAGGGAAAATGTCATTTATAGGGTTTTTTGTCACGGGAGGTGTTGCCAAAAAGGTAACCCCTATCTCTTCTTCTTCCTTCTTCCCATTTACTCTGCTCTCTGGGGGGGTCTTCAGCGAAAAAATCTCCCGTTCCGAAAGGACTGTCTGAATGGAGCTGGTCCCAGGTTTGGGAAACCTTTCTTTCGTCTGGAGATCCCCCGGCCAACTTTTAAGCCATAAAGTTCTTCTGGCTGCGTTTGAGAGGGCGGCGGCCTTGGATGTTAAGCGCACGGAATCTGCTGAGGAATCCGCTAGGATTGAATCCAGCATCTTATTCCTGGGTGACCCGTCTTTAATCTGTTTTTCTGATTGGTCAATCCACACCATTAAAGATCTGGAGGCGCATGTCGCAGCAACCGCAGGTCTCAAGCTACCCCCAGCCGATTCCCACGCCCCCTTAAGAAAAGTATCCGCTTTTTTGTCTAAAGGGTCTTTAAGGGTACCCATATCCTCAAACGGGAGAGCAAATTTTTTCGAGGCCTTGGCTACTGCGACATCCAATTTAGCTGCCTTGTCCCAGGAAGTAGACGCCTCGTCTTCGAAAGGATACTTCCTTTTAAGCGAGGGTACTGAGGAATTTCTCCTATCAGGTTTCTCCCACTCTTTTTTAATCAGTGTTTGGACGTTGGTATTTAGGGGAAATGTTCTCCGCTTTTTCTGCCCCAGACCACCGAACATTATATCTTGAGCCGTTCTATCGGGTCGGGGATCCTCTACCCCCATAGTAGCTCTAACTGCTTTTACTAGAGTATCTACCTCCTCCAGTGGGAAGCAGTGATGGCCCGAATCTTCGTCGGAGGAAAATAAAGAGGAATTAGATTTGTTAGAATCCGTGTCCTCAGATGAAGACTGGTCAGAGTGGGAATATACCGTTTCTTTTTTCTTATCTTTCACTTTTTTGAAAGATGTAAGGGCATTCTGAACCTCAGATCTGATTATCGTTTTTAGCTCAGATGCGAAATACGTAAGCTACTTACGGGTAGCGGTGTTTTTCAGGAGCCCATGACAGCACCACGAGAGAGGGGATCCGCCCTTCAGGGACAGGAAACCTTCAGACATAAAAGGGCGGCACCTCTCTCCTCCGTCAGTTGGTTTACAGAGCATGAGAGAATCTCCTAGGTTAGTAGCATATCAACATTAAAACATGGTACAATTCACCCAGTGAATAAAACTTAGGACCCAATGTAAAGAAGGTGCTGACCCAAACAAGAAAAGAGGGTAGGGAATATAAGGGTGCTGTCATGGGCTCCTGAAAAACACCGCTACCCGTAAGTAGCTTACGTATTTATTCAGTCGCCATGACAGCACCACGAGAGACTTTCAGAGAAGTAAAAGAGACTAGGGAGGGATAACTGCTTCAAGCACCCTTCTCCCAAATGTGAGATCTGAGGAGCTACCCAAATCTAGTCTATAGTGCCTAAGAAAAGTAGACGGAGAAGACCATGTGGCCGCCTTACAAATGTCTTCAATCGATACTTCCGATCTTTCTGCCCAGGAAGTAGCCATGGCTCGAGTGGAGTGAGCTTTTATACCCTCCGGGATCTGTGCACCACCTGCTGAATAAGCCAGAGAAATCGCCTCCCTGATCCATCTAGCTAATGTGTTTTTGGACACCCTAAGTCCTTTCCTAACCCCCTGGAAGGATACAAATAGGGAATTATCCTTCTTCCACGCATCGGTAACCGAAATATATTTAAGAAGACATCTTCTCACATCTAGCAAATGGAATTTTCGTTCTTTATCATTAGTGGGGTTAGAACAAAACGAAGGCAAAACAACTTCCTGTAGTCTATGGAACTTTGAGGCTACTTTCGGAAGGTAAAGAGGATCAGGTTTTAAGATAACTCTGTCTTCTCTAAACTGCATGTAAGGAAGCTGTCTAGATAGAGCCTGCAGGTCACTAACCCTTCTTGCGGACGTGAGTGCGACTAATAGGGCAGTTTTGAAGGATAGGATTTTAATTGGCACTGTGTCAATAGGTTCAAATGGTGTTTCCATTAGAGCGGAAAGCACAAAATTTAAGTCCCACGGAACCAATTTTTGTTTAATTAGAGGTCTGGACCTAGACGCGGCCTTGAAAAATCTGGATATCCAGTAATTATTGGCTAATTTATTATTATACAGAGCCCCCAGAGCTGATACTTGGACTCTGAGAGTGCTTGTGGCCAATCCCATCTGTAACCCTTTTTGCAGAAATTCCAAAATTTTCTTGACACAGATTTTTTGGTCAATACGTGACCCTGAAACCTCTAAAAAAAATTTCCAAATTCTAACGTAGATATTTGTTGTGGATGGTTTTCTACTTTTTAGTAGTGTGTTTACAAGGTCCTGAGAAAACCCCTTTGCTCTTAATAGTGACCTCTCAAATTCCACGCCGCTAGGTGTAAATTGGCGACTCGTGGATGGAGAATTGGGCCCTGGGAGAGGAGATCCGATGTTTCTGGGAGAATCCACGGCTGAGAGATAGACATTTTCCTCAGCCAAGGAAACCATGATCTTCGAGGCCAGAACGGGGCTATCATGATTACCCGGGCCTTGTCTTCCCGTATCTTCCTCAGAACTAATGGTATTAAATTTAGAGGGGGAAAGACATAAGCGAGATCGAAGTGCCATGGAATTAGGAGAGCATCCACTGCGTAAGGGTTTTCTCTGGGATTTAAGGAGCAGAAACGGTGTAGTTTCCTGTTTTCCTTGTTCGCGAAAAGGTCTATGTCTGGGCACCCCCATAAGCGAACAATCTGATTGAAGATAGTCTGGTTCAAGCTCCAGTCTCCCTGACCGAGTTTGTTGCGGCTTAAGTAGTCGGCCATGACATTGAGTTTCCCCTTTATGTGGAGAGCCGTGAGAGACAGAAGGTGTTTTTCGGTCATCTGAAAAATATGATCCGTAACATTCATTAATGAATTTGATCGAGTACCCCCTTGGTGATTAATATAGGCTACAGTCACTTGGTTATCTGAGAGCACTCTGACATGTCTACCCTGAAGATGTATGAGGAAACTACTTAAGGCACGTTCCACTGCTAACAACTCTTTTAAGTTGGATGTCAAGTTCTGTTCTGATTGGGACCACAGTCCTTGAGTGCAGCTATTTCCCATGTGCGCTCCCCATCCCCTGGGGCTAGCATCTGTAGTTATTATTCGCGACACGTCGTTTGTCCAGGGAACCCCTCTACGTAAATTTGTTGTGAGTGTCCACCAATATAAAGATTGTATAGATTCAGTAGATAGTGAAAATATACTGTCCAGGTGTCCTGACAAGCAACGGGTGTTATGTAATATGTCCCACTGCAGCGGCCTAGTGTGATATTGGGCCCAGAGAACCGCCGGGATACACGATGTAAGGGACCCTAAAAGAGACATTGCTCTTCTTAGCGAGATTGATGGGTTGTTAATTATTTTAATCACCAATTGAGAAATCTTATCTACTTTTGTGTCTGGAAGGCGGCATTCCTGTATGCTAGAATCTATGACCAGACCCAAAAACTCCTGTATCCTAGAGGGTTGTAACCGGGATTTTTTAAGATTAATTATCCACCCCAATTCCTGTAATACTGATGTTACTTTCCCCAATTGGTCAGTACAGTGAGATTCCGAATGACCAACGATCAGCAGGTCATCCAGATAGGGTATTATTAAGATGTCCTGCTCATGAAGGTGTGCCATGACCTCCACCATTACTTTAGTGAATACCCGGGGTGCGACCGCGACTCCAAAGGGAAGTGCTCGGTACTGGAAGTGTTCTATAGAGCCATTAATTGAAACTGCCACTCTGAGAAATTGTTGGTGGTCTGTGTGTATTGGGATATGGTAATAGGCGTCTTTTAAGTCCAAGACAACCATGAAGCAGTTGTAAAATAAGAGCTTTATTGCCGTTTTTACCGACTCCATTTTGAAGGAGGGAATCAGTAGAAATTTATTCAGACCTTTCAAATTAATGATTGTACGGAAAGATCCATCAGGTTTTTTGACCAGAAAGAGAGGGGAATAGAACCCCTTACCTTTCTGTACCGTGGGTACTCTAACCAGCACACCCTTTTGCTGTAGATCTCGGACCTCCGATTCTAGAGCCAGCTGTTCTGTGGAGGAAGAACGGATGGGCGTTATACAAAATTTGTTATAGGGAAAAGTCTGAAATTCAAATCTTAGACCAGCCGAGATGACACTGAGGATCCATGGGCTGTTAGAAATTTTCAACCAGGCAGGGAAGAAGGCTGAAAGTCTTCCCCCCACCTGGTCCAGCAGTCATTGAGGCTTTTTATAGTCCCGAGAGGTGTCAAAGATATAGCCTCTACCTCTTTTTCTGTTACTGTCCCGCCTGGATCTTTCTCTAAATGATCTTCTACGGTTGTACCATCCTTTGTTGTATTCCCGTCTATATGGGGGTTTTCCCAGGAAGGGGAACCGTTTTTTATTATCACCAGCTTTCTCTAATAATTCGTCCAGTACAGGCCCAAACAAATGTGCCCCTTCACAGGGAATGCCGCATAATTTTGACCTTGCCTGTAAGTCTCCCGGCCAACATTTAATCCATAAAGCCCTGCGGGCTGCATTTGATAGAGCCGAGGACCTTGCGGCTAATTTTACCGAATCTGCCGAAGCGTCTGAGAGAAAAGCTGCTGCCTCCTGAATTATAGGAAGGGAAGACAGGATTTCACTCCTAGGGACTTTGCTCTTAAGTTGGTCTTTTAGCCGGTCAAGCCACACCATTAGTGACCGAGCCGTACAAGTGGCTGCAATTGCTGGTCTTAGAGATCCTGCCGCTGTTTCCCAGGTCCCTTTAAGAAAAACGTCAGCCTTTCTATCTAACGGGTCTTTTAAGTTGCCCAAATCTTCGAATGGTAGCGAGGATTTTTTACACGCTTTGGCCACCGCGGCGTCTAATTTCGGGGCTTTATCCCAAGAGGACGATGACTCTTCCTCAAAGGGATACCTTCTCTTGAATGTCGGTGGGAGTGAACCTTTCCTTTCAGGCTTCTTCCACTCCTTTGTAATTAGAGTTTTTATTTTTTCAATCACCGGGAAAGATCTACGGGACTTTTTGTCCAACCCTTTAAACATTATGTCCTGCATAGACCACTCTGACTGAGGCTCCTCAATCCCCATAGTGTTATTTACCGCTTTAACTAGCCGATTCACTTTATCAAGTGGCAAACAGGAATATCCTGATTCAACGTCTATAGATGAAGAGGAAGACGGAGAGGAATCCGAGGTTAACTCAGCCGAGTCTGACTCAATTTCTGAAACTGGAGAAGCAAGTTTCTTCCCTTTAGATTTTGTCTTTTGGGAAAGAGACCTAATAGAACCCCTGACCTCTTGTCTAACCATATCCCTCAAGGAAGACGTAAGGTCAGAAGCTTCTTCCTCTATAAGGCGCTGTATGCAAGGCCTGCACAGTTTTTTCTCATAAGCATCCGGGAGTAGATCCCCACACTCGCCACATTCCCTGTGTTTGGACTTGGCGGTACATTTTCTCCCCTAATAGGATAAAGGGGGACATAACAGGGACAAAGGATCACTAGGTGAACTTTCACGTAGATCACTTACCCAGACGCGTAGTGAATGGTACCGTAGATAATGGGGTGTCCTTTCTGGCCAAGGTAGTCTTATGACCTGAGGACTTGCTTGACTTTTGAACATTTTTGACTCCACCAGCGCGACTACTGCCACTAGATCGACGCTGGGAGATGGCACGGGTCTCTTCAAGAGGCTGAGGCTGCTGCCGCACCTGCGGTGCTTCCTGCTCCGGTGACTCCATTATAATAAAGGGTCAGAGACATGCAGCGGCCGCCATATTGCCCTTAAATACTGCCCCCAAGCGGTACCACCCCCAGATGGGGGTCAGCAGGATAATCCAGGTGTCCTGCCCGGTATACATCTAATTGGCCCCCACTACTAGAGCCGCGCCCCCAGCCCAGGCCTCGGCACATCACCGCCCCCGCCCCATAACGCCGATAGGCCCGCACGGCGATCGCGCGTGCGCAGCCGCGCCAATGGGTCACGCCGCTGCGTCACCAGGAAGCGCCGACGAGGACGTCGCCCGGGAACGCCCCTTCCGGTTACAGGCGCTCCCATTGAAAGGCAGGAAAACAGAACCGCCCCATCCGGCGCGGCCACCGCGCATGCCCAGCCGCGCTAATGGACCGCGCCGGCCGCGTCATTAGGAAGCGCCCCAGAGACACCGCCGGGACGCCCCAGCACACGCGGCGAGCCCAGAGACATATGGCCGGTGCGGAGGCAGGATGTGACCGGACCCGAGGCGCAGACACAGCTCCAGAGCAGGTAGCGTATACTTACCTCGTACCTGTGGCAAAAAAGGGTCACCCAGAAGCAAGCCATGTCTGAAGGCTGCTTCTCTCTGCTGACACCTGACACAAGCAGTCCCCCTGCTGTGTGGTGCTTCCGGCGCCCTGGCTAGTCCGAGGTAGGGGCCCTCCCGCTACCTGCATCGGACTACCAGGACTGGGAAATCTTCCTTAATCTTCAACCTTCTTCATGAGGTCTTGTCTGAAGAGGTTCACCTGTCAGGGACAGGAAACCAACTGACGGAGGAGAGAGGTGCCGCCCTTTTATGTCTGAAGGTTTCCTGTCCCTGAAGGGCGGATCCCCTCTCTCGTGGTGCTGTCATGGCGACTGAATAAATCGGGGGTCTCTTCGCATAATAACCGTTGTATACATAATTTACAAAGCTTTCTGTTCCAAGCTACCGGCAAAGCTTTGTTACAGGTGGGGCAGGACTTATTTTTCTTTTTCTCCAACCTCTTCTTTCCCTATTAAGGGAGAAGAAGGAACCCATTATAAAATATGAACTTTCTCGGAGGTAACTCACCATTCAGACGTGGACGTAGGTACCGGTTCTGGAGGAGGGCCCGGGTCTGGTAGAGGAAACTCTTGAGGAGGAGAGTTGGTCACTGCAGCAGATCTGCTGCGCTGCGTGGAATGACTGCTGGACCCACTTCTCCTGGTACCCTTAGGGTCTGTCTGCTTCCTATGGTGCTGGTGCTGCTGCTGCCTTGGCTGCTGCTCCGGTTCTTGCTGCACGTCGCTGTCCTCCATGTTTCCAGGGAGTTAGTGCAACAACCATGTGTGCACTATTTGAATCCGGCGCCACCCCCGGCGTTCGGCGTATTTCCGGCTCCTACGTCACGTCCCTCGGGCAGAAAAAGCTACTGCGCATGCGCACGGAGATGACCCGGAAGTCCTGCCGCGTTTCCGGAGCGGCGGCCATCTTTGTACACCCGGAGCGTGTGCTTGTCAGCACAGGAGCTCCGGGTGTCTCAGCGCCCCTTCCTCTCCTGAGAGTGGCGGCGATTCTCCCCCCTCACACCCTGAAGAACCCCTCGGTTCCAGTGATGGTGGCTTCGGGCACCGGATGAGCCGCGGCAGGAGCCTCCTCGCTGCCGGAACTCGACTGTCCGGTCCCGGTCCTTTGAATACGGCGTCTTCTTGCAGGTAACACCGAAAAGAGGTTCCCCGTCAGGGACAGGAAACCAAATGATGCGAGGGAGAGGTACCGCCCTTTTATCTGTAGGTTTCCTGTCCCTGAAGGGCGGATCCCCTCTCTCCGTAGTGCTGTCATGGGAGACCGAGAAATCTGCATTTTTCTTAATATTCAAATGAGCTGTTAAGATCTATGGGCCGGACATAGATCTCCCAGAGAATCTGCCTCCAGAGCTTATTACCAGTGTGAGACATTTAATGACTGACAGTCTGCTCGCCTGACCTCCATGTCCACTTTCATTTACAATAAGCTCTGGAGGCAGATTCTTGGGGAGATCTATGTCCGGCCCATAGATCATAACAGCTCATTTACAGAAAATTGTGTATTTCTCTGCAATAAAACATCACATATCAGACATCAAGGTATCATTTTATTCAACTTTATATGACCTACATGCCCATATAGGCGGCTTAGGAGGGTTGATCCAACTGACAGATTCGTTTTAAGCATTAAACAATTCATTGTAATCCTATAAATACCCTGTAAATACAATATTACCAAGCATCTGAGAGAAGTAGTCTGGTCTTCTGACATGTGTAGACTTGGACGACACTTAGTTTTGCTATAGCTTTATGAGCTTCTTAGACAACTGACAAACTTCTCACACTTTAAGACTGAAAGTGACAATGATCTGGGATGGTACATCACAATAGCTCGTTAGATTACACTCATCTTTGATTTACTTTACATCAGATGCTTTCTATGAGAGATGGAAAAGGGCCTTCAACAAGACCGCTCATGTCTATGGGGAATCCAGCTTCACTTGCCTCTGTCTCTGTCATCTCAGCGACAATCTCATCTTCTTTGAACACTCTTATATCAAAGTCTTCAGATCCAACAAGAAGCTGCAATAAATCATGAAAAAAATAGTATGTAAATGCTTCAATCAAACCAAAGCAAATGCAGTACTGTCATGGACTTAGGACAACCAGTATCCCCCAAACACTTTGGCTTCCAAAGGTAGGCGATGTTTGAGCGCTCGCTAAAGAGTTTCATGGAGCTGAGCAGCAAATGACAGGTCCCGTTACAGGGATCAGGGAGGGCCCCAGTGGGTGGACACCCTCCAAATCCGTCAGCAGGTAATCTGAGAGCAGCATGATGTAGAGGCAGAGACCCTGATTCCAGTGATGTGTTACTAACTAGGCTGCTTGCTGTAGTTTTGATATAATCCCTGTTTTCTCTGTTGTAGATGCAGCAGTGCTCAGAATGCTGAGCTGTGTATAAAGCAGCCTACATCACTGATTGGCAGCTTTCTGTGTAAACTGTAGATAGTCAGCAATCTAACAATCAGTGCTGGAAGCGGCGTTACACAACTTAGCCTCACTGACAGGCTCGTGAGACCTAGTCCGACAGTGATCGTCTCCTGCTGATAAAACACTGCTTGTATTGAAATTATAACACACAGACTAATAGGTGATACATCCGTGGAATCAGGCTATCTTGGTGTAGATTATGCCGCTCTCAGATTAAATACCAAAAACCTGATGACAGATTCCCTTTAAATAATCTATAACATGACATAAGCCCCCCTCATTCCTTGTTACATACAATCTGCACATGAAAGTGGACAGTCTATACTGACAATTCTAAAAAAAAATATTTAATTAACATTTCATCATACCTGGATTTAAAGGATATCTCCTGAATGCTCACCCCCATCTTTAAAGAAAGTTATTCCAGGAATCAGGTGATCACCAGGGGTCCCCCAGCCATTGATGGTGATCACCAGGGGTCCCCCAGCCATTGATGGTGATCACCAGGGGTCCCCCAGCCATTGGTGAGGCAGGGCAAGTAGTACTAAATGGCATCTAACCCTATCTGGAAGAAGCCACAATCACTTCTGATATCCTTACCTCTTTTTTCCCATCTCCATCGAAATCACACAAGGCGAGGGAGCGCACATTGTCCCCTGTAACCTGAAACACATCAAACAAGAAACGTCTCACAGAACAGCAGATGAATTACACAGACAGAAAAAGTCACGTCAAAGATTACACCCCTACTGAGGTCTATGGAAGTATGAAAGGAAGGCGAAAATCATGGCCGATATAGAGGGATTTTTGGTACTTACCGTAAAATCTCTTTCTTGGAGCCTTCATTGGGGGACACAGGACAACCATGGGTGTATGCTGCTGCTGCTAGGAGGCTGACACTACGCAAAAAAAGGAAAAGGCGTAGCTCCTCCCACTCAGTATACACCCACCGACAGGCACCAAGTACCTCAGTTAGTGCAAAAAGCAGTAGGAGAAGCAACAGAACTCATAATAGTAAAAGTACCAACTAAACTTGGGCCTCCAGGCCCCAAACACGGTACCAGAACAAACAAGTAGGGAGGGTGCTGTGTCCCCCAATGAAGGCTCCAAGAAAGAGATTTTACGGTAAGTACCAAAAATCCCTCTTTCTTTATCGCTTCATTGGGTTACACAGGACAACCATGGGACGTCCAAAAGCAGTCCCAGAAAAGGGTGGGTAGAAAGGAAATGAGAAAAAGGTCTCAGGTCGGCCGGTGTGCGACTGCCGCCTGCAGTACCTTCCTACCAAGACCTGCATCGGACGAGGCTTAGGTATGAACCCGATAGAACTTCGTAAACGTGTGCAAAGACGACCAGGTTGCGGCCTTGCAAACTTGCAAGGCGGAAGCCTGGTGACGAACAGCCCAAGAAACTCCGACAGCTCTGGTGGAGTGAGCTCGCACCCCCGAAGGAGGACGTGCCTCATGAAGACGGTACGATTCTGAAAATGCCGAGCGAATCCAGCGGGAGATAGTGGATTTAGACGCTTGAAGGCCCTTCCGACGACCCTCGGAAACAACCAAGAGAGAATCCGATTGACGGAAGGGAGCGGTTCTAGAAAGATAGACCCGAACGGCCCTGACCACGTCAAGCTTGTGAAGGGACTTCTCCAAAGGATGAGCCGGAGAAGGGCAAAATGATGGAAGGACTATGTCCTCGTTGATGTGGAAAGCCGAGACCACCTTGGGAAGGAATTCGGGAACCGGTCGAAGAACGACCTTATCCTGATGAAGAATCAGGAAGGGGGAACGGCATGACAGGGCTGCCAACTCGGAGACCCTCCTGATAGATGTAATGGCAATGAGGAAGGCGACCTTCCAAGAGAGAGAGGAAAAGGGCACGTCCTGAAGAGGCTCAAAGGGAGCAGCCTGAAGAGCACCAAGGACCAGGTTAAGGTCCCAAGGATCCAAGGGAGGACGGAAAAGAGGGGCGATATGCGCAACTCCCTGTAGAAAAATCCGAACCTGGTGAATAGAGGAAAGGTCACTCTGGAAGAGAATCGACAGAGCGGACACTTGTCCCTTGAGTGTGCTGAGGGATAAGCCCGAATCGAGACCAGACTGGAGGAAACCGAGAAGATACGGAAGAGAAAAGGACATTGGAAAAACTTCATTGGTTTCGCACCAGCGAAAGAACGCTTTCCAGTACCTATGGTAGATACGGGAAGAAGCCGGCTTTCTGGCTCTGATCATGGTCTGTATGACCTGGGAAGAGAGACCAGAGTTTTTCAAGACTGCGGCCTCAACGGCCCTGCCATTAAGCTCAGCGACTGAGAACTCTGGTGGTAGAGAGGTCCCTGCGAGAGGAGGTCTGGCCGATACGGGAGTCTCCAAGGAGTATCGGCGAGCATATTTACGAGCTCGGCGTACCACGGCAGCCTTGGCCAGTCCGGCGCTATCAGTATGACTGGAATCCCTTCCAACTTGATCTTCTTTACCACCCTTGGAATCAAGGGGAGGGGAGGGAACAGGTAGGGAAACTGAAACTGGGACCATGGAATTACCAGAGCGTCGTGGCCGACGGCAAGAGGGTCCCGGGATCTGGCGACAAACTGAGGGACCTTGTGGTTTATACGGGACGCCATAAGGTCGACGTCCGGCGTACCCCAGCGAAGGCAAATTTGGTCGAAAAACTGCGGGGTGGAGAGACCACTCGCCCGCTGCTAGACCCTGGCGACTGAGGAAGTCGGCTGCCCAGTTTTCGACCCCGGGGATATGAACGGCTGATATGGCCTGAACGTGGCGTTCCGCCCACCGAAGGATCTTTGCCGCTTCTGCCATTACTTGGCCGCTGCGAGTCCCGCCCTGGTGGTTTAAGTATGCCACGGCCGTGGCGTTGTCTGACTGGATGTGGACGGGGAGACCCGTCAGAAGAGACTGCCAGTGTATTAGCGCAAGGAAGACTGCCCTGATCTCCAGAAAGTTGATGGGAAGAAGAGCTTCCTGGGTGGTCCAACGGCCCTGAGCCGTGTGATGTCGGAAGACTGCTCCCCACCCGAGTAGGCTGGCATCGGTGGTGATGACCTGCCATTGAAGGGGAAGAAATTATATTCCTCTCAGGAGAGAGGAGGACAGCGTCCACCACGTTAGGGACTGACGAACCTGCAGAGGAAGGTGGACGGGGCGGTCCAGGGAATCCAAAGACCTGTTCCAGGTGGATAGGAGGAATAGCTGGAGAGGGCGGTTGTGGAACTGGGCGAAGGGAACAGCCTCCATGGAGGCCGCCATCTTCCCCAGGACTCCCATGCAGAACCGAAGCGACCGGGGAGCTGGGCGTTTGAGAAGACGGACCGCTTTGAGGAGAACTGAGAACTTGTCCTCTGGGAGAAAGACCCAAGCTAAGTTCGTGTCGAACACCATGCCCAGGAAGGACAGTCGTTGGGACGGAATCAGGGAGGACTTGGTCCGGTTGATAATCCAGCCGAGACGGGTCAGGGTGTCCAGAGAGACCTGGAGACTCTGAGCACAGTCTAGACGAGAGGACCCCTTGATCAACAGATCGTCCAGTTAGGGGAAAACGAGAAACCCCCTGGAACGAAGGAGGGCCATGACCGCCGCCATGATTTTGGTGAAAACCCTGGGGGCTGACGCTAAACCGAAAGGGAGAGCCGTGAATTGGTAGTGATTGTCTTCGATTGCGAATCGAAGGAATCTCTGATGCCGTACTCAGATGGGGACATGAAGGTACGCATCTTGAATATTGACCGAGCAGAGGAACTCCCCGGGTTCCATGGCGGCGATCACTGACCGCAGGGATTCCATCCTGAAGTGGCGAGGTCGGACGTGGCCGTTCAGAAGCTTCAAATCCAGGATAGGGCGGAGAAACCCGTCCTTCTTTTGGACTACAAAAAGGTTTGAGTAGAACCTGGAAAAACGTTAGTCGGAAGGAACGGGAACTACAACTCTGGCGGCAACCAGAGACCCCCACGGCTTGGAGCAAACCGGGTAAATGGGACGGTTGTTTTTTTGGGGGACGAGAGAGAAACACCGGATTACTCACCGGTAATGCTCTTTTATAGAGCCACGACAGCACCCACTTGAGAGAGGGGATCCGCCCCTAGGAACAGGAAACCCTATGGAGAGATAAAAGGGGCGGTCCCCCTCGCTCCCACAGGTGGGTTACAGAGATTGCGAGGAACCGCCCACCAGATTTAGTAGGCAATTTGATTTCATCATTTATCATTAGTTAACTTAAGTATGGCTAACTACAAGAACCAAAACACCCTTAATCGTGCTCCTATATAAAAATAACTTATTAGGGTGGGAAGTAAAGGGGTGCTGTCGTGGCTCTATAAAAGAGCATTACCGGTGAGTAATCCGGTGTTTTCTCTTCGCCATGACAGCACCCACTTGAGAGACTTTCAGAGATAGTCATTTGGGAGGGATCACAGTGTTAAGAACTGATCTACCAAAGGACAGGTCAGATGAAGTAGATAAATCCAATCTATAGTGATTATAGAAGGTAGTAGGAGAAGCCCAGGTTGCGGCCTTACATATTAGTTCTATTGGAACTTCCGCTCGCTCGGCCCAGGATGATGCTATCGCCCGAGTGGAATGTGCTTTTACGGTCTCAGGTGGGTTCTCCCCTTGAATAGGCCAGACATATTGCATCCCGAATCCACCGAGATAAAGTACCCTTCGTGATTCCATCTCCTTTTCTATGACCCTGGAAGGAAACAAAGAGAGCCCTGCTCTTCCTCCAGGCGCTAGTTCTATCTAAATAGGCTATTATGGCTCTCCTCACATCTAATGTGTGGTATTTTTGTTCTTCCTGATTCGTAGGGTTATCATAGAAGGAGGGAAGGAAAATTTCTTGTGATCTATGAAATGTAGTGCATACTTTGGGTAAGTAGGCAGGGTCCGTTTTTAGGACAATTCTATCTGGAAATATAGACATAAACGGTGGATCTATCGACAATGCCTGTATGTCACTCACTCTTCTAGCCGATACTAACGCGACAAGAAGAGCTGTCTTGATGGAGACGTGTTTTATGTGAGCCGAATGTAGTGGCTCAAAGGGGTGGTCTGTCAGAGCTTCGAGGACTAAATTGACATCCCAAGGTGGTACATGGGGAATTTGAACTGTCTCCGACCTTTGGCAAGCTGCGATAAACCTGGCTACCCACTTGTTACCTGCAATATCGTGACCATATAAAGCACCAAGCGCAGAAATGTGTACTTTTAAGGTACTGACAGACAGACCCAAATCGCGCCCTTTTTTGAAGAAATTCTAGAATTATAGGAACATGAATTTCGTTTGATAGTGCTGTCGGGTAGAGGTTTAAAAATTTTTTCCACACTCTCACATAAATAGATGTGGTGGATTTTTTCCTACTCAATAGCAGAGTGTCAATTACTTTGTTAGAAAACCCTCTCATCTTTAGCAGCTGCCTCTCAAATTCCAGGCTGTCAACCGTAAACCCTTCACATGAGGGTGGTTGAAGGGGCCTTGGAAGAGAAGATCCTGATCCTCCGGAAGGATCCACGGGTCTGAGATAGACATGGCTCTCAGCCAGGAAAACCATGGCCTCTTGGGCCAAAACGGAGCTATTAAGATCACGTTTGCTCTGTCCTCCCTTATCTTCCTGATCACAGTTGGAAGAAGTATTAATGGGGGAAAGGCATATGCTTTCTGGAATGTCCATGGGACTTGCAGAGCATCGAAGATATCTGGATTGTCGGATCGGAACAATGAAGCGAACCTTTTGACTTGTCTGTTGTGTCTGGTCGCGAAAAGGTCTATCTCGGGAGTGCCCCATTTTTTGATTATCATTAAAAAGATACGACGGCTGAGAACCCACTCTCCTTGGCGGAGAGTGTGGCGGCTGAGGAAATCCGCTTTTGGATTGTCGACTCCTCTTACATGCAGTGCTGATAAGGATAGGAGGTGCTCCTCTGCTATGGATAGAATGTCGCCGGCTATAGACATGAGAGCTTCTGATCTTGTTCCCCCTTGGTGGTTTATGTATGCCACCGCTGTCATGTTGTCTGAAAAGATTCTTGTATGCGTTCCGTGTAACTGCGGAAGAAATTTACATATGGCATGATAGATAGCCTTCAGTTCTTTTTTATTAGAAGAATCGTTCGATTCTCTAAGAGACCACAGACCTTGAAATATTTGATCTCCTAAGTGTGCACCCCAACCACTAGGACTGGCATCGGTAAAGATTGTTTTTGAAGGTTTAACCACCCAGGGAACCCCACTGGTAAAATGACTCTGGTCTAACCACCAGGTAAGAGAATTTAACACGTCTGTTGGTAAAGATAACCGACTATCTAATTGGCCTTGTAACCTCTCTTCTTCCTGTAGAATTTTATACTGTAATTTTCTACTATGGAATTGAGCCCATGGGACAGCCGGGATACACGATGTGAAAGAACCAAGAAGGGACATCCCTTCTCTCAGAGAAATTAGGGGGTTATTAATCACCGATTGTACTTTTGTTTATAATTGTTAATTGTTTAGAGTCAGGAAGAAAGCACCTTTGATTTGTAGAATCTAGAATAAGCCCTAGGAATGTTTGTCGAGTTGTGGGGGACAATTTGGATTTTTCCCAGTTTACTAACCACCCCAATTCCTGCAGGGATGAAATTGTATCAAGTAAACGTTGATGGCATTGGGAAAAGGAGTTGCCCACTATCAAAAGGTCATCTAAATATGGTATTACCAGTGTGTCTTTTAATCTCAAATATGACATTACTTCTGACATTAATTTTGTGAAGACTCTCGGAGCTATCGACAGTCCAAAAGGCATTGCTGTATATTGATAATGCCTTACTTGACCTTCCATCATAACTGCCACCCGTAGATATTGCTGATGTTCGATGAAGATTGGTAGATGGTAATACGCATCTTTAAGGTCAAGTACTGCCATAAAGCAATGGGGAAACAGAAGCTTTATAGTTGATCGTATAGACTCCATTTTAAAGGTTTGGTTTTCTAAGAAGATGTTTAGTCTTTTCAGGTTAATTATTGTTCTGAACGATCCGTCTGGTTTCGGACTCAAAAATAAAGGGGAATAAAAACCCCTTCCTTTTTGCTGAAAAGGGACTTCCACTAGTACCCCTTTGGACAGGAGATTTATTATTTCCTGTTCTAAGGCCTCTTGTTGTGATTGAGACCTTAAGGAAGTCAATAAGAATGAGTCCGGAGGGACTCGGGCAAATTTTAATTTTAGACCCGTAGATATAAGGCTAATTGCCCATGGATTGGAAGTCATTGTCAGCCACTGTGAAGAGAAGAAAGACAACCTACCACCAACGGGTAGATCTGTCCTAACGGGGTTTATCCTCAGGTTTGAATGGACGTTTTCCGAAAAAAGCTCCTTTCTGTTTAAAGTCTTTATTAGCCCAGCGGTCTTGGTTTTTATAGTCCTTTCTTCTATTAAACATGGGCTTTCAGAACGCTCTCCTATAGGATGGAAGATAAGTATTATTGGGGAACCCCTTCTTCCTCTCACCCGCTTTAGTTAGTATTTCATCTAACTTGGTACCAAATAGGTACTCACCCTGGCATGGAAGACCACATAATTTAGACTTCGTTTGGGGATCTCCTTTCCACCCCTTTAGCCATAAGGCTCGACGAGCCGCGTTAGACAGACCTGCCGATTTGGCAGCTAGCCGTATGGAATCAGCTGAGAAATCCGCTAAAAAGGCTGTAGCTCCTCTGATTAATGGTATGGAAGAGATCAGTTTATCCCGGGAAAGGCCACTTTTTAATCCTTCTTCTAAATCATTCAACCAGACTAACATGGACCTGGCAGTGCATGTGGCCGATATAGCCGGCCTGAAAGCTCCTGTACAGGATTCCCATGCTCTTTTTAAGAGGGTATCAGCTTTCCGGTCCAGCGGGTCTTGTAAAGAGCCGGAATCTTCAACAGGTAGTAAGGATTTCCTAGAAGTGGAAGCCACTGCTGCATCTACCTTCGGGGCTTTTAACCATATAGAGAAATCTTCGTCATTAAAGGGATAGCGTCTTTTTGACGAAGACGGCAATCCTCTTTGTCCCTGGCTTTCCCACTCCTTTTTTACTAAATTTTTTATTGCTGGAATTACAGGGAAAGAAGGTTTTTTCCTTTCAGACAGGCCTGCAAACATCACGTCCTGTGGTGTTTTAGGGATTTTCGTATCCTCAATGCCCATGGTATTACAAACTGATTTAACTAAATTGTCGATACTGTCTGTGGGAAAGCATGTATCCCGCTCATCATCTGAGGAAATGATCCTTGGGGAACCATCCGAATCTTTATCTTCAATATCAGAAGACTGCTCAGACCTGGGGGAATTGTATTTTTTCCTACCCTCGGGAATTTTTTCCGAGCTTCGGAAGGCCTGTAATTCTTCCCGAATCATACTCCTTATATCTTCCGACCTTACTGAAGACTCCTCACGTAAGGTGGATTCGATGCAAGACTGGCACAGTTTTTTTAAGTAACTATCCGGGAGTGGCTGAGAACATAAAGCACATTGCCTGTGTTTGGTTTTCCCTGTTCTTTTTGCCGGCTGATGAGGAGGAGACGGAGGCACAGATGGAGGGACCGACCGGCCTGATTTCTTATCTCTGGCGCTTTTAGAAGATGAAGACCTGCGACTGCTGCTTGTCCGGCTACCAGGCGTAATAGCGGTGACTTCGGATGAAGCCATCGCCGGGTCCTGGGGAGATGCCATGATGGACGCCGGAGGATCAGTGTCGGCGTCCTTTTGTAATGGGGGCCGCCATCTTCTTCCTGCCGCACCCGGAAGTGACCGCTACATCCGGGTCGCGGCTATGCTGTATGCGCCTGCGCTCCCATCCAGCATCAGCACAGGCGCCGTTCTCCTCCTGAATCACCCCGGAAGTTGCGATACTGCTTCCGGGGGATAGTACACCGGACCCACGCTGCCTGCGCACCATCGGAGATGGCGCCGCAGGATCTCCTTACCCCAGCGATACGGTCCCCGCAGGTCCGCTGGGTGGATCTTCGTGAGCCAGGCGACTCCCCGGACCCGGCCTCACGGTACCTGCCAGCAGAGGGGGGAAGCTGCCATAGGACCCCCGACGCTGCTTCCAGCTTCTGGAGCCCTTGCCGTCCCATAAAGGTAAACTGCGCAAGCGGCATCCAGGCTGGGTATCCTCTTCTCTCCAAGCGTTTCCCGTAGGAACAGGAAACCAACTGTGGGAGCGAGGGGGACCGCCCCTTTTATCTCTCCATAGGGTTTCCTGTTCCTAGGGGCGGATCCCCTCTCTCAAGTGGGTGCTGTCGTGGTGAAGAGAAAAGAAGCGATTTTCCGGGAGGGTAGAAAATTCAATCTTGTACCCGGAGGTAATAATCTCTCTGACCCAGGCGTCGCTGATATCTGACAGCCAGGTGTCTTTGAAGAGAAGCCTGCCTCCCACCCTCGGAAGACTCCCAGGTGTGGGCAACCTGTCACTTAGAACGGTATCTGTTGGAACGAGGTCCGGACTGCCTGGGGGGTGGAGCCCTGGACCTCCACATGGGAGCTGGCTTGTAAGAGGGTTTTCTGCGTTCGCCCGTGGTAGCGGGGCGCTCTTGTTGCGATGAGGAATCTGAGGCTGCAAGCGGCCGAAAGGGACGAAATGTCCGAGGACCCTTTGAGTTAAAGAAGCGTTTTGACTTGGACTGGGGGAGAGAGGTACTCTTGCCACCAGTCGCGTCATTTGGAGGTAGCATCTGCATTCCATGCTTTCAGCCAAAGAATGCAGCGAATAGCGACAATGTTGCTGCTTGCCCTGGCCGAACAGGCTGCTGCATCTAGGGAGGCAGTGAGAAGGTATTTTCCTGCGTGGTTAATCTGGTCTGCGAGGTCAGCCAGCTCGGTAGGGGAGGCCGAAGCCAAAATGCCCCGGCGGAGAATCTTGGCCTAGGCAGAGATGGCCTTAGCCACCCAGGTGGAAGCGAAGCTGGGACAGAGAGAAGCACCCGCTGCCTCGAAAGCTGACTTGGCCAGTGCCTCAAACTGTCTGTCCGATGCGTCCTTAAGCGACGCGCCATCCGGTAAGGAGAGAACCGTCTTGGAAGAAAGACGGGAGATCGGCGGATCGACCTTGGGAGACTCAGCCCACTTAGAAAGAAGGTCGGCGCTAAAGGGATAGAGCACGTCCAGACGTTTTCTACCCGAAAAACGCTTTTCAGGATGTTCCCAGTGTTTAGACAGGGTAGACTCAAACTCATCATGGGTAGGAAAGGAGCGAGAGGGACGCTTCACCCGCTTAAAAGAGACAGAGGAATCCTGGGGAGAAGCCTCGTCTTGTTTTAGTTTGAGGGTTTGCGAGATAGCCGAAATAAGGCTATCTACGACAGCCTGCATGCTAGAAGTCTGGTCTGAATCAGAGTCAGAACCGGACTGGGAATCCACATCAGACCCAATGTCCTCCTCCGAAGAGGGGAATTGGGAGGAGGAGAGCAGTTTGAGCGCTGCGGAGGGACCCGGAGAACTAGACGAAGAGCCAGAAAGAGTCCTCTTTCTAGAGCGGCTGGCTGATTTGTCTCCCTGAGGTTCAGGGTCAGGTGCGACCGACTCGCCATGGGGGACGGTCGGAGCAATGTTGGCTGTAGGTAGCTGTGGAAGACGTTCAAGCGCCTGGACCAGGGACTGAGACACCTTAGTCAAATCAGAGACCGACTGCGAGATAGCAACGGCCCACTCAGGGGGAGGGGGAGCGCCCCATCCCAAGAGTCAGAAGCTTCCTGCGGGGCAGACATGGCAGGAGGACTGCAGGACTGGCAGAGAGGCGACGATTGGCCTACTGACCACTTTATCTTACAACGAGCACAGGAAGGGAGGCTCCAGAAGAGTTGGACATAAGGAGATTCTGCAGCGCTATACTACAAAAAAGACTAAGGGGCCTACAGTGGTATGGATAATACCGAGGGAGGGACCAATATAGTGTCGCAATCCTACCGCACCACAGAGCAGAGTTATCTGTGTCCCCAACGCACGATTCTCCTGTGCACGGAGCTGCAGAGACAGGAAGTGCCAGCGGTGAAGAAGGGGCGGAGCTGTGCTGTGAGGATAAGCCAAGGCTCCTGATAGGGCTGCGCCAAAAGGGAAGGGCGTGCCCGAGATGTAAGAGCCATCCTGAGTGGAGGAGGAAAAGAGCGCCGAAAAAGCGCGCCCGAGGAGGGGGCATGGCCGGCCGCAGCGGTGAAAACGAAAGTAAAAAAGCCGGGACTTTGTGTCAGGGAGAGAGCGCTGCACATCTAGTCAGGGGAGGATACTGCTGTGGTAAAGCGGCTGGCGCTGAAGCGCTTGGTACCTGCATGTCCGGTTCCACTGGGGAGAGAGGATCGTCCAGGGGCCCGTTGAGAGAGGGGTCGCTGGATACGGAATCCTTCGTCCAGAAGACGGCCTCGACCCCAAAGACAAGGGGGAGGGTCACCGCTGGTGACCACCGTCTTCCTCTCAGCCCACTCCGAGGAGAGGGGTGAGGGGGACTGTTTGGCAAGGACCGCCACCATAAAAAACCCTGGAGCACCTGGGAGGGTGACAGGGGATAATGTCCTGCCGGCGGTCTGAGAGTTGCGATGACGACACCACACTGCTCGCTCAGCCGCCCTTCTGGGGAGGCAGGGTGAAAGATTGCACCCTGAATCCCTGAATGCTGTATCTGAATAAGAAAAGCCAAAATGTTAATAAAAACAACAAAACCTGTAAAGGAATTCAAGGTTAGCAGCGGATCTGAAGTTCCAGGTCCGCCTCCTACAGACACTAAGCACAAACTGAGGTACTTGGTGCCTGTCGGTGGGTGTATACTGAGTGGGAGCAGCTACGCCTTTTCCTTTTTTTGCATAGTGTCAGCCTCCTAGCAGCAGAAGATTACACCCATGGTTGTCCTGTGTCCCCCAATGAAGCGATAAAGAAAAGGAGTATGAGGTCATATATCATTTTCCCTGTGA
Organism: Ranitomeya variabilis; assembly: GCF_051348905.1. NCBI lineage: Eukaryota > Metazoa > Chordata > Amphibia > Anura > Dendrobatidae > Ranitomeya > Ranitomeya variabilis. Next base: position 576,457,237 of record NC_135233.1, on the reverse strand, counting down.
TGTGTGGTGCCAGTAAAAATTTACTGAGCCGTTTCTAAAGACAAGTCAAGGGCCTTTTACATGAGCTGATAATCAACCAAATGATTGTTTGTAAGAGCAAATGTTCATGGTTACTGTTAGGTGCAAACATGGCAGCGATCAGCCAAACAGAGGATATGCTGCCGACAATATGCAATATGTATGTGTGCCAAACTAGAACGTCAGCCATGTAAAAGGGTCTTTAAATGGGACTAATCAATGCGTGTTTTACGATCAGTGATTTTTCATCAATCAAAAAATAAAGAAAATGTAAAACTTCTCTTTTGGCACTCAGATTGTACACTGGTGCCATCCAAGCGCTGTCAGTGATTGTCATGGACCCGTAAACTTGTACGGGCAATTTTGATCCATGATTGCCGGCTGACATCTCTGTGAGAAACGTATCTCCGGGAGAACAAAAGGTGAATGTTGGATTTCTGCACTTGTCTCTACGATAATGTTTCCTACATAGAAAAACATTTTTTTCTACAATGAAAGAGACAGATGAAATAGAATGAAATGGTAGAAAAAATGATAGCTGGCCGATCTGAGCAGACTCCCGTCATTTACTGTCTCCAATGACACACGAGAATATATGGTCCTACCGTCCAAAACATGTCATTTCCTCTGCTGTCAAATCCTTGCAAGGCGCAGTTTCCACCAATGATTGCAAGGGGACAAGTGACATCTCCAAAGGAACCGAGGATGACCGCATTGGCACCGTCCGCAATCTAAACAATTACAACAAAAATGACAGACGGTGATATCAGCATACAATGTATACACAATCTGAAGCTTTTCCCAATCACGGTAGATGTGGTAGCCATATCAAAAATGAAGAAAATAAGGCTAAAGACTCCCAGATATTAGAATGCTCCCATGAAAAGTAACGAGACCACCCTATGCTTCCCTATGTCCTATGCTTCCACCTTATGCTCCTCTATATCCTATGCTTCCACTCTATGCTCCCCTATATTCTATGCTTCCACCTTATGCTCCCCTCCATCCTATGCTTCCCCCCAGCTCCCTTATATCCTATGCTACTGTCCTATGCTCTGCTACATCCTATGTCCCCACCCTAAGTTCCCCTATATCCTATGCTACCATCCTATATCCTATTCTTCCACCCTATGCTCCCCTCCATCCTATGTTCCCACCCTATGTTCCCCTATACCCTATGCTACCATCCTATGCTCCTCTATATCCTATGCTCCCACCCTATATCCTATGCTTCCACCCTATGTTCCCCTCCATCCTATGCTCCCACCCTATGCTCCCCTATATCCTATGCCGCCACCCTATTCTCCTCTATATCCTATGCTTCCACCCTATGCTCCTCTCTATCCTTTGCTTCCACCCTATGCTCCTCTATATCCTATGCTTCCACCCTATGCTCCTCTATATTCTATGCTCCCACCCTATGCTCCTCTATATCCTATGCGTCCACCCTATGCTCCTCTATATCCTATGCTTCCACCCTATGCTCCCCTCCATCCTATGCTACCATCCTATGCTTTCCTCATTCCTATGCTTCCACCCTATTCTCCTCTACACTCTGTGCAGAATTATCAGGCAAGTTGTACTTTGATCACATGATACTTTTTATACATGTTGTCCTACTCCAAGCTGTTCAGGCTTGAGAGCCAAGTACCAATTAGGTAAATCAGGTGATGTGAATCTCTGTAATGAGGAGGGGTTTTGTCTAATGACATCAAAACCCTATATAATTATTATGCAACTTCCTTTCCTTTGGCAAAATGGGTCAGAAGAGAGATTTGACAGGCTCTGAAAAGTCCAAAATTGTGAGATGTCTTGCAGAGGGATGCAGCAGTGTTGAAATTGCCAAACTTTTGAAGCATGATCACCGAACAATCAAGCGTTTCATGGCAAATAGCCAACAGGGTCGCAAGAAGCGTGTTGGGCAAATAAGGTGCAAAATAACTGCCCATGAATTGAGGAAAATCAAGCGTGAAGCTGCCAAGATGCCATTTGCCACCAGTTTTGCCATATTTCAGAGCTGCAACGCTACTGGAGTAACAAAAAGCACAAGGTGTGCGATACTCAGGGACATGGCCAAGGTAAGGAAGGCTGAAAAACGACCACCTTTGAACAAGAAACATAACATAAAATGTCAAGACTGGGCCAAGAAATATCTTAAGACTGACTTTTCAAAGGTTTTATGGACTGATGAAATGAGAGTGACTCTTGATGGGCCAGATGGATGGGCCAGAGGCTGGTTCAGTAAAGGGCAGAGAGCTCCACTCTGACTCAGACACCAGCAAGGTGGAGGTGGGGTACTGGTATGGGCTGGTATCATCAAAGATCAACTTGTGGGACCTTTTCGGGTTGAGGATGGAGTGAAGTTCAACTCCCAGACCTACTGCCAGTTTCTGGAAGACAACTTCTTCAAGCAGTGGGACAGGAAGAAGTCGGTATCGTTCAAGAAAAACAAGATTTTCATGCAGGACAATGCTCCATCACATGCCTCCAACTACACCACAGTGTGGCTGGCCAGTAAAGGTCTCAAAGAAGAAAACATAATGACATGGCCCCCTTGTTCCCCTGATCTGAACCCCATAGAGAACCTGTGGTCCCTCATAAAATGTGAGATCTACAGGGAGGGAAAACAGTACACCTCTCGGAACAGTGCCTGGAAGGCTGTGGTGGCTGCTGCACGCAATGTTGGTCGTACACAGATCAAGCAACTGAGAGAATCTATGGATGGAAGGCTGCTGAGTGTCATCATACAGAAAGGTGGCTATATGGGTCACTAATTTTTGGGGGTTTTGTTTATTTCTAAATTTTGTGCAGTTATATTGGTTTACCTGGTGAAAATAAACAAGTGAGATGGGAATACATTTGGTTTTTATGAAGTTGCCTAATAATTATGCACAGTAATAAAGAATTAACAGAAAAACGGCTCGCACATCCTAACCAGTGTGAATAGGTGCATACCAGGAGCAGCTACCTCCATACATAAATATACAAAAAGGTTGCACTCTATCGTGCCAAAGCATGTCTAATATGGAATACATGAAATTTGAATAGCAAAATGGCTTTTGAACATTAGAAAAATATTTAAGAGACGCTTGGCACAGAATTTGATATAAATCAAATAGTGTGAGCCCATCAACTTCGTCAAAGTGGTCTCAGACTGATGGGTCCCTGACCTCCCTGTCCAAATGTGAACACTTACCAAAGGCCAATATCTGTATGCCTGGGTGAATGTGGACACCTCTATTCAGCAAAGCCTACATATGAGTTAGCCGGGACCAAGTGTAATGAGATGCAATTAAAAACCACATGGTGATGGGAGGAGTGCACAGCCAGTAAGCTAACATGGAATTAACAGAAAAACGGCTCGCACATCGTTTTTCTGTTAATTCCATGTTAGCTTACTGGCTGTGCACTCCTCCCATCACCATGTGGTTTTTAATTGCATCTCATTACACTTGGTCCCGGCTAACTCATATGTAGGCTTTGCTGAATAGAGGTGTCCACATTCACCCAGGCATACAGATATTGGCCTTTGGTAAGTGTTCACATTTGGACAGGGAGGTCAGGGACCCATCAGTCTGAGACCACTTTGACGAAGTTGATGGGCTCACACTATTTGATTTATATCAAATTCTGTGCCAAGCGTCTCTTAAATATTTTTCTAATGTTCAAAAGCCATTTTGCTATTCAAATTTCATGTATTCCATATTAGACATGCTTTGGCACGATAGAGTGCAACCTTTTTGTATATTTATGTATGTGCGAGCCGTTTTTCTGTTAATTCCATGTTAGCTTACTGGCTGTGCACTCCTCCCATCACCATGTGGTTTTTAATTGCATCTCATTACACTTGGTCCCGGCTAACTCATATGTAGGCTTTGCTGAATAGAGGTGTCCACATTCACCCAGGCATACAGATATTGGCCTTTGGTAAGTGTTCACATTTGGACAGGGAGGTCAGGGACCCATCAGTCTGAGACCACTTTGACGAAGTTGATGGGCTCACACTATTTGATTTATATCAAATTCTGTGCCAAGCGTCTCTTAAATATTTTTCTAATGTTCAAAAGCCATTTTGCTATTCAAATTTCATGTATTCCATATTAGACATGCTTTGGCACGATAGAGTGCAACCTTTTTGTATATTTATGTATGGAGGTAGCTGCTCCTGGTATGCACCTATTCACACTGGTTAGGATGTGCGAGCCGTTTTTCTGTTAATTCCATGTTAGCTTACTGGCTGTGCACTCCTCCCATCACCATGTGGTTTTTAATTGCATCTCATTACACTTGGTCCCGGCTAACTCATATGTAGGCTTTGCTGAATAGAGGTGTCCACATTCACCCAGGCATACAGATATTGGCCTTTGGTAAGTGTTCACATTTGGACAGGGAGGTCAGGGACCCATCAGTCTGAGACCACTTTGACGAAGTTGATGGGCTCACACTATTTGATTTATATCAAATTCTGTGCCAAGCGTCTCTTAAATATTTTTCTAATGTTCAAAAGCCATTTTGCTATTCAAATTTCATGTATTCCATATTAGACATGCTTTGGCACGATAGAGTGCAACCTTTTTGTATATTTATGCACAGTAATAGTTACCTGAACAAACAGATATCCTCCTAAGATAGCCAAATCTAAAAAAAAAACATTCCAACTTCCAAAAATATTAAGCTTTGATATTTATGAGTCTTTTGGGTTGATTGAGAACATAGTTGTTGATCAATAATAAAAATAATCCTCTAAAATACAACTTGCCTAATAATTCTGCCCACGGTGTATATCCTAAGCTTCCACCCTATGCTCCCCTATATCCTATGCTTCCACACTATGCTCCTCTATATCCTATGGTTCCACCTTATGCTCCCCTATATCCTATGCTACCACCTTATGCTCCCCTATATCCTATGCTTCCACCCTATGCTCCTCTATATCTTATGCTATTACTCCATGTTCCTGTCTATTTCGTGCTACCACTCGATACTACCCTTTATCCTATGCTACTACCCTGTTATGGCTGCTATATTAACCTATCATGCTTTGCCCTGCCCTCACAGCTCTCTGGCCTCTCTCCCTCTTTCCCCGCACGGGCACGGAATGAGGCCGGAGAGCTTTAAGTTATGGGACAAGCCCCCTACACTTGCGGTTCATGTGCATAAATATTTGCTAATGAATTTCTACAATATGGCAACATGGACTTATAATATAAAGGAACTAGACATAATCAACATTCTAGGGACTTTGTCTATGTGATCTGTAAGCTGCCATACACACTGATAATGACTCCCAGTACACGGGGTCATCAGTCCCACCATGATCAGTGGGCTCAGCTGACGTTCGTCTGATGTGCATGAAGGCTTTTAAGGGTATGTTCACACGTTCCTGATTTCAATCCTTTTTTTTCAGGACTAAAAACCGCAGCTCTTGGCAGAAAACGCAGGTGCGTTTTTGGTGCGTTTTTGATGCGGTTTTTAGTGCGGTTTTTTATGCAGTTTTCTCTGCAGATTGTCTGTGTTTGACACAAATAAAGCTTTAACTGCAGTGGGGGAAAAAAAAAAAAGAAATGATGTCATTTCCTTGTCCAACCCTTTTCTTCTTCCATCCTCCATTTTGGGACTAAACACCAAAATGAGTGGACGTGTTTTGAATGACAGCGCTCCGCAGAGTGCTGAGCGTAGGCCAGATCACAGCCCGCGGATCCAGCTCTATATAGCTATTTAAGTCTACGTTCACATTTGCGGTCTGCGCCGCAGCGTCGGGCGCCGCAGCGTCGCCGCATGCGTCATGCGCCCCTATATTTAAAATGGGGGCGCATGGACATGCGTCGCACTTGCGTTTTGCGCCGCATGCGTCACTGCAGCGCACGCATCCGGGCGCAGAGGACGCAGCAAGTTGCATTTTTGCTGCGTCCAAAATCAATCAAAAAAAGGACGCATGCGGCGCAAAACGCAGCGTTGTGCATGCGTTTTGCTGCGTTTTTGTTTGCGTTGTGTGTTGCGGCGCCGACGCTGCGGCGCACAACGCAAATGTGAACATAGCCTAAGTGCCACGTATTTAAGTGCCACGTATCACGTATTTCAGTGCCACGTATTTCAGTGCCACGTATTTCAGTGCCACGTATTTCAGTGCCACGTATTTCAGTGCCACGTATTTCAGTGCCACGTATCACGTATTTAAGTGCCACGTATTTCAGTGCCACGTATCACGTATTTAAGTGCCACGTATTTCAGTGCCACGTATCACGTATTTCAGTGCCACGTATTTCAGTGCCACGTATTTCAGTGCCACGTATTTCAGTGCCACGTATTTCAGTGCCACGTATTTCAGTGCCACGTATCACGTATTTAAGTGCCACGTATTTCAGTGCCACGTATCACATATTTCAGTGCCACGTATTTAAGTGCCACGTATTTAAGTGCCACGTATCACGTATTTAAGTGCCACGTATCACGTATTTAAGTGCCACGTATCACGTATTTAAGTGCCACGTATCACGTATTTAAGTGCCACGTATCACGTATTTAAGTGCCACGTATCACGTATTTCAGTGCCACGTATTTAAGTGCCACGTATTTAAGTGCCACGTATCACGTATTTAAGTGCCACGTATTTCAGTGCCACGTATCACGTATTTAAGTGACACGTATCACGTATTTAAGTGACACGTATCACGTATTTAAGTGCCACGTATTTAAGTGCCACGTATCACATATCCCACGAAGATCTTCCATGGAGAACAGACACATCCAGAGATATGTCTGCTCTCCACGGCTGCAGCAACACACTGACAGGAGCCATAGTTCCTGTCGGTGTGTCACTGCGCATGCGCGAGCGAGTTTACCGGCGGTCATTGACCCCGGCACTCTCGCTTAACGGCAGTGCTGCGTGGGAAAGTTCAACGCAGCTGTACTGCCGTTAACCGAGACGCCGGAGCCATTGAACTCCGGAACAGTACGCGATACACTGCTAGGAGCTTCGCTCCTGGCAGTGTATCGCCAGAGAGCAGCCGATCGGCGTGGGACACTCGTTTTATGGATTCTGCGGACAGGGAGTATGAATTTGATTTTTTATTTTGTGATTTTTTCCTGGAGGATCGAGGGCTTCGCCTACAAGTGTGCTGTTGGTGAGTATATACTCTGTGTTATATGTTGTATGTACTGTACTGTGTCATGTATGTGTATTGTGTGTGTTTTGTGTAACTTTACAACTGTGCTAAGTCGCCGGACACAGGGACAACTCTCCCATCCTAATACCGGATGGGAGTAGTAGTCCCATACGGCGACTTAGCACAATGGTGGCACTAGCGTCGCATGGGGACACGCACACACACAGACACACACACACAGACACACACACACAGACACACACACACAGACACACACACACAGACACACACACACACACATACCAAATCAATCAAACGGCCGACACGATCCCCATGCGACGGTATGCCTCCATGTCTCTCCGCCCAAGCACTTCCGCCCACGCACTTCCGGCCGCTTCCCCGCACTTCCTGCTGCAGCGGTTCTGCACCACAAACCGCAATAAAACCCGCAGATATATTTTTGATCTGCGGGTTTTACTGCGGGTTTGACCTCACAATGGATGTCTATGGGTGCAGAACCGCTGCTGTTTCGGACAAAGAAGTGACATGCTCCTTCTTTTTTCCCGCAGCTATTCAGCGCGGCTTTTTTTTTTAAATTCAGGATCATGTGCACAGTGGTTCCTGTTTTCCATAGGGTACATTGTACTGTACCCTGCATGGAAAAAAGCTGCGGAACCGCAGCGGCAAAACCGCTGCGGTTCCGCGGTAAAAAACGCACTGTGTGAACATGGCCTAAAGCTTAGGCGCATAGTCGCAGTAACAGATGGGACACCCCCAACATGCCATCGGTTGGAGAACTAATACCCTCACCATTGATTTCCTATTATATTCCATGCGTGGACCCCTTCACTGACCCCAGGGCTGGTAAAAAGCTGCCGGTACAAATACATCACCCCGCTGCTATTTAGGTGGATCCTTTGCACTCACCTCTTTAAAAAACAGGTCGGAGTTGTTATGGACATCATAGGCCAAGAGGTTGGCTTGTGTTCCCACTATCAGGGAGTCGCAGCCCAGCTGGGGGTCCAGCGCTCCCGCTGTCAGACAGCTGACACTTTGGTTAATGTTTAGCAGAGAGATGTCCGATTCCTGAGCGCTGTGCACCAAGCGATTTGCTGAAAAACGTTGGCTGCGAGCATGGGGGTTGTGTATAAAAACCTGCAAAAATATATAAAAAGCAAGTTACACATATCTAGCTCAACAGAGCAAGCGCTAATTCTAGCTCCTGAAATCAATCCTGGGGCGACTGGTGCTTCTCCTTTCAGAAAACCCCTATCGCGTCGGCTGCAGTGTCCTTACACTCCCTCCCCCGTCCAGCACGGAGTCTCCGACGCTGCTCCTGGTGCCTGTCATTGTCGGCTGTTGAGGTCGGGTATTAGCAGCAGCCGTGCCGACGTGATGTTAGCACTGCAGACAATAACAGACACTGGGGTGGTGAAGACTCAGTGCCTGACCTGGGGAGGGTGATTAAAGATTTATTTATTTTTTTAAACAAACTGCAGGCGTGTAACAGGAGTTTTCCAAAACCAGAAAATATTTTAATATCTAACATCCCTGGCCCTTCTATATCCCACGGCAGACAGCTAGACTGCCCCCAAATGCCTACAATATAAATGGAGGACGTCTGTGACCATGAAGATCACAGAGCACCGAGGTAATGGCGAGTAATGTGAGATAGAAATGAGTACTGTGAGGTAATGTGCGTTAGTAATGAGTTCTGTGAGGTACTAACGATTACTGTGAGGTAATAACGAGTACCGTGAGGTAATGTGCAGTAGTAATGAGTACCGTGAGGTAATGTGAGGTACTGAGGAGTACTGTGAGGTAATGTGAGGTAGTAATGAGTACCGTGAGGTAATGTGCATTAGTAATGAGTACTTTGAGGTAATGTGAGGTACTAATGAGAACTGCGAGGTACTAACGAGTATTGTGAGGTAATGTGCAGTAGTATTGAGCACTGTGAGGTAATGTGAGGTAATAACGAGTACTGTGAGGTAATGTGAGGTAGCAATGAGTACGTTGAGGTAATGTGCAGTAGTAATAATAATAATAATATACATTTATATAGCGCCAACATATTCCGCAGAGCTTTACATTATAGAGGGGATTTGTACAGACATTACAGCATAACAAACACAGATCAAAACAGATACCAAGAGGAGTGAGAGGGCCCTGCTCGCAAGCTTACAATCTATGAGGAAAAGGGGAGACACGAGAGGTGGATGGTAACAATTGCTTTCGTTGTTCGGACCAGCCATAGTTTAAGGATCGGGTGTTCATATAAAGCTGCATGAACCAGTTAACAGCTTAAGTATGTAACAGTACAGACACAGAGGCTATTAACTGCATAAAGTGTATGAGAACACGATGCGAGGAACCTGATTATGGTTCAAGTTTTTTGAATGGGCCACACAGGGATAGTTAGGTTAATGCGCTAATGAGTACCGTGAGGTAATCTGAGGTACTAATGAGTACTGTGAGGTATTGTGAGGCATTAATGAGTATCGTGAGGTAATGCGAGGCTGTAACAAGCACTGTGAGGTAATAACTAGTGATGAGCGAGTACACTCGTTGCTTGGGTGGTCTCCGAGTATTTATGACTACTCAGAGATTTAAGGTATGTGCACACGTCAGGATTTCTTCAGGATTTTTAGCGGTTTTTTTGCGGATTTCCCCAATAAAAACGCTATAATACCGCATAAAAAAACGCATACATTATGCATCCTATCATTTAGAATGCATTCCGCACTTTTTGTGCAAATTTTGCGTTTTTTTCCGCAAAAAAAAAGCATTCCGGAAAAAGAAGCAACATGTTCATTATTTTTGCGGATTTTGTGCGGATTTCCCATGAAATTGGAGTGTCAGGAAAAAACGCAAAAAATCCGCCAAAAAAAAAGCACAAAAAACGTGTAAAAAACGCGCAAAAAACGCAAAAAAAAAAAAACGCATGCGGATTTCTGGCAGAAATGTCCGGATTTTGTCCGGAAAATTTCTGCAAGAAATCCTGACGTGTGCACATAACCTTAGTTTTCCTTGCAGCAGCTGGATGATTTACGGCTACTACCCAGCCTAAGCACATGTGGGGGTTGCCTGGTTGCTAGGGAACCCCCACATGTAATCAAGCTGTCTAGTAGCCGCAAATCATGCAGCTGCAGCAAGGAAAACTAAATCTCTTAACAGTCATAAATACTCGGAGCCCACCCGAGCGTGCTCTAGAAAACCCGAGCAACGAGTATATTCGCTCATCACTAGTAATAACGAGTACTGTGAGGTAATGTGAGGTAATAACGAGTATTGTGAGGTACTATCGAGTATCATGATGTAATAACAAGTAGTGTGAGGAAGTAACGAGTACTGTGAGGTGATGTGAGGTACTAATGAGTATCGTGAGGTAATGTTAGGTACTATCGAGTATCGTAAGGTAATGTGAGGTAATAACGAGTATCGTGTGGTAATGTGAGGTAATAATCAGTATCGTGAGGTAATGTGAGGTACTATTGAGTATCATAAGGTAATGTGAGGTAATAATCAGTATCGTGAGGTAATGTGAGGTACTATTGAGTATCATAAGGTAATGTGAGGTAATAACCAGTATCGTGAGGTAATGTGAGGTACTATTGAGTATCATAAGGTAATGTGAGGTAATAATCAGTATCGTGAGGTAATGTGAGGTACTATTGAGTATCATAAGGTAATGTGAGGTAATAACCAGTATCGTGAGGTAATGTGAGGTACTATTGAGTATCATAAGGTAATGTGAGGTAATAACCAGTATCGTGAGGTAGTAACGAATATCGTGAGGTAATGTTAGGTACTAATGAGTATCGTAAAGTATTGTGAGGTAATAACCAGTATCGTGAGGTAATGTGAGGCAGTAACGAGTACTGTGAGGTATTGTGAGCTACTAATGAGTACTGTGAGGTAGTAGTGAGTATCGTGAGGTAATAACGACTGTCAGGTAATAACTAGTACTGTCAGGAAGTAACGAGTACTGTTATAATAAGTAGTAATGTGAGGTAGTAAGTAAGTTGAGACAGTAACAAGTACCATGACGTAATAACGATATAAATGGCCAGATTAAATTTGTGTCCTTTCAAGACAAACCCAGTCCAAATGTCTGCTCTAGACCCCGTAAAGATGGCACAGTGCCACTGTCAGGTTACTCCCACCCTGTGGCACAGACAGGCTGATGGATATCACACAGTAAGGTTTTTGTACCTTTCCAGCTTGGGTGGCTGCAGTTAAACATGGGTGCGTCCCGTCATATTTCCCCACGGTCACCATGCGAGGGTTGATTTTGTGATTCAACTTAAGGGTAAATATTGGAACAAGCATGATGGCTCCTAGCAAAGAGATAACACAGTCTTAATCACACATAAAAAGTATTATTGGAAGATTGTGAAAGTATGGAGAATCGCTGGCTGCAAAACTTGACCCTGTGATAATGTGTGCGGCGAAGCCCGACGACTGAAGGTGGTGTCTGGTACATCCTGAGAATGGAGGCGCCAACTTCTTGCATGGGCACTCCCCTAGTTAAGTCAATGGTGGTAAGGAAGCTGCTAAGTCACCAATTCTCGTAGGGTCATAACTGGGCTTGTAGTCAAGAATTGCACAGACTTCATACTCTGTGGAAAGTCTGAACTGCGCCTCTTCTGACCTTACATTGGTGTGGGATGTACTCGCACAGTATAGCCTCATTTAACATGGGGTTTGGAGAATCACTTAAAGTGAATATTTCAGCAGGTTTTTGCTATGTAATCTGAGAGCAGCATAATGTAGGGACTGAGACCCTGATTCCTGCGATGTGTCACTCTTTAGGCTGTATGTTGCTGTGTCAATGCAAATCAGTGGAGAGTATCACAGCAGGACTAAGTGTCTCGTGCCTCCTAGTCCAACCACGCCCTCCCCAGCACTGATGGGCAGCTTTCCACCAATCAGTGGTGTGGGCGGGGTTATACACAGCTCAGCATTTAGAGAACTGTTAGGGCTTGTTCACACTATCCTTTTTTTGCTGCGGATTTTTCAGCTGCGGATTTGGAAAAACCGCAGTGCAAAACCGCGGTGGTTTTCACTGCGGTTTTTTGTGCGGTTTCTACTGCGGATTCCACTGCGGGTTTCCAACTGCACTTTCCTATTGGTGCAGGTGGAAAACCGCTGCGGAATCCGCAGAAAGAATTGACATGCTACTTCTTTTTTTCCGCAGAAAATCCGCGCGGATTTTCAAGCAGAAAAACGCAAAGTGGGCACAGCGGTTTTTGTTTTCCATAGGGTAACATTGTACTGTACCCTGCATGGAAAACGGCTGCGGATCCGCAGCTGCAAATCCGCTGCGGATCCGCAGCAAAAACCGCAAAGTGTGAACATAGCCTTAGATCTGCAGCAGAGAAAACTGGGATTGCATAAAATGACACAGTGCTGGAATTAGGCTCTCTGCCCCTACATCATGCTTCTCATGGATTGGGTACAAAGAGTAAATGCCTAAAAACAACATGATAAAGAGGTATAAGAAGGATGCTCTGCAGATGGAATTACACACAGCGTCCCTGGAGACAAGGCCATCGCGGGATTAAGACGTCCAGTATCGGTATGTGCACCGCTACTGCACCTTACAGCGACATTTCCCCTTGACGTTTTCATAAAACAATTGCTTATAGAATCATTCACCCCTATTCGTTGGTGTAAGTCTTTGGACTGTCGCTCTTTTTCTTATGCCTAGGTATATCACTTCTTCAGGCCGGAGCGGCACATGAACACGTCACAGGGGGCACGGAGTAACCTTCACCTACTGTGCTAACATTGGACCATAAGGTACCGCTGCTTTGCCCCATACACTTCAATGGCAGTATTTTACAGCGCTAAAGTTATCATGTGACTGCGTCTGTCTGCCACTGATTATGGAGATAGGGATTGGCTGCAGCAGTCATGTGACTGCCTGCAGTCTATAGGCTATAACCGGGCCCTGATGGTGGCAGTGGAGCTCCAAGGCTCTGCTACACTCGTGTGTCGGGAGCAGCTCTGCTCTCGGGCAGGTGAGAAACTAAAGCGGAGTCCTCCGGTCTCCATGGCAACCGAATGTGGCTGCGCCTGACGGCACCTCCCTGCTGCTGTCGTTATGGCCGCCCGGCTGCAGCACAGCTCTGACATCTCCTCTCCCCCTGATCTCCCGGTAATGTCACCCCACACACACTCACCGCGGACCGACGGTACGTGCTAGATCCTGCAAACTAGCGAGAGGACCTGTGGTGACGTCACGACCATGTGATCAGTCACGTGTGTGGGAGGAGTCACTCTAGGAACGGAGCTTTTCTAACGTCACGTGTCTGATCCGTTCCCGAACCGTTTCTGCGCCGCATCGAAAAACGGATAAAAGAAAATGCAGTTGGTATTGCACATTTTAATAAGGATAAAACGCATTGTTTCAGCACAAGGCTATTGCATGGCCTACGTTCACATGCAGCTTTGTTTGCAGCACCATCAAAAGCTTCCTGTCACATGCAGACTATATGTGCTGAAAGTCTGAGAGATTCTGTATGATAATAAACAGAAAAACACTTATGCCTATGGGACTGCAGCATATTCAGTATCATTATCAGTAATACACGTATATCCCATAGTAATTAGTCGGACTAATTCAGACCCACTGACATCCAGAATTTCCCAGAAAGGAAACACCACAGACGCTACTCAGTGCAAAAAAGGTCCAATACACTAAGAAATGTATTGCAAAATATTTCTTAAATAGCCACAAGATCAGATGTCAGAGGACATAGCTAAAAAAGTGACAGACGATACCACATACATAACAGCGGTGGGAGAAAGCAAAATACCCCTGGACAAATCCATAGTTCTCAATGTGTAACTGCCATAACAATAATGCACAATGGCGGCATATACATACACATACCTAGTGGTACACAGCAGGGGCACATGAGATCTCCCGTATGAGACTGGGTGACACGTTAACTAAAAGTATGCAAATCACTTACAGACTAGTCGGCACGTGACTAAATGTATGCAAATCACTTACAGACTAGTCGGCACGTGACTAAAAGTATGGAAATCACTTACAGACTAGTCAGCATGTAACTAAAAGTATGCAAATCACTTACAGACGAGTTGGCACGTGACTAAAGGTATGCAAATCACTTACAGACTAGTCGGCATGTGACAAAAAGTATGCAAATCACAGACTGGTCGGCACGTGACTAAAGGTATGCAAATCACTTACAGACTAGTCGGCATGTGACAAAAAGTATGCAAATCACAGACTGGTCGGCACGTGACTAAAGGTATGCAAATCACTTACAGACTAGTCGGCATGTGACAAAAAGTATGCAAATCACAGACTGGTCGGCACGTGACTAAAGGTATGCAAATCACTTACAGACTAGTCAGCATGTAACTAAAAGTATGCAAATCACTTACAGACTAGTCGGCATGTGACAAAGTATGCAAATCACTTACAGACTATTTGGCACGTGACTAAAGGTATGCAAATCACAGACTAGTTGGCAGGTGACTAAAGGTATGCAAATCAATTACAGACTAGTTGGCACGTGACTAAAAGTATGCAAATCACAGACTAGTTGGCACGTGACTAAAGGTATGCAAATCACTTCAGACTAGTTGGCACGTGACTGAAAGTATGCAAATCACAGACTGGTCGGCACGTGACTAAAGGTATGCAAATCACTTAGCTGGTCCAATGCATAAAAAAGTGGGGAAAAAAAGAACCTTTGCTTCGGTCCTCATTAAGGAACCTGTCGTCTCAGAAAACACTTTACCTGCAGATTTAGGGTTAATCGTCAGCAAATCACGTTACAATGATCTGCTCAGCCGTTGCACTGAAACTACGGCTACCTGGAGGAAACTATCGTATCTCCTCGTGGGAGCCTCCAGCTTTCAGTGACAGAGTGACCTGTCAATCAAAATGCCCCCATGACTGGAAGCCGGCGGCTCCCGGGAGGATATAAAGTTCATTTTCTCCCAATTTTTTTAACTTCTTCACAACATGTGCTGTTTAGGTGAGCTGTCTATCTCAGATCCTTGCCAGTCAAAAGCTTGTTCTAAGCTTGTGCTCTCTGGTGTGTGTTCGCCTGTACCCTGTACTGTAAGTTCTGATCTGCTTCTGCTGCTGACCTTTGGACCGTGTTCAGACTACCTGTTTGTTATTGCCCCTTTGCTTATCTGCTATTTCTCTGGTATTCTGACCCTGGCATGTGACCTGACTTGCTACTTTGTATTTTCCCTTGGTTTACTACGTGATCTTTTGGTATTGAACCCGGAACGTCTGACTGCGCTGATTCACGGCTTAGCGGATGACCGGATGACCATGCGGAAAACACTTGTACAACTCTCGGCAGGGAGCCTCGCACCGTGTTTTTTACGTTAAGTGTGACCCCCGGCCTTTGATGCAGGCTCACACCGAGCCCGCATCTTTCCCTGTGCATGATGACTGATTTAATCAGCCATCATCTGCCTTTAAAAGGTACTTCTCATTAAGTTTTGCAGCCGTTGTTGAGATATTAACACTATTTTTTTGTTTATAGCTCATTCGCTTGGAGACCGACCACTGCTGCTAGATAAGAGAACACTATTGAGTTTGTAAGCTCTGTTTTAAAGCTGGCCAGGATTTCTGGAGTGCGCTGTTACCTCTGAATTCCAGTCATTTTTACTGCAGTGCTTACAATCTAAACAGCAGGGGTGGTCGGTCTCCTTGGCAACGAGCTAAACAAAAGTGTTAATATCTCAAGAACGGCTGCAAATTTTAATAAGCAGTAAATTGCAAAAGTGTTTGTTTTTACAAGAACTATCCGAAAATATCAATGTATGAAGACGGGAATAACCCTTTAATCCATTGGGGTGAAAGCATAATATTATCTGCCTCTACAGCTTATAATAAGTTGTTTTTGCTACTAGTGACTGTTGTACTCCACACATCTTATATTATTACTCCGAGCACCAATGTCCCTATCAACAACCCATTCAGATCAGGAGGGTGAGAAGGTGGCAGCTCATAGAGTCCCGTGATCCAGCCTGCCATGATGTCAGCCATGGGCATTGTTCCTGCTTCCTCCCTGCAGCCTAGCGACACGCAGCATAATGTGCACCATTCAATGGAGCCGGAACCGTGTGCAGAGACTTTGGGAAACATGCCGGCTCCTAACACACCCAAATAAAAAGAAATGTCTGAGTTTGTATTGTGACTTGTAAGGCACAAAAAAAAAATGATCTGCTGATATTTGCAGAAGTAGCGTCATCGCCCATCGTTTTATTTGGGTGGCCCCCGAAAAGTGTACTTTTCATTATTCGCAATGGGAGATGTATTGAAGTGTATAGCAGTGCTGCTCCATATGCTTGCTATGTGTTACCTTTCGTTGAAAGATGGTTGAAAAAGAGTAACATCCTGATATGTCTTCTTTCTATGCCGTGATGTCACAGTGTGCATGCTGACTTTTCTGAGTTAGGCTTCTTTCACACTAGCGTCGGGCTCGGCCCGTCGCTGTGCGTCGGGCCGACGTTCCCGACGCTAGCGTGGTCTCCGCCGCACAACGGGGGCAGCGGATGCATTTTTCCAGCGCATCCGCTGCCCCATTGTGAGGTGCGGGGAGGTGGGGGCGGAGTTCCGGCCGCGCATGCGCGGTCGGAAAAGACGTTTACGACGGAGCAAAAAACGTTGCAAGCAACGTTTTTTGCCCCCGACGGTCCGCCACTGCACGACGCACCCGTCGCACGACGGGTGCGACGTGTGTAAATCCGTCGCAATGCGTCGTCTAATATTAGGCTATGGGGAAAAAACGCATCCTGCAAACACTTTTGCAGGATGCGTTTTTTCGGCAAAACGACGCATTGCGACGGATTTCAAAAAACGCTAGTGTGAAAGTACCCTTATGCTGTGTTATCGCTGTACTGTGACATCGCTTTTCCTATCATTCCTTTGCTACAACTTTTAGATTAGTTTTGAATTGTGACATCACTGTGTGCATGATTGCTATTCTGTGACATTATCACTGCACTTTTTCTATAACTGCAATAACAAGACTTAGGCCGGGGTCACACTAGACCGTAATACGGACGAGTGCTATGCGATAAAAAATCGCATAGCACTCGGCACAATGTTAATCTATGGTGCAGCTCCCATCATCCGATATTTTCTCCACCGTATTTCAGATCCGAGGGAACTCGCAGCCTGCTGCGATTGTCAGCGTATCTCGGCCGAGACTCGCCAATGCAAGTCTATGGGTGCGAGAAAAAATCGGATTACACACGGACCATGCGTGTGCATTGCGAGAAATACGCAGCGGTGTTCTATAGAAAAGCCGGTAATTCAATTGCCGGCTTTGCATTTCTCCTGCACAAACCCGACAGGATATGAGACATGGTTTACATACAGTAAACCATCTCATATCCCCATTTTTTTTGCATATTCCACACTACTAATGTTAGTAGTGTGTGTATGCAAAATTTCAGCGCTGTAGCTGCTGAAATAAAGGGTTAAATGGCGGAAAAAATTGGCGTGGGCTCCCGCGCAATTTTCTCCGCCAGAATGGTAAAGCCAGTGACTGAGGGCAGATATTAATAGCCAGGAGAGGGTCCATGGTTACTGGCCCCCCCGTGGCTAAAAACATCTGCCCCCAGCCACCCCAGAAAAGGCACATCTGTAAGATGCGCCTATTCTGGCACTTGGCCACTCTCTTCCCACTCCCTGTAGCGGTGGGATATGGGGTAATGAAGGGTTAATGCCACCTTGCTATTGGAAGGTGACATTAAGCCAGATTAATAATGGAGAGGCGTCAATTATGACACCTATCCATTATTAATCCAATTGTTGGAAAGGGTTAAAAAACACACACACACATGATTTAAAAGTAGTTTAATGAAATAAACACAGCGGTTGTTGTAATAATTTATTGTTCTCGCAATCCATCAGGAACACCCTCGCTTGGAAAAATAATAAACGCACAAGATACATACCTTCTGGTGAACCGTCTCGTCCCACGAAGTAATCCATCTGAAGGGGTTAACTAATATTACAAGCAGGAGCCCTGCAAATGCAGCTGTGCTCCGTGCCTGTAATCCCCGGCGAATGAATGAAATGTAGGTCATTGACCTACATTTCCTTCAGTCGCGGTGAGGCGCCCTCTGCTGGATGTTCTCATGAACTGCAGCCTGGGAACTTTTTCCCACGCTCCAGGTCATATGAGGACATCCACCAGGGGGCGCATCACCGCGACTGAAGGAAATGTAGGTCAATGACCTACATTTCATTCATTCGCCGGGGATTACAGGCACGGAGCACAGCTGCATTTGCAGGGCTCCTGCTTGTAATATTAGTTAACCCCTTCAGATGGATTACTTCGTGGGACGAGACGGTTCACCAGAAGGTATGTATCTTGTGCGTTTATTATTTTTCCAAGCGAGGGTGGTCCTGATGGATTGCGAGAACAATAAATTATTACAACAACCGCTGTGTTTATTTCATTAAACTACTTTTAAATCATGTGTGTGTGTGTGTTTTTTAACCCTTTCCAACAATTGGATTAATAATGGATAGGTGTCATAATTGACGCCTCTCCATTATTAATCTGGCTTAATGTCACCTTCCAATAGCAAGGTGGCATTAACCCTTCATTACCCCATATCCCACCGCTACAGGGAGTGGGAAGAGAGTGGCCAAGTGCCAGAATAGGCGCATCTTCCAGATGTGCCTTTTCTGGGGTGGCTGGGGGCAGATGTTTGTAGCCACGGGGGGGGGGGGGCCAATAACCATGGACCCTCTCCTGGCTATTAATATCTGCCCTCAGTCACTGGCTTTACCATTCTGGCGGAGAAAATTGCGCGGGAGCCCACGCCAATTTTTTCCGCCATTTAACCCTTTATTTCAGCAGCTACAGCGCTGAAATTTTGCATACACACACTACTAACATTAGTAGTGTGGAATATGCAAAAAAAATGGGGATATGAGATGGTTTACTGTATGTAAACCATGTCTCATATCCTGTCGGGTTTGTGCAGGAGAAATGAAAAGCCGGCAATTGAATTACCGGCTGTTCACAGATATCGCACTGAATGAAATATAAATACAGAATATATATATATGTGTCTCAATGATATATATATATATATATATATACTGTATATATGTTTTCCCGAACATTTGAGCACATAAATCCATTAGATGTTGGTTTTGCAAGCTTGCGAGAAAATCTCGGCATAGGGATGCCATACGGATGTCACACGGATGTCACACGGATCATTTGATGCGAGGAAATCGCATCCTCGCACTGCACACGGATCACTGTTTTTGAAACATTTGTGCGATTCTCGGCCGTGAAAAACGGACCGTTTTTTTATACGTTAAGTGTGTCCCCGGCCTTATTTAGTAGGTGAGTGTGTGCTTTATCACGGTTCTCTAACATTACAGTGTACATTATACCTGCACTATGATAGCACTTTGTGCATTATCACTATTCTGTGACATCACTGTGTACATTACCACTGTACTATGACATCACTGTGTACATTACCACTGTGTGAATCGCTATTTGTAGTATCATGCATTCGTATGTGGATGCCTCCGCATGCGTCGTTTTGACGCTGCGCTGCGCCGAACACAACATGTTGCGGTCGGCGCAGTGACACATTTTTTGCATCATTCCTACATCTATGAAGTAAACTTGTTTACTAGCGTTTTTATCGTGTTTTTGCCTCTTATTGATGTGCCATGTTTTAAATAAAGCTGCTTTGTTTTTGATACTTCCTGTCATTTGAATTTGACGAAACTTTATTGATACAGTCATGTGTGGATTACATACATTTCTTTTACCTGTTGATTTAATGCAATTCTCTAGAAATAAGAAATCCCTATTTGTTTTTATCTACCTGATATGAGATAAATGACGGTAAAATATCCATCTGACTAGATTATAGCGACGGTAGAAATTTCCACAGCACACAGAAGCGGGTTATTATTGGTGGCTGCTTGCTGAGCCGTGTGCAGAGTGCAGACGGCTGAGGCTTTGGCCCATTGTCAGCCGGGGCCGTGTGCACACTCCCCTCCTCCTGCCCATTCACACTTACCACTAGCTGCTGGCCTCCTTACCAGATAAACAAGATGGGCCGTGCATTTTAAGGCGTCTCTTTTAGCTGCTTTGCATTCGGTGATGTTTTGAGCTTGAGAAAAATCTACAACGTTTTCATGTTGGAGAACAAAAAATAGTCTAATGCTATCGGCATTACACACCCTGGTGCAATATGCTGCCTATAATAGTAGTCAGCACAAGGGTTAATCATTGATTTTGCCATTTGCAAATGCAGAAGCATTAAATCGCATGTATGCATGCGCTGCCGTGTGATCCAGTAGGAAAACATTGCATGCGACATCAGTGTGATAAATAGCCAAAGTGTGAAGGAGGTTGTACGGCGATAAATTCGTCAGCTATTCACTAGATAGGTGATAAATGTTAGGTACCATCCGTGGGGATCACACGTGCATCTCCTAACTTATCAATAGGTAATACATATCATCAGTGGAGGAAAAATACAGAGCTCTTCTCCCCTAGATGAAGGTCCCAGTTCTCCTGACAGAGCCATCGTTGTATGTCTCCATATGAAATTAGAAGTTACAGAGTAGGGTCCCATAGAAGTTTATAGGTGCCATGTTACCACTCCTCACTGAATGTGGTCTTTCTTCTATATTACTGTGATCCTCCAAAAATAAGACCTACCCCCAAAAATAAGCCCTAGCATGAGTTTAGGCTACGTTCACATTTGCGTTGTGCGCCGCAGCGTCGGCGCCGCAGCGCACAACGCAAACAAAAACGCGGCAAAACGCACGCTAAAACGCTGCGTTTTGCGCCGCATGCGTCGTTTTTGCCCGCAAGTTGGACGCAAAAAAAATGCAACTTGAAGCGTTTCTTGCGTCCAACGCTTGCGGCCATGCGGCGCAAAACGCAGCACAACGCATGTCCATGCGCCCCCATGTTAAGTATAGGGGCGCATGACGCATGCGGCGCCGCTGCGGCGCCCGACGCTGCGGCGCTGGCCGCAAATGTGAACGTAGCCTTACAGGAGTTTTGAAGTGTGCTTAAAATGTAAGAGTTAGGCATCTATCCTGCATCCATGCCTGGTCCACTAGACTCCGTTGTGCACCACACTGGACTGTGCAGATGGCCCGGCGTGATACTGTACCTATATAAAGTTCACCAAGACACACACTTGAGTCTTGGTATTAAGACTTCGGTGTTGCTAGACTCCAGCTGGCTTGCTCTATACACCTTGACCTAGTCAGCTGGTGTCTGCAATCCCTTGGATGTCTCCTTTCTACCTGCATGGTGTCTCTTGGACATTTCCCGCCTGCCTGCGGTTTTCTGCATCCCGTCTGCCTGACCACAGTCTCCTGGACGTCTCCCCACTGCCTGCGGTTTCCTGCATCCCGCGTGCACCACCTATCTTCTATACTGACACCCGTGGCCCATGCGGCCACCCAGACCTTGGGCTTGGAGGATCCACCTCACTTGGTGAAGCTAATAAGCCCTACTTCATAAATAAGCCCTAGTTAGACAGGACCGGCATTATGGGGACAGTTTTAAAAGGAACCTGTCACCCCCAAAATCGACGATGAGCTAAGCCCACCGGCATCATAGGCTTATCTACAGCATTCTGGAATGCTGTAGATAAGCCCCTGATGTATCCTGAAAGATAAGAAAAGGAGGTTAGATTATACTCACCCAGGGGCGGTCCGATGGGCGTCGCGGTCCGGGTTCGGCACCTCCTATCTTCATAGGATGATGTCCTCTTCTGGTCTTCACGCTGCGGCTCCAGCGCAGGCATACTGATTTGCCCTGTTGAGGGCAGAGCAAAGTACTGCAGTGCGCAGGCGCCGGGAAAGGTCAGAGAGGCCCTGTGCACTGCAGTACTTTGCTCTGCCCTCAACAGGGCAAATCAGTACGCCTGCGCCGGATCCGCAGCGTGAAGACCAGAAGAGGACGTCATGGAATGAAGATAAGGAGGCGCCGGACCGCGACACCCATCGGATCGGACCGCAGCGGGAACGCCCCTGGGTGAGTATAATCTAACCCCTTTTTCTCATCTTTCAGAATGCATTACAGAATGCTGTAGATAAGCCCCTGATGCTGGTGGGCTTACTTCACCCTTGATTTTGGGGGTGACAGGTTCCCTTTAAGGGCTTGTTTCCACATGCGAGAATCACGTCCGTGTCTCGCATGTAGAAACCAAGCTCTGGTGTCTGCACTCCGGAGCAGAGCGTGCGGCCGCATAGGAACACATGGAGCCGCACAGCTCCGCTCCTGAGTGCCGGCGCCAGAGCTTGGTTTCTACATGCGAGACACGGACGTGATTCTCGCATGTGGAAACAAGCCCTTAGTTGGAGACCACACATGGGGCATGTGCACACAACGTCTTTAATCTGATGGTAGAGCCACTGGACTTTTCTTTACAAGTATCAACAATCAGTTGGTTTTTTGCATGTCTCACCTCTTTGTTGTGCTACGTTCACATTTGCGTTGTGCGCCGCAGCGTCGGCGCCGCAGCGCACAACGCAAACAAAAACGCGGCAAAACGCACGCTAAAACGCTGCGTTTTGCGCCGCATGCGTCGTTTTTGGCCAAAAGTTGGACGCAAAAAAAATGCAACTTGATGCGTTTCTTGCGTCCAACGCTTGCGGCCATGCGGCGCAAAACGCAGCACAACGCATGTCCATGCGCCCCCATGTTAAATATAGGGGCGCATGACGCATGCGGCGCTGCTGCGGCGCCCGACGCTGCGGCGCTGACCGCAAATGTGAACGTAGCCTTAGGCAATCTTTGCATGTGTTGTGTCTGTCCTAAGAGACTCCCCATAAATAGGGAAATGATGCACTTCTGATTTGTTTGATCTGTTAAATACAGCAGATTTTCTGTGCAATAATGGAACAAAATACAGTATTTATGCTACATGGTATTAGTAAACTTCAGACGTGTTGTCTGTTCATGATCCATTCCTGCCTTTGGCTTCTAAAACTGTATTACAATTCTGAAGGTGGAAACCTAATATTTCCGGATTCTGTAAGAAGCTGATCTAGAATGCATTGTCACTGGTGCTGGTCATCCTGTGTCTTGGATGGCGGAGTGATTGGTGCACACTGCACTCTGTGTTTATACTTTGCCTTTTGCACATGTTGTTGACGGCGTCACACGGCGGTGGGAGTGTTGTGCACTAGTCCTAGTTTTGCACTCGGCTCAGGATCTTGTGTATATAAGGAAGCGACAGAGGATCCTGCATCTGCATCAGAACACACAGCATCAACACAGCTGAGAAGCAAGTGACTGCCTCTGCCTGATCTCCAGCACCTGCCTGATCTCCAGCACCCGCCCGATCTCCAGGATCTACTGATCTCCAGCACCTGCCATGGACCCTCAAAACTGCAACTGTGCCAATGGTACGTAGGGCCCTTATAGGCATCAGTATGTTATACCTGAATGAATATTGATATTGACTAACCATAGGCGATGGGCATGAAAAATGCCACTATATGTATTTATATATAATATGTAATTCATTCTAATCTTGTGGAAACTTATCATATGCACTTTATCTCTCCCCAGGTGGATCCTGCTCTTGCGGGGATTCCTGTAAATGCAAAGACTGCAAATGCAAGTCATGCAAGAAAAGTAAGTACACCTATGTGGATATGATTTCAGATACAAATCAGGTGAATATGAAAAAAGTAGCAGTCGGCTCTCCTGTCCAGGTGCTCGGCAACATACTCCAGTAATAGCAACTGTCCTAACGATAGCCGGCACTCGCATCTTCTTAAAATAATTGCTTTATTGATCCAGTAGTAACAAAGGCACAAAAAATGGCTCGACACAACAGCAGAAAAATTAAAAAGGCAGAAAAGAAATATCTACTGCAATCACAGGCGACATGTTTCACACCTGCATAGTTGTTTGTCAAGGTTGGACCATGCAGGTCTGAAACGTGTGGAATGGGAGCGCAGCGGATATTTCTCTTCTGCCTTTTTTATTTTTGTGCTGTTGTATTCGACTATTTGTGCCTTTTGTACTACTGGGTCAATAAAGCAATTCCTTCAAGACGATTTAAGTGCCGGCTCTTGTTTGGACTGTTGAAATGAAGTGAATAGTAGTAAAATAGATCATTATGCTCTAAATGCACATTATTTGTGTCAGATCTGTTGCAAATTTCATCCTTTTCAATGCAAAAAGGTAAATCAATAAGACATCCAGTGCTTTCGCTATTGTAAAACTTCAGCTCCCAATATACCGACAGCACACAGCTGCCATGCTGGGACTTGTAGTTTCACAACAGCTGAAGCACTGTAAGTTGCTGACCCTTCCATGTATCAAAGCATGTGATTAATTAAGATAATTGATCAAAAATGTAATCAGATGGGTCCATGGTGATTGCCAATACTGCTATGGCAAAAAAAGTTAACTTTTAGGCTATGTGCCCACGTTGCGGAATAGCCTCAGGAATTATTTATGCAGATTCTGCATCTCTTGGCAGAAAACGCAGGTGTGGATTTTACGCGTGTGTGTTTTTTTTTTTTGTGCGGATTTGCTTCGTTTTTACCCCTGCGGATTTCTGTAATGGAATGGGTACAAAAACGCTGCAGATCCGCACAAGTGTCATGATCCTCCTTTTAATCCGCAGCATTTTCCTTGTGGAATTTTCCACACCATTAGCACAGCATTTTTCTTTTCCTATTGATTTACATTGTACTGTAAATCACTTGCGGATCTGCAGCGTTTCTGCAAGGCAAAAAACGCTGTGGATCCCCAGGAAATTCGCAACGTGTGCACATACTCTGAAGGGGTCATGAAGATGACTGTATTTTCGATCCGAGAGCAATCTGACAAAACATCGGCTCACACACTGACTTATGTTGTTCTATAAGGCCGTACACGTCTTATTATTTATTTTTTTTCCTTTGACGCAGCCTGTCTGAAGGGGGGAAAAAAAAAAATCACAGCATGCATGACTTACATCCGATATTCGGATCGCACTCGTCCATGAGAAACTTCAGACTGCACTCGAATGACACATGAGTGCAGCCAGATTTCCATGGACTGACACAAAGGAGAATATGGAGAACATTTTGTTTTACTTCTCCTCTTCTGAGAAGATCTGATCAGTGTGGTTACCATAATCATCCTGATTCTCTCAAATGAGAGAAAATACTGCTTTGTGATCCTAGCCTTGCTGTCGGGGTACTTTCACGCAAATATATATTAATAATTGCAATGGATCATTCTATATGGGATCCAATATATGTATTATTATTCCTGGTGATCCGCCACCCTCTTTGGAATTATTGAAAAATTGCATAATTTCTTCCTGGCAATTATTTTCTGCCTTTTCCCCCACAGGTTGTTGCACTTGTTGTCCTGCAGATTGCAGTAAATGCAGCCAGGGCTGTCAGTGTGCAAAAGGATGCGATTCCTGCAGCTGCTGCAAGTGACTGTCTCGGCTGTCAGTCCCACCTGTTACCATGTCCTAAATGTAGAAATAATAATGTATCCGTGCAGTATGTGTATTAGTCTGGACAACCTTGTAAAAAAAAAAAATAAATGTTTTGATAATAAAGAGTGATAAACTTTGACTTTGCGCACTTCTTATTTATTACTGTAACTTTAATGGATGTGACTTGGGAAGGTAAATTTCCAGGTCCTAGTGTTCACCACTCAGATGAGTACATACTTTTTCTTTTGATTTCTGGTTTTGACTTAGGCCGGCATCACACTGGCGTGTTTTATGGATATATGAGAGGTGCAGAAAATACGGATTGCATACGGTACAATGATTCTCTATGTCCCAGCTCCTATCTGCCGTATTTTACTGATCCGTATTATACGGTCTTGTACGGCCGTAGAAAATCACAGCATGCTGCGTTTGTCAGCGTATTGCGCAAAAAATCCGCCAATGAAAGTCTATGGGCCGAGAAGAATACGGATTACACACGGGCCATGCGTGTGACTTGCGAGAAATACGCAGCGGTGTTCTCTAGAAAAGCCGGTAATTCAGTGCGGTGTACAGTAAAATCACACTGGTAGAATAAATGTCTACACATAGAGTGTATGTGTGTGTATATATATATATATATATATATATACACTCACCGGCCACTTTATTAGGTACACCTGTCCAACTTCTTGTTAACACTTAATTTCTAATCAGCCAATCACATGGCGGCAACTCAGTGCATTTAGGCATGTAGACATGGTCAAGACAATCTCCTGCAGTTCAAACCGAGCATCAGTATGGGGAAGAAAGGTGATTTGAGTGCCTTTGAACGTGGCATGGTTGTTGGTGCCAGAAGGGCTGGTCTGAGTATTTCAGAAACTGCTGATCTACTGGGATTTTCACGCACAACCATCTCTAGGGTTTACAGAGAATGGTCCGAAAAAGAAAAAAAATCCAGTGAGCGGCAGTTCTGTGGGCGGAAATGCCTTGTTGATGTCAGAGGAGAATGGGCAGATTGGTTCGAGCTGATAGAAAGGCAACAGTGACTCAAATCGCCACCCGTTACAACCAAGGTAGGCCTAAGAGCATCTCTGAACGCACAGTGCGTCGAACTTTGAGGCAGATGGGCTACAGCAGCAGAAGACCACACCGGGTACCACTCCTTTCAGCTAAGAACAGGAAACTGAGGCTACAATTTGTACAAGCTCATCGAAATTGGACAGTAGAAGATTGGAAAAACGTTGCTTGGTCTGATGAGTATCGATTTCTGCTGCGACATTCGGATGGTAGGGTCAGAATTTGGCGTAAACAACATGAAAGCATGGATCCATCCTGCCTTGTATGGAGCATCTTTGGGATGTGCAGCCGACAAATCTGCGGCAACTGTGTGATGCCATCATGTCAATATGGACCAAAATCTCTGAGGAATGCTTCCAGCACCTTGTTGAATCTATGCCACGAAGAATTGAGGCAGTTCTGAAGGCAAAAGGGGGTCCAACCCGTTACTAGCATGGTGTACCTAATAAAGTGGCCGGTGAGTGTGTGTATGTATATATATATATATATATATATATATACCATCTTTATTTTTATATAGCGCTAACATATTCCGCAGCGCTTTACAGTTTTGCACACATTATCAACGCTGTCCCCGATGGGGCTCACAATCTAAATTCCCTATCAGTATGTCTTTGAAATGTGGGAGGAAACCGGAGTACCCGGAGGAAACCCACGCAAACACGGAGAGAACATACAAACTTATATATATATATATATCAGTGAGACACACACACACACACACACACACACACACACACACACACACACACACACACACACACACACACACACACACACACACACACACACACACACACACACACACACACACACTTCAGCGCAAGATGGCAGAAAAGCCGGTAATTCAATTGCCGACTTTTGCTCTCTCCTTCACAAACCCAACAGGATATGAGACATGGTTTACATACAGTAAACCATCCCATATCCCTTTTTTTTATTACATATTCCTCTTTAGTAATGTAACAAGTATCTGTGTGTAAAATTTTGAAGCTCTAGCTATTAAATTAAAGGGTTAAATCCCAGGAAAAAATTGGCGTGGGCTCCCGCGCAATTTTCTCTTCCAGAGTGGGAAAGCCAGTGACTGAGGGCAGATATTAATAGCCTAGGGAGGTACCATGGTTATAGGACCCCCTCCTGGCTAAAAACATCTTCCCCCAGCCGCCCTAGAAAAGGCACATCTGGAAGATGCGCCTATTCTGGCACTTACTGCGTATTACGGCCAAAAAATGCCAACCGTATTTCCCTACGCTGAGTGTGACGCCGGCCTTACAAATACTGATATAAAAAACTCACCAAATACTCAACGTGTGCACGTGGCCATAGATGCAGCCACCCAAAAAAAGGTTAATTTTATAAGAGAAAATAATGGGTGGAAAAAATGAATTTTCTAGTCTTCACTGGTGAGTTCCCACTGATCTAGCATGGTCTGTGGCGCGATGTTCTCTACAATAAAGCTGATGGCTCCCATGATGGCTGGTGACCTATTTCTGAGAGACCAAGGTGCTCTACACCCCAAAATCGGATGTGCCCAATTGACATCTCCCAACCATCATTTGGATTGTCCCCTCTCCATACACATTAGACTGCTGGCTGCACCTATCAATATTGGTGGGTTCGGCCGACATTTAGTCCGTGTTCTAGGGACCTTAAATACAATTGGACCCATGTAAGATATTTTCTGGGTGACGGAGTAGCCCCAGCAACTGCCCTGCTCATATCTTAAAGGCAGGGGTGGGGAATTTTTTTTTTTTTTTCTGCCAAGGGCCATTGGGATATTTATGCCATCCATTGGGGGCCGAACAAATTGCTAACTCCGCCCCCGAAGAAATTACTGGAGCTCAAACTGGTGTCGGGTGTAATTTGTAATTACATGCGCTTCAGTAGTGAACACTGCATGCTCATAGAGCAACAAGGAATTAATGGGCCAGTGGCCATCAAAATACAGCTGCTGTGGTCCCTGGGATAGGATAAAAATTCATCAAAGGCCGTAAACAATCCGCAGGCCTGAGGTTCCCCACCACGCTTTAAGGGCTAATTCTTACAACAGTTATAGTGGCATTGTAGGACTACAATACCAAGCCTCACTGTAGGTTTCATGGCCCTAACTGCATCATCCATGCCAACTTGGATATTACATCAGGTTATGAAATCAGAAAATACAGGTCACTTGTGTGAACTAGGACTACAACATGTACTCTATAGTTTCCCGGAAATAATAGGATATATTATACAGGAGGCGGTAAAAACCAGATCTATTTCTTTAGTTTGCACAGGATAATGATTATTGGACCATATTTAACAAAAGCTCAGCTTTTGTTTTACCTGAGAGGTTTACGGGGGTTCTCCAAAAGATGTCTAAAATAGCGCATGAGAATTGTGAAAGCTGTTGAAGATTTTGTATTGTGGCCCACAAGCTTAAAAATATGCTATTAGTACCCGCCCTGCAGTATATGTGGCACCCCAGGAGTCCAGATGCCACAATGGTATTGCCTTCCTCACGGGGGAGGTGATGTCATGCCTGGAAACAAGAAGGGATCCCTTAATCAGGTAATACTGACATGCAACACCGTTCTGACTCCAGGCCAGAAGGGGGAGCTCTAAACCCGGCTTCAGGGTAGCTTTCCTATATATTCTGGCTGGAGGAGGAGTTAGGCTGCCGTCACACTAGCAGTATTTGGTCAGTATTTTACATCAGTATATGTAAGCCAAAACCAGGAGTGGAACAAATAGAGGAAAAGTATAACAGAAACATATGCACCACTTCTGCATTTATCACCCACTCCTGGTTTTGGCTTACAAATACTGATCTAAAATACTGACCAAATACTGCTAGTGTGACGGCAGCCTTAGGGTGAGTGTCCACGGTAAGTAAACGCTGCTTGTTTGACGCTGCAGCGTCAAACACGCAGCGTCCAGATGTTCCAGAATAGTGGAGGGGATTTTTTGAAATCCCGTGTCCACTATGCGTGGAAACCCGCACGCGTTGGCCCTGCGACTCCGGACATGCTGCGCATCTTTTCAGATCGCAGCATGTCCGTGCTACCTGCGGCGACGCTGCGTCGCCGCAGGTAATATCACAGGGCCCTATGGCGAGGGGTGCGATGATCCCGGATGTGTACAGTACACATCCGGCATGATCGCGTCCCAGAAAGGGGGCGGGGCTTAGCGCAGAGCGGCTTCTCCGCTGCGGCGATACCGCCGGCCATCCTGACCATGGACACATACCCTTAGAGTGGAGTCTGCTAGGGACAGTGAGAGGAGGCAAAAAGAGAGGAGCCTGGGGTCTGGAGCTGTGAGTGGGCTCACCCCAGAGGAAAACGCCAAGAGACCAGACACCGGGGTCCGTGGTGGTGTGGGAGTTACAGATCCAGCCACTGAACCTGGAGGGCAGGAGATTGCAAGTCTCCTGTCCCATCCAACACCTGCAGGTACCACAGCAAGTGAGGAGCCTGGGGCTGCCAGAGAAAGGACAGTGCCCATGAAAGGTTCAAGCTGTCAGACATACAGGTTGAGAATACAGACACAGAGGACTTGTGCAGAGCTTCAGGCAGCAAGGGTCAGATATACAGCACAGAGGGAAGGCCTCCGAACCCACCCGGCAAAGTGGATCCCAAGCTGTTTCCTGGTTACCCGGACCCCACCATCACCTGTTACCTGTACCCTGGACTTACCTGAATTCTACCAGGAAAAGGTAAAGGAAACTGCTATTCCTGTGTCCTGCAATTATTTCCTGCATCCTACCGTTAACCATCCCTCTTACCAGCCACATCGTGAGCCTTGGGGACCATGATCTACCGGTGGGGAGCTATACATCTAAGCTGCAAAACCAACAGCCCCAGAGGACCCCTTTAAGCAGCGTCGGTAACCCCTGGCTGAATACCTCATGTGGCGTCACGAACACTACTACATTAGACTTTATTCCCATTTTAATTAACCCCCTTTTACTGGACGCAAAGGGCGACAGACCGGGTCATTGCCACCGTGACCACCCCTTTAAGAACAGAGCCTGCCCAGTACCAAGTACCCCACGGTAGTAGCGGGCGCTCCATATATAACCTTCGACTGGTATTGTATAAGTTATAGAACTCCTCCCTCCTCCTTCCTCCCACTTGCAATTGCTCATTTTGCCTTTCTACCCGGCTAATTATTTTCCATTAGGTCTGTGACATCATGTGACTTAATAAGTAACTAGCTGAATTCTTCTAAACTCTATGTAGAAACAGGAGATCAATTTTCCCTGTATGAGTCCATGAGTCACTGCAAAAGTCCCTGGCAGAGGGGAGGAGGGAACAGCTGGTCAGTTGTTGTAGAGGGGGATGATTCATGTCGGGAAAAGAGACATCCTGTTTGTACATAGAGCAAAGTGAGGAGTTAGCTGGGTAGAAAGTCAAAATGAGCAATTGTAAGTACACAGTGCTGTATAATATGATGACTGCAATATATTAAGAGGCTAAACACTTTGATCGGAGGAGGAGGGCTTCTTTAACTGTCTTGAAAACTGAGACTGTATTAAGACTTCCTTTTTACCTTTCGTTAAGGGCATGTGCCAGACGAATATAAATAACACAAGACCGTTTGCCAGTAGGACTTCACTGTAAAAAAAGCACCTATTTACTAGATATTGTATTACTGGATACCACTGTATTTATTTAGTGCTTATTTTGATGGTCTTACCAAGGGGGTGTGGCTCACATGTTAATTATGCAGAGCAGTGTAAAGACATGCCCCAGAGGATCCTCTGAGCACTATAAAAATGATCACTAAATAATCAGATGATCTGTATCTATGGAACCGTATATTGGATTTTAAATAAGAAAAAACAATTGAACACTCAGGGGAGCAACGGGAATAAAATAAGAGGACAAAAATGATCACTTTTCACCTGGTGATAGGTCCTCTTTAATATGGCAAAACAAATGTCTTTCTCAACTAGACTGTATGTATAAGAATATTCTCTCCTTATAAAAATTGCCAATGGCTGAAAAATAACTCCATATACATGGAGGCAGATAACGTCTGTATGGCAGGGCATAAAGTCCATGCAGCTTCATACACTGCCATACAGGTGTCATGCCCAGGACTCTGCAGCGTGCTTGGGCCATAAGGTCCCATTGCCTTGAAAAACCTCAGATCCTGAATGGATGAGATTAAACTAAGTAGATATCTCTTTCATGGTGCAGTATTGCATCAACCTTCAAGGCTTGACAATGAAGTTCTATCAGGGAACACTGCGACACGGCCATTACTCAGCCAGACCGCTTACCTGTAGGTAAGATTAGCCGACTTCTGAACAATGTTGTATCTTTACCCAGTCTTCGGTATTACGGTGCATGCTGTTCTCTTTAATCCTGGATTTTGTCAGGTAAATGGTAATCCTGATTTGTGCCCTCATCAGTCATGAAACTTAAGACAGAAACCCCTCAACCAATGTAGGAAAAACACGCATGGCGCAATTACAACAGTACCTATAGCCCAGGAGGCCCCAGAGTGCCTAAATAAGAACTGATATACACGTAAAACAGATCTGCATCAAATTTCACAATACCATCAGCTTGAAATGTTAGTCTCTTGGACCTAATGAGGCTGGTGTACTTACTTTGAAAAGCTTGGGGCAATGGCTATATAATCTTGATATTAAAATGAGCTGTTTGAGTCCAGCTACACAGTGAGAGAGTTTGAGCCCAAATGTATTCAAACTCCATCCACCCAGCCTAATTGACAGATGCAGCTTGCCCTGACTAGTGTGAGATTTCAGCAGCAGGGAGGAAGGACACTAAGGAGAGCTGCAGCTTGCCCTGATCAGTGTGAGATTTCAGCAGCAGGGAGGAAGGACACTGAGGAGAGCTGCAGCTTGCACTGAGCAGTATGAGATTTCAGCAGCAGGGAGGAACAACACTGAGGAGAGCTGCAGCTTGCACTGACCAGGGTGAGATTTCAGCAGCAGGGAGGAAGGACACTGAGGAGAGATGCAGCTTGCCCTGACCAGGGTGAGATTTCAGCAGCAGGGAGGAAGGACACTGAGGAGATCTGCAGCTTGCACTGAGCAGTATGTGATTTCAGCAGCAGGAAGGATCAGCACCGAGGAGAGCTGCAGCTTGCACTGACCACTGTAAGATTTCAGCAGCATGGAGAGAGGACACTGAGGAGAGCTGCAGCTTGCACTGACCACTGTGAGATTTCAGCAGCAGGGAGGAAGGACACAGGGGAGAGCTGCAGCTTGCACTGAGCAGTATGAGATTTCAGCAGCAGGGAGGACCAGCACCGAGGAGAGCTGCAGCTTGCACTGACCACTGTGAGATTTCAGCAGCATGGAGGAAGGACACTGAGGAGAGCTGCAGCTTGCACTGACCACTGAGATTTCAGCAGCAGGGAGAAAGGACACTGAGGAGAGCTGCAGCTTTCCCTGACCAGTGTGAGATTTCAGCAGCAGGGAGGACACTGAGGAGAGCTACAGCTTGAACTGACCACTGAGATTTCAGCAGCATGGAGAAAGGACACTGAGGAGAGCTGCAGCTTGCACTGACCACTGAGATTTCAGCAGCAGGGAGAAAGGACACTGAGGAGAGCTGCAGCTTGCCCTGACCAGTGTGAGATTTCATCAGGAGGGAGGAAGGACACTGAGGAGAGCTGCAGCTTGTACTGAGCAGTATGAGATTTCAGCAGCAGGGAGGAACAACACTAAGGAGAGCTGCAGCTTGCACTGACCACTGTGAGATTTCAGCAGCAGGGAGGACCAGCACCGAGGAGAGCTGCAGCTTGCACTGACCACTGTGAGATTTCAGCAGCATGGAGGAAGGACACTGAGGAGAGCTGCAGCTTGAACTGACCACTGAGATTTCAGCAGCAGGGAGGAACAACACTAAGGAGAGCTGCAGCTTGCACTGACCAGGGTGATATTTCAGCAGCAGGGAGGAAGGACACTGAGGAGAGCTGCAGCTTGCCCTGACCAGGGTGAGATTTCAGCAACAGGGAGGAAGGACACTGAGGAGAGCTGCAGCTTGCCCTGATTAGTGTGAGATTTCATCAGCAGGGAGGAAGGACACAGGGGAGAGGCTGCAGCTTGCACTGACTACTGTGAGCTTTCAGCAGCATGGAGGAAGGACACTGAGGAGAGCTGCAGCTTGAACTGACCACTGAGATTTCAGCAGCAGGGAGGAGGGACACTGAGGAGAGCTGCAGCTTGCACTGACCACTGTGAGATTTCTGCAGCATGGAGGAAGGACACTGAGGAGAGCTGCAGCTTGCACTGACCACTGTGAGATTTCTGTAGCATTGTGGAAGGACACTGAGGAGAGCTGCAGCTTGCCCTGACCACTGTGAGATTTCAGCAGCAGGAAGGAAGGACACTGAGGAGAGCTGCAGCTTGCCCTGACCAGTGTGAGATTTCAGCAGCAGGGAGGAAGGACACGGGAGAGCTGCAGCTTGCACTGACCACTGTGAGATTTCAGCAGCATGGAGGAAGGACACTGAGGAGAGCTGCAGCTTGAACTGACTGTGAGATTTGAGCAGCATGGAGGAAGGACACTGAGGAGAGCTGCAGCTTGCACTGAGCAGTATGAGATTTCAGCAGCAGGGAGGAAGGACACAGGGAGAGCTGCAACTTGCATCTGATCAATTTCTATCAGGGAGATAGTTCCGGACTGGACCAAGGGAACCCAGTGGACATAGTATATATGAACTTTTCAAAAGCTTTTGATACGGTGCCACACAAAACGTTGATACATAAAATGACAATAATGGGGATAGGGGAAAATATGTGTAAGTGGGTTGAGAGCTGACTCAGGGATAGGAAACAAAGGGTGGTTATTAATGGAACACACTCGGACTGGGTCGCGGTTAGCAGTGGGGTGCCACATGGGTCAGTATTGGGCCCTCTTCTTTTTAACATACTTATTAATGATCTTGTAGGGGGCATACAGAGCAGAATTTCAATATTTGCAGATGACACTAAACTCTGCAGGGTAATCAATACAGAGGAGGACAATTTTATATTACAGAATGATTTATGTAAACTAGAAGCTTGGGCTCATAAATTGCAAATGAGCTTTAATGGGGATAAATGTAAGGTCATGCACTTGGGTAGAAGTAAGGGTATGTGCACACGTTGCGGATTCTGCTGCGGATTTTTCCGCAGCGGATTTGGAAAATCCGCAGTGCAAAACCACTGCGGTTTTCACTGTGGATTTTCTCGCGGTTTCTTCTGCGGATTCCTCTGCGGGTTTTCAACTGCACTTTCCTATTGGTGCAGGTTGAAAACCGCTGCGGAATCTGCAGAAAGAATTGACATGCTGCGGAAAATTATCCGCTGCGTTTCCGCGCAGATTTTTCCGCAGCATGTGCACAGCGTTTTTTTTTCCCATAGGTTTACATGGTACTGTAAACTTTGGGAAAACTGCTGCGGATCCGCAGCGCCAAATCCGCTGCGGATCCGCAGCAAAATCTGCAGCGTGTGCACATACCCTTATAAGATGTATAACTGTGCTTAATTCAAAAACTCTGGGCAAAACCGTCAATGAAAAAGACCTGGGAGTATGGGTGGATGACAAACTCATATTCAGTGGCCAGTGTCAGGCAGCTGCTACAAAGGCAAATAAAATAATGCGATGCATTAAAAGAGGCATAGATGCTCATGAGGAGAACATAATTTTACCTCTATACAAGTCATTAGTTCGACCACACTTAGAATACTGTGCACAGTTCTGGTCTCCGGTGTATAAGAAAGACGTAGCTGAACTGGAGCGGGTGCAGAGAAGAGCGACCAAGGTTATTAGAGGACTGGGGGGTCTGCAATACCAAGATAGGTTATTACACTTGGGGCTATCTAGTTTGGAAAAACGAAGACTAAGGGGTGATCTTATTTTAATGTATAAATTTACGAGGGGACAGTAAAAAGACCTTTCTGATGATCTTTTTAATCATAGATCTGAGACAGGGACAAGGGGGCATCCTGTACGTCTGGAGGAACGAAGGTTTAAGCATACTAACAGACGCAGATTCTTCACTGTAAGAGCAGTGAGACTATGGAACTCTCTGCCGTATGATGCTGTAATGAGTGATTCATTACTTAAATTTAAGAGGGGACTGGATGCCTTTCTTGAAAAGTATAATGTTACAGGGTATATATACTAGATTCCTTGTTAGGGTGTTGATCCAGGGAACTAGTCTGATTGCCGTATGTGGAGTCGGGAAGGAATTTTTTTTCTCAGTGTGGAGCTTACCCTTTGCCACATGGGATTTTTTTTGCCTTCCTCTGGATCAACATGTTAGGGCATGTTAGTTTAGGCTATGGGTTGAACTAGATGGACTTAGTCTTCCTTCAACCTTAATAACTATGTTACTATGTTACTAACCATGTTAATGTGAGATTTCAGCAGCATGGAGGAAGGACACTGAGGAGAGCTGCAGCTTGCACTGACCATTGTGAGATTTCAGCAGCATGGAGGAAGGACACTGAGGAGAGCTGCAGCTTGCACTGACCACTGTGAGATTTCAGTAGCAGGGAAGAAGGACACTGAGGAGAGCTGCAGCTTGCACTGACCACTGTGAGATTTCAGCAGCATGGAGGAAGGACACTGAGGAGAGCTGCAGCTTGCCCTGACCACTGAGATTTCAGCAGCATGGAGGAAGGACACAGGAGAGCTGCAGCTTGCACTGACCACTGTGAGATTTCAGAAACATGGAGGAAGGACACTGAGGAGAGCTGCAGCTTGCACTGGCCACTGTGAGATTTCAGCAGCAGGGAGGAAGGACACTGAGGAGAGCTGCAGCTTGCCCTGACCACTGTGAGATTTCAGCAGCATGGAGAACGGACACTGAGGAGAGCTGCAGCTTGTCCTGACCACTGTGAGGTTTCAGTAGCATGGAGGAAGGCCCTGAGGAGAGCTGCAGCTTGCACTGACCACTATGAGATTTCAGCAGCATGGATGAAGGACACTGAGGAGAGCTGCAGCTTGAACTGACCACTGAGATTTCAGCAGCAGGGAGGAAGGACACTGAGGAGAGCTGCAGCTTGCCCTGACCACTGTGAGATTTCAGCAGCATGGAGGAAGGACACTGAGGAGAGCTGCAGCTTGCACTGACCACTGAGATTTCAGCAGCATGGAGGAAGGACACAGGAGAGCTGCAGCTTGCAATGACCACTGTGAGATTTCAGCAGCATGGAGGAAGGACACTGAGGAGAGCTGCAGCTTGCACTGGCCACTGTGAGATTTCAGCAGCATGGAGGAAGGACACTGAGGAGAGCTGCAGCTTGCACTGACCACTGTGAGATTTCAGCAGCATGGAGGAAGGACATTGAGGAGAGCTGCAGCTTGCACTGACCACTGTGAGATTTCAGCAGCATGGAGGAAGGACACTGAGGAGAGCTGCAGCTTGTACTGACCACTGTGAGATTTCAGCAGCATGGAGGAAGGACATTGAGGAGAGCTGCAGCTTGCACTGACCACTGTGAGATTTCAGTAGCAGGGAAGAAGGACACTGAGGAGAGCTGCAGCTTGCACTGACCACTGTGAGATTTCAGCAGCATGGAGGAAGGACACTGAGGAGAGCTGCAGCTTGCCCTGACCACTGAGATTTCAGCAGCATGGAGGAAGGACACAGGAGAGCTGCAGCTTGCACTGACCACTGTGAGATTTCAGAAGCATGGAGGAAGGACACTGAGGAGAGCTGCAGCTTGCACTGGCCACTGTGAGATTTCAGCAGCAGGGAGGAAGGACACTGAGGAGAGCTGCAGCTTGCCCTGACCACTGTGAGATTTCAGCAGCATGGAGAACGGACACTGAGGAGAGCTGCAGCTTGTCCTGACCACTGTGAGGTTTCAGTAGCATGGAGGAAGGCCCTGAGGAGAGCTGCAGCTTGCACTGACCACTATGAGATTTCAGCAGCATGGAGGAAGGACACTGAGGAGAGCTGCAGCTTGAACTGACCACTGAGATTTCAGCAGCAGGGAGGAAGGACACTGAGGAGAGCTGCAGCTTGCCCTGACCACTGTGAGATTTCAGCAGCATGGAGGAAGGACACTGAGGAGAGCTGCAGCTTGCCCTGACCACTGTGAGATTTCAGCAGCATGGCGGAAGGACACTGAGGAGAGCTGCAGCTTGCACTGACCACTGTGAGATTTCAGCAGCATGGAGGAAGGACATTGAGGAGAGCTGCAGCTTGCACTGACCACTGAGAGATTTCAGCAGCAGGAAGGAAGGACACTGAGGAGAGCTGCAGCTTGCCCTGAACAGTGTGAGATTTCAGCAGCAGGGAGGAAGGACACAGGGAGAGCTGCAGCTTGCCCTGACCAGTGTGAGATTTCAGCAGCAGGGAGGAAGGACACTGAGGAGAGCTGCAGCTTGCATTGAGCAATATGAGATTTCAGCAGCAGGGAGGAACAACACTGAGGAGAGCTGCAGCTTCCACTGACCTGGTTGAGATTTCAGCAGCAGGGAGGAAGGACACTGAGGAGAGCTGCAGCTTGCATTGAGCAATAT
Source organism: Ranitomeya variabilis (assembly GCF_051348905.1). NCBI lineage: Eukaryota > Metazoa > Chordata > Amphibia > Anura > Dendrobatidae > Ranitomeya > Ranitomeya variabilis. Next base: position 576,419,076 of record NC_135233.1, on the reverse strand, counting down.
GAGATTTCAGCAGCAGGGAGGAAGGACACTGAGGAGAACTGCAGCTTGCCCTGACCAGGGTGAGATTTCAGCAGCAGGTAGGAAGGACACTGAGGAGAGCTGCAGCTTGCACTGAGCAGTATGAGATTTCAGCAGCAGGGAGGAACAACACTGAGGAGATGTCAATCGGGCTACATGTTCAAATATTGCATTTACACTTCTGACATGGTTAATCAAAGTACACCAGCCTCAGTAGGTCTATCAATCAAATATATCTATTTAATAATATATGGAGTTAATATTGTGAAATCTGACGCAGATCGGCTTTATTCTTTGCAGCTCTCTATGGAGTTGGAATCATAGAAAGGTACAGTAAAGCTCCATAGTTATACCCCCATAGCGTTAAAATAAAAAAACAGCTGGACTATAAGCTAATATATATGCAATGTGTAAGAGCACATTCACACTGTACCATTTCATAGACAAAACCTGAAGAAAAACAAAAATGAGCATCTACCCAAATGGCAACTGCACATGTAAATATTGTAGGATATTTAGTTACATCCCGCCACATCAAGGTGAACCCATTGAGATAGTCCTGTCCTGTCTCTAGTATTAAAACCTTACCATGTGTCAAGCTATGTGAATGTGAATAAGGGCAAAAAACAAGCCCTCACATGGCCATATTGATGGAAAAATAAAACAATTATGGCTCTGGGAACAGGGGAGAGAAAAAGAAAACCAAAAAATGAAAAAAGCTCCGGGGGTTAAATGGGATGGCTGTAAGGGTAGTGTTATATTCACACACGGTGCATACGATACAGAAAGTAGGAATGGAAGTCTATGCGGAAAAATGCCACAAAGTGGGTAAAAAAATAAGAGCGTAAAATGCAAGTGAAAAATTGGTACCAGAAATAAATTGTTTGTAGGGAGTGTCAGAATTTCACGTTGCCTTCTAACAAACATTTGATGCGAGTGTTTGTTTTAACAAAAAATGGAACAAGAAATGCAGTTTTTCAAGAAAAAGTACATTTATTAGGGTATGTGCGCACGTTGCAGATTTGCCTGCGGATTTTTCTGCACTAAATCCGCAGGTCTTGGCAGAAAACGCAGGTGCGTTTTTCATGCGGTTTTTGCGTCATTTTGACACGTTTTTGTGCTTTTTTTATGCGGTTTTGAAAGCTAAAGATGTATTATTGAACAAAAAAAAAAGATTTGTGATGTCCTGTCTTGTCCAACCTCCTCTTTTACATTTGTCCAACCCATACTCCATTACACACATAGATAGACAGACAGATAGATAGACAGGTAGATACATAGACAGAAAGAATGAGATAGATATATGGATAGTTAGGCTACTTTCGCATATCAGGTTTTTGTCGTCAGGCAAAATCCGGTGAGTTTTGAAAAAAACGGATCCGTTTTTTTTTTTCGACGGATCCGGTTTTTTCTCAGAGTTGTATTAGCGACCGGTTTGCGCCAGATGGCCACGTTTCATCCGGTTTTTGCCGGATCAGTAAAAAAAACCTGTTTCCGGCGGACGGAGATAACATACAGAGGAAAGTTTTTTCCGTCCAGAGAAAAAACGCACAGCAACGGATCCGGCAAAAAATGTATGAAACAGATGTGAAATGATGAATCCGGCCTCCGAATCCGTTTTTTCATGAATTTTTTTCCATTGCAATCATGCACATTTTCTGTTCTCTCTCTCTCTAAAAAACGGATCAGTTGCATCAGTTTTTCACTATTTGCAATAGATCCATTTTTCCACAAATTCACCGGATCCAGCCTGACGGAAACAAACTGATGTGTGAAAGTAGCCTAACTATCCATATATCTATCTACATGTATCCATCAGGCAGGATCCTGCGATTTTTGGAAAAAACGGATCCGTTGGAAATAGTGAAAAACTGATGCAACTGATCCATTTTTTTAGATAGAGAATGAAAGATGTGCATGATTTCAATGGAAAAAATGCATGAAAAACTGGATTCGGAGGCCGGATTCTTCATTTCACATCTCAGTTTCATACATTTTTCGCCGGATCCATCGCTGTTCGTTCTTTCGCCAGACAGAAAAAAAGTTCTTCTGTACGTTTTCCCCGTCCGCCGGAAACAGCTTTTCTGAAGGATCCGGCAAAAAATGGATGAAACGTGTGGCCATCAGGCACAATCTGGCGCTAATACAACGCTGAGAAAAAAAACGGATCCAGAGGAAAAAAAAAGGATCAGTTTTTTTCAAAATTCGCCGGATTGTGCCTGACAGCAAAAACCTGATATGTGAAAGCAGCCAGATATATGGATAGATACATCTATGTATCTATAGATATATCTATCTATAAATATATCTATAGATCGATATAGCCATAGATATATAATAGAAAGGCCGATGTTTCTTTATGAGTGTTTAAAAAAAAAAAAACTGAAAAAAATGGCATGGGCTCCCGTGCAATTTTCTGTGTCAGAGGGGGAAAGCCGATGGCCGGGGGCCAATATTTGTAGCCTGGGAGGGGGTTAATACCCATGGCCCCTCCCAGGCTATGAATATCAGCCCACAGCTGTCTGCGTAGCCTTTACTGGCTATTAAAATAGGGGGACCCCAAAAAAAATTATGTGGGGTCCCCCCATATTTTATAGCCAGAAAGGCTACGCAGACAGCTGCGGGCTGATATTCATAGCCTAGAGAGGGGCCATGGATATTGCCCCCCCGACTACAATTACCAGCCGCCCCAGAAATGGCACCAATTCCGGCACTTAGCCCCTCTCTTCCTTGCTATTGTAAGGTGACATTAAGCCGGGTTAATAATGGAGAGGCGTCAATAAGACACCTATCCATTATTAATCCTAGAGTAGTGAAAGAGTTTTAAAAAAAAATAGACACAGCCAGAAAAAAGTATTTTATTATTCTTAATTTAACCATACTTACCATACTTGATCGCCTGCAAAAAACTTAAAATAATAAACCGTATACTCCCTGTCTGATGCAGTCCAATTAATAATGAGTGTCCCACGACGATCTCCCCTATAGAACAGTGACATCGGGTGATGTCACTGCTCTATAGACCTCCAGTGAGAAACTGACAGGAGACAATGGCTCCTGCAGTGCATCACTGAGGTTACCTCAGTTCAGGGTCTCACTTTATGGCATTGCTGCGTGGGATCTTTTATCACACAGCAGTGCCACAAGTGAGACTAGGGACTATTTTTTACAGTGGCGGAGGAATACAGTGCCTAAGGATATCTTCCATCATTGTATTCCTTGAGCCCCTAGAGAGCGCTCACATCAGCTGGCCCGCACAGACCCCCGAGAGGCCCGCACAGACCCCCGGCAGCCCGCTCAGATTTCCGAGAGGCCCGCACAGACCCCCGTGAGGCCCGCACAGACCCCTGAGAGGCCCGCACAGACTCCCCGGCAGCCCGCACAGACCCCTGGCAGGCCCGCACAGACCCCTGGCAGGTCTGGACAGACCACCGGCAGGCCGACACAGACCCCCCGGCAGGCCCGCACAGACCCCCCGGCAGCCCGCACAGACCCCCGGCAGGCCCGCACAGACCCCCGGAAGCCCGCACAGACCTCCGACGGTCCCACACAGACCCCGCCCACACACACAGACAAGCACAGTCTCCGCCCACACTCTTCCCCCCTCCCGATCTGCAGTGTTTCACCCACAGCTAAACCGCAGATCTTTTTTATATCTGCGGTTTTGCTGCGGAAGTGACTCAATACAAGTCAATGGGTGCAGAAACGCTGCAGATCCGCACAAAGAATTGACATGCTGCTGGAAAAACAATGCTGCGTTTCCGTGCATTTTTTTCTGCAGCATGTGCACAGCGGATTTGGTTTTCCGTAGGTTTACATGGTACTGTAAACGCATGGAAAACTGCTGCAGATCCGCAGCGTCAAAAACGCATCGGATCCGCGGTAAAAACCGCAACGTGTGAACATGGGGCTCTTCTGTTTGACACCTCCAGCAGGAGACTACACACATGGGTAAGCACAACTTGCGGCATGTCATCTAGTTAGATTTGCACTTTATGGGCATCTTGCAATATGGGTGGATTTAAAAGGAATATGGCAGATCAATGCTTGAGAGTTACCGGCTATTGAGCCTAGGACTACTGCATTTCCTCCTACCCTATTAATGTTTGCACTGTTTCTTGCCCTATTTAATTAACCATTACCTTATATGCTGCTTTTGTTGGCACTTTTACATATGTAATGTGTGTGTCTTCATGCAGCTGGTGTCTTTCAGTCATTCACCTTTTTCCTCATCATTGGTATTATTGGATTGTTTTACCTTCTGCTATGCATTTATGTAAATAAAATGTATACGTTTCATATGAAATTGTTGATGTTATGAATATTTATGGGGCATTATGCTCTTGGTTGGTTATAGGACTATATAAACTTGTGAACATGGCCTAAAAGTGTGAAAATAAATACACCAGAAAGTACTTTGTAGTGCACTTTATATTTTCTATTGCCATTTCTTCCAGCCCCTTTTAGGTAAATGGATCAGTTGCAGAAATGTCCATGATATTCTGTGAATATACTACTAGAGAATGAGAGGACTGATTTTAAAGAAATCGAATTCATTTAAAATGTCCCAAAATTAATTTATTTGAGCGAATCCAAATTGAGTGATTTGTTTTGCGAAAATCCACCAAAATGGCAGCTGTCCAACCACCATTTTTGCTGGATGAAGGGGCTAAAGATACTGGGATGCGTCATGCAGGACTGGAGCAGATACCTGGAAAAAGGACCGTAGCGTGGAGGTGCTGCTCAGACGGACAGGCGAGCGCCAGAGTGACATTTTTTTGAATACAGGAAAACGAAGATTCTAGGACCTGTTGCAGCACAGACAGGCGCGAAACGCCTGGCGTCCGTCAGATGTGCCACTCTCTCCTCTACCCGTTTTTAAATGTGATATTTGAATAAAGCTTGTAATTTTTAAACAGCACTGATGAGTGGAACCTTTTCTTCTTTTTCCTATAATACATGGACTAATCTTGGATGAGCACACAGTTCCCGCTGCTTTGGCGATCAGCTCAACATTTCGCACACACAGAACCACTTTTTTCCATGGTGCCATTTTTTATATTTTTATTTTTTTTTAACCTTTGTTATGCTGTGGAGGGACCTTAGAAAATAATATGGTGCATTTGATTTGTAGCAGAAAAATTTGATGCAAACCTAATTTCTTGGACGATTTCGAGCGGACCTGCTGAAGCTCATTTTAAGACTTTTCTATTTGCCACTAGCGCCTCCTAGTGGATTTGTGTATAAATTGACAATTCCGATGTTGGCGGCACAATATAGGACATATAATAAGGGCATGTGTCAACGATAAAAAATTGTTGCAGACATTTATGCATCAAAAAAGTGTGCCTTCGCAGTTGAAAGCTAAAAAAAAAATAGTGTATTTTTGCCGGGTTTTCACGTGCGTTTTTTATGCATTTTTATAATGCATTTTATTCTTAGTCATTAAAATGGTTGAAAAATGCTGAAACAAAATTATATGCTTCAAATCTGCAATGAAAAAAACCAAGCAACATGTGCGTGAGATTTCAGAAAAATGTTGAGTTTTTAGTGCATAGAACCACACGGGAAAAACACACAATTTAAAGGGTGCCAACACTTTTGGCCATGACTGTATGCATAGACGCTACCTAAGCCCTGCCGGGCATGCTCACATTGGGCGGGTGCATCCTCCCCCCTGGCTTTCTGCAGACAATGTACACTACACTTCTGATGGTATCGGTATATCAAGCAGCACCTGAACAGAGAAGCCAGGGAGAAGAATGTGCCCATCCACTGTGTGCACACTCACAATGACACTGTGTGCATACACATCCGGTGCTGAGCCCACTTGTTTCCCAGCACATGTCAGCTGTTTTGAACAGCTGACATGTGCCCCTAACAGCCACAGGTGAAATCGTGATCCACCCGCGGCTGTTAACCTGTTTAATGCCACTGTCAATCTGACAGTGGCATTTAATGTGATCACATTGGAAGTGCGTCACTAATCCCGTGTCACATGGCCGCGAGTCGTAAATGGGTTGGCATGACAACCTGGGGTCTGTAGCATCCCCCTGTGGTTGTCATTGCTGGATTGCAATGAGCACCGCCCAGCGGTCGGCGCTTACAGCAAGTGAGCTTTTCTGCTACACACAGGCAATCTGATCATCGCATGTATGTAGCAGCGGCGATCAGAAAATCACAACTTCTAGTCTCCCATGGAGACCATTGAAGCATGCCAAAAGTAAAAAAAAAAGTTTTAAAAAATATTTGAAAATATAAAGTTCAAATCACCCCCCCATTCGCCCCATTCAAAATAAAAAAAAAAAAACACATACAGTATTTGGTTTCGCCGAGTTCAGGATTGCCCGATCTGCCATGATATAAAAAGAATTAATCTGATTGGTAAGCTGTGCAGCAAAAAAAAGTCAAAAGCCAGAATTGCATCTTTTTGGTCTCCGCAACATTACATTAAAATGCAGTAACTGGTGATCAAAAGATCGTATCCACACCAAAATGATATCAATAAAAACATCAGCTCAGCACGTATCTACCAACTCATAATGACCTGGAGAATCATAATGGCAGGTCAGTTTTAACATTTCGTGAACATGGTAAAAAAAAAAAAGTTGTGGGATTACACTTTTTTTTGCAATTTCATCGCACTTGGAATTTTTTTTCCCATTTTCTAGTACACGGCGTGGTAAAACCAATGGCGTCATTCAAAAGTACAACAAAAAAGTACGCTAAAAAAAAGCCCTCACTTGGCCATATTGACAGAAAAATAAAAAAAGTTATGAGTCTGGGAAGCAGTGGAGCAAAAATGAAAATGGGCTGCGGCGTGAAGGAGTTAATAATCATGGTATGTCCAATCTCTAGAATTCCCACCAATCCTGAGAATGAAGACGCTTCAGCTTTGCATCCTCTACAGTTTTTCTATGCAGGAACGTTGGAGCACCATTGTACATGGAATAACTGGAAAGTGGACACGGAACAGCATATTCTTGTGATTCCTCTTCGATGCTGGAAATAATTCCAAGAGACTTTGGTGTAAAAGTGTAAAAACATCTCTCAGAGGTTGCATTCGGTACAGGTAATATTGAGGTGTGGTTAGAATAGATCATGTAAGCCAGACACTGAGGACCACGGTGAACATGACAATGATGATGAGGAGGTAGAGTAGGAAGACAAGCCTGTCCACAATCAGGGCAGCAGTGCACCAGTCTGACTTGGCATCCTCCTTCTCCTTAGATAGGGTAAGCTCCTGATGAATGTGTAGAATTTCTGCCAGCAGCCTTTTTAGCAGTTTTACTTCTTGCGAAACTTTTCCCTTTTGTAGATCCTTCTTCTCCTGGAGTTCAGCTATCTTCTCACATTTCTTTCCATTATCAGCTCCATCTAGGAAGGAAGCAGCAGCTGTAGATGGTAAAGAGCTAGAAACATCTGATGGCTGTAACCATCCCATGAATCTGTACTCACCATTTCCTTCACCTGCGATAGGAACCTCATCTTTTTTATGGGGCTTTACTTTGAAATGCAGAACACGGGCCAAATGTCTCATGATCCAGATTTTTATCCATGCTGGAACGCTTGGCTGAGATTCAGACAACATTAGCATGTACGAGGTTGCAATAGAACCAATCGTACTGAACACCATGACCGCAAGGCAAACGCAGCAGAATGTACCTGTATATAAAAGACAGAAAGGCACCAAAAGAGTAATTCAATGAGAGAACACTGGGAATGGGGAAAAATTCCAGAATATGCAAGATGGCCAACTGCCTCCAAGATCTGGACCATGTTGCGAGCTTGGTTATGCTTTTTGTATTTTGCATTGCGCCATTGCATTAGAGGATCTGACACTAGAGAACAAAGGGATCGGTAGTCCATAATTGGACATGCCGAAACCATATTTCCCCTGGCTAGCATCTATCAAGAGCCTCCATACACATTAAACCGATGGCTGAACCTGTCGAAATCATCTAGTCTAATGTGTATGGGGTATTTACTCAGGATACACATAAGAGTAACGTCAGAGCAGAAGTATATTTTTTGGTTCGTTTGGTTTTTTGGTTTGCTTACATTGGGGATAATATCACCTGGCCAGTTGCTTTGCATTTTGTTGGATTGGAACGTCTTGGCCAACAAAAGATAATCAAGATGTCATAAAAACTAGCTAAGGGAAGATATATGACATTATAAGCCTTTGTATGCATATTACGGGGATAATCATGTTGTCGTTATTATTGGAGTGTGTAGCCAATGTTGGTCTCAAAACCTTTCAACAGTTCTGTCAAAAACAGAGCAAAAATAGCATCTGGGGGAACACATAGCCAAAGTCCGAAAAGGGTAAAAAAGACCCAAGCAGGGTTCAGAAGAGAAAGGCGGAGAGTTTGGGAAGTCACCTATGAAGGAACATATCCCTTTGGAAGGGGTTTCATGGAGTAATGAAGAGGGTCCTATCAAGTAGAGGACACTCCAAGCAGATAGGAGGGTCACCCCAAGATGACATAAAAAAGGTAAGATTGTAGTGATACGCTAAAAAAAATGAACGTGTGACGGGTTTACTTATGGTTAATTATGATATTATTAAAAGTACTGTAAGTCTAAGGAATTCATGTCTCTTTGTTGTTTAGTAACTATTGTAAGATGGACGTCTGATGGGTCCTTGAGGGGAGATATGTATCATCGAGGTTGGTAGCTTCTGTGATGTGAGCTCGGAAAGCATGCTCCATCATACATAGTGCTGAGAGAGTTATTAAGCCACTCCTGGGCCAGGTTTTACGATCAGTCAAGAGATGGGTGGTAATGACTGCTCACGTATCTCCACCCCAGGAGCATGGTTTGGCAGATAAAATGGAAGCCGAGTGTCTGGGTCTGCGATGTGTGGAACTTCTATGTGTTGGTCTGTGCTATGGCCTAAAGAACCGGACACTATCCTGAGCGGGCGGACCTGCTATAATGTATGGATTTTTTACTTTGTGTTTACACTTTGTGCCGGCTCTTTGTTTTGTTTGCTTTCCTGAGCGGTTTATGGCGTTTTAATAAACCAGCCTGGACATTTCAGCCATACTGCTTCCTGTGCCTACCTCAACCGCAGCTGTGCGAGTACAAACCCCCACACTATGTAATATTGTAATAATTTTATTATCTGTTTTATCAATATTATACTATTTGATTCTGAGTATAAAACCATTTGTTTTTATGCGTTTTGTCAGTGTGGTTTCTTAGCTGACCGTCCACTAGAACCTATGCAGGAATGTAGTTATTGGGTTATTATCGTTTGATATTGATATTATCAGTAATAATATTTCTTGTTATTGTTATTGTTCTGAATTCTTGTCATTCATTATCAATATTGCTGACAGTAATAGTATTTCTAGATCATCCATTATAGAAAGTGTCCCTACCTAATATTAAAATGGGAATTTGTTTTCGCAAACATCAGATCGCTCTATTGCACCTGATGTAATGATGACATTTCAATGAAAACCATAAGGGGAAGCTGATTGAAGATACTGATCAAACAAATATTAGTAAAGATTTCAGCTCTGAAGCCCACAGGATTCTGAATACTGCTGCCCTGGAGACTATACTACAGACGGTAACTCAGGATGAATGGCACATACAGTAAGTAATGGAGTAATCTGTGTACTGCAGCACATTAATTTCTCTAGTTTTATAGGTTCATTATAGAATATATGTAAGAAGATAGAAATATACTTACCTAACACAGGGGTATGGTTCGAGCTAGGGAGCATATCATCCAGAATTAGCAGGAGCACAGAAAACCCCAGCACCACTGTAATCTTAAATCCAAGTCTCTCTCCTGTTCCCAGTTGTATAAGCATACTAACAATATCCAGAACGACCAAGAAACACGATGGGATGATGAGGTTTATGATGTAGACCACAGGGGATCGCTTTATGGTAATCTGAAAGGTAAAGTTAGAAAATGTTATGAATTAAGTTTATTAAATCAACCTGCTGTCAAATTTTGGTAGGAAAAAATTACTCATTTTGGTGCACATTTTTCTTGTGGGATTAGCTTCTTAAAGCCTGAAAAATTTCCATTAGTTAACACCGTAATTTGGCATAGTTATAGATAAAATAAATGCACTTGGACCCACCTACCAGTAGAGGTTGGACACACCGAGACAGGCATGAGGACTATAGCTGTACAGCAACAGTGAAAAGCCTGTGTCATAGCTGGCTATTAAGTGGGGGTGAGTTGCATTCTCTATTTTTTGTGTGCTACCCATTATTCTGGGATTAGCTTCTTACAGCCTCAAAAATTTCCATTAGTTAGCACCGTAATTTGGCATAGTTATAATTAATGCACCCACCTACCAGTAGAGGTCGGACACACCGAGACAGGAGGAGAATAGCTGTGCAGCAACAATGAAAAGCCTATGTCCTAGCTGGATATTAAGTGGGCGTGAGTAGCAGTCTCTATATTTTGTGTGCTACCCAAAGGGCACAGATAGGGCCAAAGGGGAGCATGTAAGAAGCTTAAGCCTGAACTGGAATTTATGCCATTTGTCCCTGGTGGAGGAGACCAGCCCACTGCATCTAAACACCACCTTTATAAATGAAGGGCAAAAATTGACACCCCAGAGAGGAGCAGAGAGGCTTATTCCTGTGAGTGAAGAGTGTATCCACCAGTGAGGTGAAAAAGATCCACTCATAAGGAGTCTGTATGCTTATGCCTCGAAAACGAAGAGGTTTGCCAAAAGACATGGTATAGAGACTGGTGGCTAATAGTGAGGGACTGATACACGGTAACTGAGAGAGCAGGTACGAGTGTTGGGAAATGTGTCTTTCCATCATGCTTGAGTGGTGAGCCACAATAGCTACCAAACATCCTATAACTTTAAAAGGGACACAACATTAACATTCCAACTTTTTTGTATCAGGATGTCCATAACCATTCCAAATTTAATCATCTAAGAACCAATGATGTACAATCTCATCACAGGTCACATGCGGGGTCTATAGAGAGGGCTTAGGAACTGAGCCTGCTTTATACTGGTCAGTTTCCAGCTGTATTTCACAGCCAGCATTTTCCTTGTTCGGATCACTGTTTTTTGTGAATTTAATTGTTACTCTCAGTCACTGACAGCACCATTTATATAGTCTGCTTGCCAGTGTGCTGTGCATCATCTCCGATCAGCCCTCCTGCAACTCGACTGCATGGAGTCGATGGCTTGTTATGGCAACCGGGGGACCTGCTCAAGATTCAAGTTCCCTAGGTCAGCTAAAAAATAAAGTCAGAAAATATAGTCCTATTTATCAAAATATAAAAATATTTAAACCCAAGTTACCGTATATACTCGAGTATAAGCCGACCCGAGTATAAGCCGACCCCCCTAATTTTGCCACAAAAAACTGGGAAAACTTATTGACTCGAGTATAAGCCTAGGGTGGAAAATGCAACAGCTACCGGTGAATTTCAAAAATAAAAATAGATGCTCCATACTGTTCATTATGGCCCCATAGCTGTGCCATATAGTGCTCTGCACCATTATTGCCCCATAGCTGTGCCATATAGTGCTCTGCACCATTATTGCCCCATAGCTGTGCCATACAGTGCTCTGCACCATTACTGCCCCATAGCTGTGCCATATAGTGCTCTGCACCATTATTGCCCCATAGCTGTGCCATACAGTGCTCTGCACCATTACTGCCCCATAGCTGTGCCATACAGTGCTCTGCACCATTATTGCCCCATAGCTGTGCCATATAGTGCTCTGCACCATTACTGCCCCATAGCTGTGCCATACAGTGCTCTGCACCATTACTGCCCCATAGCTGTGCCATATAGTGCTCTGCACCATTACTGCCCCATAGCTGTGCCATACAGTGCTCTGCACCATTGCCCCATAGCTCTGCCATATAGTGCTCTGCACCGTCCATTATTGCCCCATAGCTGTGCTGCTGCTGCTGCAATAAAAATAATAAAACACATACTCACCTGTCTTGCTTGCAGCTTCTCGGCGCCATCTTCCCGGCGTCTCTCTGCACTGACTGATCAGGCAGAGGGCGGCGCGCACACTATATGCGTCATCGCGCCCTCTGCCTGCAGTCAGTGAGGAGAGAGAGACGCCGGGAAGATGGAGACAGCGCCCGGCGTGTGGAACGCGGACAGGTGAATATGACATACTTACCTGCTCCCGGCGTCCCGCTCCTTCCCCCTGCCTGTGTTCGGTGCCGCAGCCTCTTCCTCTGTCAGCGGTCACCGGCACCGCTTCATTAGAGAAATGAATAGGCGGCTCCGCCCCTATGGGAGGTGGAGCAGCCTATTCATTTCTCTAATGAGCGGTCCCACGTGACCGCTCAGGGGAAGAGGCTGCTGCACCCGGAGACCGTGGGACGGGCAGGGGGAGTGACAGGATCGCCGGGACTAGGTAAGTATGCCTCAGCGCCCTCTCCCCCTCACCCGCCGACCCTGCCACAGACCGTGACTCGAGTATAAGCCGAGGGGGCACTTTCAGCCCAAAAATTTGGGCTGAAAATCTCGGCTTATACTCGAGTATATACGGTATATGCTAAAAATTAAAAAAAAAATTGAAACTCTAGAATTGCTGTTTTTTGGTTGCCACAATTTACCCCCAAAATGCAACAAAAAGTGATCAAAACATGGTATGACCTCCAAAACGGTATCAATAAAAAAGCTGCAGCAAAAAAGAAAGCCCTAAGAAAATTCCACTAGAGAAAAAAATAAAAAAATGTTCAGAGTTTCAGAAAATTGCAGCAAATTTTTGTTTTAACAAACTTCAATTTCTTTAACCACTAAACCATAAAAAAGACTGTTAGAAAGAAGTTTGGTATTGTCGTGATAGTATTGACCTGCCATTTTTGTCACATAAGGAATGTCTTCACAACAAAATCGAAAAATCAGTAGTGGGAATTCCATTGTTTTCAACATTTCATCCCACTGGGAATTTTTTTTCCAAATTTTCAGTACATTATATGGTCAAATGAATGGCTTCATTAAAAACTACAACTCGTCCTACACAAACTAACTTTCAAATGGTAATGTTAATCAAAAAAGAAAGTTATGGCCCTTGAAAAAAGGGTAAAAGTTATAAGACAAAAATGAAAAATCGCCAGATTTGCAAAATAAAAATGCACCCCACGCTGATTTTTCTTAGTATTGCTAGGTATGGCATAAATATCTACTGTAAATGTAATACATGTGAATCCCTAACAGACCGATGCATGGTTGTGAGAAGCATAGGTATAGCTACTGGGGGTGTGCAGCTGACATTTCGCCATTTTTGTCTAATTTTTTGTAATTTAAGCCTGTTGTATTTGTGTTCCCCTGTTTGTTTTCTATGTTCACTATTGTGGGCTTGGTTTTTGTTTTCCTGATTTTTGCGACTGACTTAATAATTGCAGAAGTTTTGCAGGTCATGAAACTTTTCACTTTAAAAAGGTAAAAAAAAGATAAAAAGTAAAAAAAGGGCTTTTTTATTTTGTACAACATACACGGATCATATGCACCGTTTTAAAAAATTTTACGCCAAAAGCGCCAATGATTAACACTAGACCAAAAAAATAAAAGTGATAATAAAATGAGCAAATGATGAATCTGGCAATATATGTGAACTTATAAAGTAGTTCTATTTGTCACCTGGAAGATCACTTGGCTGTACTCCACTCCGTCACTCCATATTGTTGAGTTTGATACACCGACGTCCAACAGGGTCCAGTCTCCTTTACTGACAAAAATGTCTTGTGAGTTCATATTCACTAGAGATGAGTTGTACTTTGGTAACATGATGATGTCTTGGACTATACGAAAATGCAATAAGAACATTAAATCATTTGAATACATGGAATATAGGAGTACATTGCTTCACTATAAAGACATATGAACACTCTGCATTAAAACCTGCACTATATGGACCAAAGTATTAGGACACATGGCATAATCACTGAATTCAGGCTTTTTATCCAGCTTGATTGCCCCCTTGTATGACATCCGGCCCATCGCCATGGCGTCTGCCTTTACTGATGGAATAGAACCTTGTTAGTCTGGTTGCTGTATTATGGTACATGTTATGACCCCAATGGCGAGGGTCTCAGAGGAACGTGGAAGTCTGCAGAATACAAAAATCCAGCTCATAGGGCAGTGGTAGCTGGGTTGACCATATATCTACTCCTAACGCCAACACTAGAAGTAGCCGGGGATCATTCCTACGTTGATTCTAGATGACACGCTCCAGCCGGAGAATCTAGCTACCCCTAGTAGAGGAAAACAAAAGACCTTTCTTGCCTCCAGAGAAGGGGACCCCAAAGCTGGATAGAAGCCCCCACAAATAACCCTATCAAAATCCACACTGGAAATTCAAGAACCCCCGAACCGTCTAACGGCCCGGGGGGAGAACACCAGCCCCCTAGAGCTTCCGGCAAAGGTCAGGATATATATTTGGAACAAGCTGGACAAAAATACAAAACCAAAACAAAATAGCAAAAAGCAAAAAGCGGACTTAGCTGATATAACTGGAACCAGGATCAGTAGACAAGAGCACAGCAGACTAGCTCTGATAACTACGTTGCCAGGCATTGAACTGAAGGTCCAGGGAGCTTAAATAGCAACACCCTTAACTAACGACCCAGGTGCGGATAAAAGGAATGACAGAAAAACCAGAGTCAAAAAACTAGTAACCACTAGAGGGAGCAAAAAGTAAATTCACAACAGTACCCCCCCCTTAGTGAGGGGTCACCGAACCCTCACCACGACCACCAGGGCGATCAGGATGAGCGGCATGAAAGGCACGAACTAAATCGGCCGCATGAACATCAGAGGCGACCACCCAGGAATTATCCTCCTGACCATAGCCCTTCCACTTGACCAGGTACTGAAGCCTCCGCCTGGAGAGGCGAGAATCCAAGATCTTCTCCACCACGTACTCCAACTCGCCCTCAACCAACACCGGAGCAGGAGGCTCAGCAGAAGGAACTATAGGCACAATGTACCGCCGCAACAAGGACCTATGAAATACATTGTGAATAGCAAACGACACAGGAAGATCCAGACGAAAAGATACAGGATTAAGGATTTCCAATATCTTGTAAGGCCCAATAAAACGAGGTTTAAATTTGGGAGAGGAGACCTTCATAGGAACAAAGCGGGAAGAAAGCCATACCAAATCCCCAACGCGTAGTCGGGGACCCACACCGCGGCGGCGGTTGGCAAAGCGCTGAGCCCTCTCCTGTGACAACTTCAAGTTGTCCACCACATGATTCCAGATCCGCTGCAACCTATCCACCACAGAATCCACCCCAGGACAGTCAGAAGGCTCCACATGACCCGAAGAAAAGCGAGGATGGAAACCAGAGTTGCAGAAAAAAGGCGAAACCAAGGTGGCGGAACTAGCCCGATTATTAAGGGCAAACTCAGCCAACGGCAAGAATGTCACCCAATCGTCCTGATCAGCAGAGACAAAACACCTCAAATAAGCCTCCAAAGTCTGATTGGTTCGCTCCGTCTGTCCATTAGTCTGAGGATGGAAAGCAGACGAAAACGACAAATCAATGCCCATCCTACTACAAAAGGATCGCCAGAATCTGGAAACGAACTGGGATCCTCTGTCTGACACAATATTCTCAGGGATGCCGTGCAAACGAACCACGTTCTGGAAAAACACAGGAACCAGATCGGAAGAGGAAGGCAGCTTAGGCAAAGGAACCAAATGGACCATCTTTGAGAAGCGATCACATATCACCCAGATAACGGACATGCCCTGGGATAGCGGAAGATCAGAAATGAAATCCATGGAGATATGTGTCCAAGGTCTCTTCGGGACAGGCAAGGGCAAGAGCAAACCGCTGGCACGAGAACAGCAAGGCTTAGCTCGAGCACAAGTCCCACAGGACTGCACAAATGACCGCACATCCCTTGACAAGGAAGGCCACCAAAAGGACCTGGCCACCAGATCTCTGGTGCCAAAAATTCCCGGGTGACCTGCCAACACCGAGGAATGAACCTCGGAAATGACTCTGCTGGTCCACTTATCCGGGACAAACAGTCTGTCAGGTGGACAAGAATCAGGCCTATCAGCCTGAAATCTCTGCAACACACGTCGCAGATCCGGAGAAATAGCTGACAAGATAACTCCATCTTTAAGAATACCAACAGGATCAGCGACTCCAGGAGCATCAGGCACAAAGCTCCTAGAAAGAGCATCGGCCTTCACATTCTTTGAACCTGGTAAATACGAGACAACAAAATCAAAGCGGGAGAAAAACAATGACCAGCGGGCCTGTCTCGGATTAAGGCGTTTAGCAGACTCGAGATACATCAGATTTTTGTGATCAGTCAAGACCACCACACGATGCTTAGCACCCTCGAGCCAATGACGCCACTCCTCAAATGCCCATTTCATGGCCAACAACTCCCGATTGCCCACATCATAATTTCGCTCGGCAGGCGAAAACTTCCTAGAGAAAAAGGCACAAGGTTTCATAACAGAGCAACCAGGGCCTCTCTGCGACAAAACGGCCCCTGCTCCAATCTCTGAAGCATCCACCTCAACCTGAAAGGGAAGTGAGACATCGGGCTGGCACAAAACAGGCGCCGAAGTAAACCGGCGTTTCAACTCCTGGAAAGCCTCCACGGCAGCAGGAGCCCAGTTAGCTACATCGGAGCCCTTCTTGGTCATATCCGTCAAAGGTTTCACAATGCTAGAAAAATTAGCGATAAAACGACGGTAGAAGTTAGCGAAACCCAAGAACTTCTGTAGACTCTTAACTGACGAGGGCTGAGTCCAATCAAGAATAGCTCGGACCTTGACTGGGTCCATCTCCACAGCAGAAGGGGAAAAAATGAACCCCAAAAAGGGAACCTTCTGTACACCAAAGAGACACTTTGAGCCCTTGACAAACAAAGAATTTTCACGCAAAATTTTAAAGACCAACCTGACCTGCTCCACATGCGAATCCCAATTATCAGAAAAAACCAAAATATCATCCAGATAAACAATCAAAAATTTATCCAGATACTTCCGGAAAATGTCATGCATAAAGGACTGAAAAACTGAAGGCGCATTGGAGAGCCCAAAAGGCATCACCAAGTACTCAAAATGACCTTCGGGCGTATTGAATGCGGTTTTCCATTCATCACCTTGCTTAATGCGCACAAGGTTGTACGCACCACGAAGATCTATCTTGGTGAACCACTTGGCACCTTTAATCCGGGCAAACAAGTCAGACAACAGCGGTAAAGGATACTGAAATTTGACAGTGATCTTATTTAAAAGCCGATAATCAATACAAGGTCTCAAAGATCCGTCCTTTTTTGCCACAAAAAAGAATCCCGCACCAAGAGGGGAAGAAGACGGACGAATATGTCCTTTCTCTAGAGACTCCTTGATATATGAACGCATAGCGGTATGTTCAGGTACCGACAGATTAAACAGTCTTCCCTTAGGAAATTTACTGCCTGGGATCAAATCTATAGCACAGTCACAGTCCCTATGAGGAGGCAGTGCACTGGACTCAGACTCACTGAAGACATCCTGATAATCAGACAAATACTCCGGAACTTCCGAAGGCGTAGAAGAAGCAATAGACACAGGCAGGGAATCCCCATGAATACCACGACAGCCCCAACTTGAGACTGACATAGCCTTCCAGTTCAGGACTGGATTATGGGTCTGTAACCATGGCAGCCCTAAAACAACCAAATCATGCATTTTATGTAAAACCAGGAAACGTATCACCTCGCGGTGTTCAGGAGTCATGCACATGGTAACCTGTGTCCAATACTGCGGTTTATTTGCTGCCAATGGCGTAGCATCAATACCCCTAAGAGGAATAGGATTTTCTAATGGTTCAAGAGTAAAACCACAGTGCTTAGCAAATGACAGATCCATAAGACTCAGGGCAGCACCTGAATCTACAAACGCCATGACAGGATAAGATGACAGTGAGCAAATCAAAGTTACAGACAGAATAAATTTAGGTTGCAAATTACCAACGGTGACAGGACTAACAACCTTAGCTATACGTTTAGAGCATGCTGAGATAATATGTGTAGAATCACCACAGTAGTAGCACAAGCCATTCCGGCGTCTATGAATTTTCCGCTCATTTCTAGTCAGGATTCTATCACATTGCATTAAATCAGGTGTCTGTTCAGACAACACCATGAGGGAATTTGCGGTTTTTCTATCACATTGCACCGAATTAGGTGTCTGTTCAGACAACACCATGAGGGAATTAGCGGTTTTGCGCTCCCGCAACCGCCGGTCAATTTGAATAGCCAGTGCCATAGTATCATTCAGACCTGTGGGAATGGGAAAACCCACCATAACATTCTTAATGGCTTCAGAAAGGCCATTTCTAAAATTAGCGGCCAGTGCACACTCGTTCCAATGTGTCAGCACGGACCATTTCCGAAATTTTTGGCAGTACACTTCAGCCTCGTCCTGCCCCTGAGACATAGCCAGCAAGGCCTTTTCTGCCTGAATCTCAAGATTGGGTTCCTCATAAAGTAAACCGAGCGCCAGAAAAAACGCATTAATATCAGCCAATGCCGGATCTCCTGGCGCCAGCGAAAAAGCCCAATCCTGAGGGTCGCCCCGTAAGAACGAAATAACAATTTTTACTTGCTGAGCAGAGTCTCCAGATGAACAGGGTCTCAGGGACAAAAACAATTTACAATTATTCACGAAATTCCTAAACTTAAACCTGTCTCCGGAAAACAGTTCAGGAATCGGTATTTTAGGTTCTGACCTAGGATTACTGATAACATAGTCTTGTATGCCCTGCACACGAGTAGCCAGCTGGTCCACACTTGTAATCAAGGTCTGGACATTCATGTCTGCAGCAAGCATAGCCACTCTGAGGTAAAGGGGAAGGAGAAAAAAAAAACAACTCAGAATCTTCTTTCTTATAATCCCTCTTCTGCAATGCATTAAACATTTAATACTGGCCTGGCAAACTGTTATGACCCCAATGGCGAGGGTCTCAGAGGAACGTGGAAGTCTGCAGAATACAAAAATCCAGCTCATAGGGCAGTGGTAGCTGGGTTGACCATATATCTACTCCTAACGCCAACACTAGAAGTAGCCGGGGATCATTCCTACGTTGATTCTAGATGACACGCTCCAGCCGGAGAATCTAGCTACCCCTAGTAGAGGAAAACAAAAGACCTTTCTTGCCTCCAGAGAAGGGGACCCCAAAGCTGGATAGAAGCCCCCACAAATAACCCTATCAAAATCCACACTGGAAATTCAAGAACCCCCGAACCGTCTAACGGCCCGGGGGGAGAACACCAGCCCCCTAGAGCTTCCGGCAAAGGTCAGGATATATATTTGGAACAAGCTGGACAAAAATACAAAACCAAAACAAAATAGCAAAAAGCAAAAAGCGGACTTAGCTGATATAACTGGAACCAGGATCAGTAGACAAGAGCACAGCAGACTAGCTCTGATAACTACGTTGCCAGGCATTGAACTGAAGGTCCAGGGAGCTTAAATAGCAACACCCTTAACTAACGACCCAGGTGCGGATAAAAGGAATGACAGAAAAACCAGAGTCAAAAAACTAGTAACCACTAGAGGGAGCAAAAAGTAAATTCACAACAGGTACACTACTACTCTCCTCTTCCCTGGGTGGGGGAAGGGTACAGATTGAGGGCAGATTCAGGAGCTAAGGTAAGGTACGTGGCCCCAGCATCTTCACCATCAGAAGTAATCCAGGAAGCAGGGCGAGCAGAGTTGTCACATTATGTCAAAGTTCAAAAATAAACATGCATTAGATTTTATACAAATTTTAATACAAATTGAATAAAAACTCTAAAATTGTTTATCTGTTCATGTATTTGTTTTTTATTTTTTACATTAAAAGTTTAAAAAATGAAGTGAGTGAGTTGTGCGTCAGATGGGATTGACCACACTCTGATGCTGCATAAAAATTGCTACTAGACGTCTACAAGAAACTGCCTCTTAGACATTTTAAACCAGAGAGCCATCATATTTAGTGAAAGGGCTGCCAGAGGTGGCACTATGGGGTGGATGAATGAAAAGAGTATATAAATAATGATGTGCTTTTTTTCCAGTGGTGTATGTAGGTGTTTCCATTTTTTTGTCCGACCCCTGTGTATATATATGTATATATATATATATATATATATATATATATATATATATATATATATATATATATATATATATATATATATATAATGTATGTATTTGTCTTTAAATTAATATATATATAATGTATATATCTGTCTTTAAATTAATTGTATATATTTTGTTGTTTAGTCAACAATTATAATTAAAATGAGATATTATGAGCAGATAACATCAGTCCTTAATTTATCAATTATTTTCCAATTAAATATCATTATTTATATATTTATTTTCCTTTTTGTTCATCCACCTCACAGTTCTACCTCTGGCATCCCAGGAGTTTCTCGTTGACGTCTAGTGGTAACTTTTATGTGGGATCGGAGTATTTTCTTTCCCACCTGACGCACATTTTTTTAGAATGATCTTTGCAACTCAATTCATTTTTTAAACTTTTAATATGTAAACCAAAAAACAAATAAATGAACACATACACACTTTTAGTTTATTTATTCAGTTTGTATTAAAATTTGCATATAATTTAATGCATGCTTATTTTTGAACCATGACATACCACGTGGTTCTCTAGCATACCCCTTTTTTAAAAAATAAATAAATATTAATGTGACTATATAACTGTTCAAGTTCTTAATGTCAATGTGGTTATTTCCTGAGGACGAGTTTGGAGTACCTCGAATCGAGTGGATCTATACCACAGAATAAACAAATGTTTTTATTTTATTGATTTTCCATTATCCTTTGGGGGATATTGACTGTCCTCATGGTCTATCATGGTCTGCAGCAGCTGTTTAAGTGTATTCAATGTTGCAATTGCAACAAAACAAAATGAACTTACACCCCTTGTTTATTCATCCTTTGTATCAAGGGTATCACCCTATTTGTGCTATATCTCCATAGTTTCTTTAATATCCCCACCGATCAGGAATTGATGACCTTTCATAAGGATAGGTCATCAATGTTAAAGTAGTGGACAATCTCTTTACCTTAGCCTGATGAGGGTGTTATAATCGAAACTTTGCAGCAAAAGTTTTCAAAAATAACAACATTCTCAAAGTTACAAGTCCATCTCCAGAGATCTTCAGAGATCTCTGTGTTATGCATTATGCACAGTGCGGGGCTAGGATTCCAAAGGTGGGTGGCCGCACTGCCCGCACAGGCGCAGTCTGCAAGCCTGGCTGGGACGTCAGACGGCCAGAGCTTACTGCGCCTGCGCAGCACAGTAGTACACAGCGCAGGCGCCGGTTTTGAAACATAAACAGCGCTGAGGGGGCGGCGCCGAAAGCCCATGAAGATTGGAGTGACGGCAGAGTAGCGGTTCAAGCTGGGGAGTGAGGACCCGCCTCCCTGGCTAAAGACCGGTATTGTGGCTAAGTATCAAAACGCTTTATTTTGGGTTTACTTGAACCTAAAACTAAAAGAGCCACCTTGTTAGAATGCAGCATTACTGCTGCACAAGGTGGCTCTTTTAGTTTATAACGGCTGGAGGGGGGTGACAGTGGCCCTTTAAGGAAAGACTTTAGGCGTAATGTCATTTCAGACATTTAACGTACCTGAATGTATGTAAGGACCGAAGGTCAAAAGACAGACTTGTGTGTCGAATGGAAACTTGAAAATGTCTAGATTACAGGTACTGACAATTCTCATTGGTTTGGAATCTATAATTAAACCGTCATTGTAGATTTGGAAATACGGAATCACTGGAGAATTATCATCACCTTCAGTCCTGTATAAGACATAGAGAAAAATATCATTATATACAGCACTATGAAGAAGTTTTAAGCTGGTGTAGAAGAAATACTGCAAAATTAGCATGCTTTCAAAAATATGTGTTAATAGTTTATTTTTAACAATCAGTAAAATGCAAAGAGAATGATCATAAGAGAAATCAAAATCACATACATATTTGGTGACCGCTCTTTGACTTTAAAGGGAAGCTGTCACCCCCAAAATGGCTGGTGAGGTCGGATGGGTGTCTCCGGTCCGCTCCGGCGCCTCCCATCTTCATTCCATGACGTACTCTTCGGGTCTTTACGCTGTGGCTCCGGCACAGGCGTACTTTGTCTGCCCTGTTGAGGGCAGAGCAAAGTACTGCAGTGCGCAGGTGCCGGGCCTCTCTGACCTTTCCGCGGCATAAAGACCCGAAGAGGACGTCATGGAATGAACATGGGAGGCGCCGGAGCGGACCTGAGACGCCCATTTGACCAGACCTCAGCGGGACCGCCCCTGGGTGAGTATAATCTAACGTCTTTTTCTCCTCTTTCAGGTAACATCGGGGGCTTATCTACAGCATTACAGAATGCTGTAGATAAGCCCCTGATGCCATTTTGGGGGTGACAGGTTCCCTTTAAGCAGCATCAAGTCTTCTAGGCACTAGTTCTTTCACACAGCTCTTGAAGGAGATTGGGTGGTGGATCCTCTGTGCCGTGATCCGAGGAAAGCCTCGAAGGGCGTGATTAGTTGCCACACCAAGTCCGTCCTCGGATTCACTGTGGCTGATGATACGGTGATCCGAGGAGGGATGAGTGAGGCGAGACCAGACGCTACTCCGGGATTGACCTCAGGAGGAATGCCTGTTGGCTCCCAAGGGACAGGAGGCAGGAACGGCCAGGAATGGTAGACTTGGCAAGTACTGGCTTGCTCGGCTGATATAGTGACTAACGCGACAGTCACACAGGCAGGCAGGTACTGGTGGGCACAACTGATATCTTGGCAGGCAGGTGCAGGCAGGCACGGCTGATAGGCAGGCGGGCATGGTGGAAATACAGGCAGGCAGGAGGGCATAGCTGATAGGCATACAAACCGCCATGGCTGATAGACAGGCAGGTAGGCGGTCATGACTGATAGACAGGTGGGGACGTGTGACAAGCAGGTAAGAGCATGGCTCATAGGCAGTCAGGCTGGCATGGCTGATGTACATGCAGCGCCCCAGAGTCCTGGTCGTTGCAGTAATGTCGCTCTGCCACTAAGGGGAGTGATGTTACGTCTGACTGCACTAAAGGAGTTCACCTGATCAGGTAACACTCACACTACACTTCACACTCCGGCCACCAGGGGGAGTGGTTCTATCTAGTAGGCCACTCCTCACACTCTGGTAAAACTGGGGGTTGGACAGGAAGACAGAGAGAAGTCACTGGGAAGAGCTAGAGAGAGGACCTGTCAGGGATGGGATCCTGACAGATTCCTAAGAAAGGACAAGAAGCGAGGTTTATTGTGCTGAGTGAGAAAAGCAGGAATACAGCAAAGAGGCAATAGGACCAGAAGGAGTTGTGCTGTAAGACCGAGGCAACATCCTTCTGAGGTGCAAACAGTCAGTGGCCGGAACGCCGAGAAAGTAAGAGACTTTAAGTATTACTTCAAACCACGGCAGGGCAGCCAATTATAGGTTGGCTGCCTCACTTAAACACCTAAGCAGACAACGGAGGCAGCTGTGGGAGAGGGGCGACTCTAGAGTCCCGGAAGAACTCCAGGCCTACCCCGTCATACGGGTGCGTCCTAGCCATATCATCTGGGGGACGGAGAGAACGAGCATCAGAGACAGACAGAATCAGTTGTGAGGACTATCCCGGGGTGCTCAGCAGGGAAGGACTACAACACACAAGCGCTAGAAGGTAGACGCTGATTCCCACCTGTTAAGGGGACTCCTGATGTGCCTGCGGACCGGCCGGTCTCAGACAGCCCGGTTAACAGTGCCCTGGAGTGGACACCTCGAGACCTTCAGTAAAGAGGTAAAGAGACTGCAACCTGGTGTCCTCGTTATTGACCGCAACCGGCACTACACCGCACCATAACATCAGCACCAAACCACCATCTTTCATTGTGCGCCCCTCAGCAGGGTCACGGACCGGGTCTAGCCACCGTGACGACCCCAGAGCAGAGACTCAGAGGCCCGGTACCGGGTACCCCTCGGCCCTGCGGCAGTGGGGGCGCTACAAACTTGGCGTCACGAACAGGATCTACTTAAGCCTGAAGAATCAGGTCATGTGTGCCTTGGAACTGTGATTTATTGTGCTTGGACTGTGATTTATTGCAAAGACTGTGTGTTGCCAACTGCCGCCAAGAGTTCCTGCCACGGTTCGCCATTGCCGCGCACGGAGGGAGGAGCCTTGGCTTCGTGGGCGGAACCGGCCCAAAAGAAGCGCGGAACGGGAAAGCGCGGGAAGGTGCCAATCCCGGAAGAGGAACTCCGACCTCCAGCAGGTTAGTGGGAGAAAGGAACAGCCATGTCCGAGTCGGGAGGAGAGGAGGTGGCGGCCGCAGCCGTGGACGCAGGGGCAGCTCTGGTCCCCGCAGCGGGCGAAGCCGCGGCCCTAATACCACCACTGGCAGCCCCGGAGCCCGCTGCCCCCATCAGCCAGTCGGACACTGCCGCTACCACAAAGGCCATAATGCCCTTCTCTATGCCATACCTGCCCGGAGCGGCCTGGCTCCCGCGATACTCCGGGGAGTCACATGCGTTCACTGACTTTAAAGAAGGGATCTGCAGCCTGCTCGAGTTCTATCCCGTGACAGAGCCTCAGAAGGTTCATATGATAATCGGCCAACTCTTTGGAGCGGCTCTGAGAGAAGTGAAGTCCTGGCCCGCCGCGGATAAGGGAACAGCACAGCAGGTTTTTGCAAAGCTTAAAGCCACTTTCGATACCCGTACAACTACAGAAATTAAATTGACTTTCTATGGATGCAAACAGAGACCGCAGGATAGCTTACGGGACTATGCCCTTAATCTCCAGGAGGCGATGTGGGCCATTAAGCAGAGTGACCCCGACAGCATGCAGGATGAGGATAAACTCCTGAAGGAGCGGTTCATTGAGGGGCTCCTGTGCAGTCACCAACGGGGCCAATTGCACTTCCTGGCCATGCAAAATCCAGACTTGACTTTTGCGCAATTCAAGGATAAAGCTATCCAGGCATTGCAGGAGCGACAGCCTAGCCGTGCAGCACCTTCCAGGAGTCCCGCTCTCACCTACCACCAGGAGGTGGCGTCGGATGTCCCAGTCGCCGCCGAGGCCGATGCCCAGAGCCTAGAAGACGACTCCCCTGCAGGACTCCGCCTCCAGATGCAGGAGCTGACCAAGAGCGTTGCTGCCCTGGCCCGGACGGTGCAGTCCCTACAGGAGGCCCCCAAGGAGAAGATCCAGCTGGCCTCCAGACCGGAGGATGTTCCTTGGATGCGACAGAGGAGGACTCCGCCGACCAGAGGCCGGGCTGACGATCGCTTCCATCAGGATGGACGACCCATCTGCCGCCGCTGTCATCAGGTGGGCCACCTTGCAAGGTACTGTCCTTTAAATGAGCAACCCCTGGGGCAAAGGGCCAACCCCCAGGAGTAGGACGGTCAGGCCCACAGCATTAGAGAGCCAAATACATTGGAGGGCGACCACTTCTTCCTGTAGTGGTTGACGGCATCCCCCTGAATGCTTTGCTGGACACCGGTTCTCAGGTGACGACTATGCCGATATTACTCGTGGCCCCGATGACGATTTCACCATAATAGCCAGTAATGGGCAGCCATTGCCACAAGTGGGGTATAAAGAGGCCACCATCAAAGTGGGGCGGGTGGAATTGAAAGCCCAAGGAATTGTAATTGTTGATATTGACCGCCGAGAATGTAATCCCATGATGACTATCGGTACCAATGTTATAGAAAATTGCCTTGCAGAAGTTATTGTTTTGTTGCAACAGGTAGCAGAAACAGCTGGCCACAGTGAACAACGTGCCCTGCAAAAAGAAATCAGAGCTCTGATGCAGAGACAGCAGGTAGAGCTGACTGGTGGTGAGATTGGTCGTGTCACTGTGAGTGATTCAAACCCCATCGCGGTACCCCCCAGGAGCGAGATGTTAATATGGTGTTGGGCAGCCATAGGCCTCAGGGGTAAAGACTACCAGGCCTTGGTAGAACCCGTGTATTCGGACAATAGGCCCACTATCCTGACGGCTCGGGGGGTGGTCGACGTCCGCCAAGGGAGGGTCCCTGTTGTGTATCCGCTTTTTGGGCTCCCCTGGTGGTTGCTGGTGGTACTGGTGACTTGTTTTCCTTTGCTGCTTCTGTTCACCTGCTTCCATCAGTGTTTGGGAGTTTCCTATTTAGCCTTGCTCTCCAGTCATTTCCTTGCCGGTCATCATTGTAACCAGAGCCTTCGGTTGCATGTTCCTGCTACTAGTCTGCTGATCAGCTAAGTGGACTTTGTCCTTTTGTTTTGTATCTTTTGTCCAGTTTGCAATTTTTGTAATTCTCTGTAGCTGGAAGCTCTTGCGGGCTGAAATTGCCACTCCTGTGTCATGAGTTGACACAGGAGTCTTAAAGTAATTTCAGGATGGTTTTTGAAAGGGTTTTCAGTTGACCGTGAAGTCCTCTTTTGTATCCTTCTGCTATCTAGTAAGTGGACCTCTCTTTGCTAAATCTACTTTCATACTGTGTATGTTTTTTCCTCTTAATTCACCGTTATTACATGTGGGGGGCTGCTATCATCTTTTGGGGTATTTCCCTAGAGGTAAGCCAGGTCTGTTCATTCCTCTACCAGGGGTAGTTAGTCCTCCGGCTGGCGCGTGGCATCTAGGGTTAATCAGGTATGCTCCCTGGCTACTATTAGTTGTGTGGTAGATTTAGCTCACGGTCAACTTGAGTTTCCATCACCCGAGAGCTCGTTCGTTATTTATATGTTTCTTACGTTCCCTTGCCATTGGGAACCATGACAGTATGACCGGCCAGTGTTAAACTTATTGGCAGAAGAAAGGAGAGAAAAAAGAAGTCTGTAAATTTTTATTTTTTTTTCTTTTTCCCTATGCTTGCTCCATAGTTGGATCAGTTGTATTTCAGCTCTAATTACTGCCTTTGCCTTTCTCTCCTTATAATCCTTGAATGGCTCTGAGCTCACCTGTTTAAAGATGGATCCTCAGAGTTTGGCTGCAGGTTTAAATAATCTTGCTACGAAGGTTCAAAATTTACAAGATTTTGTTATGCATACTCCTATTTCTGAACCTAAAATCCCTACACCAGAGGTATTTTCCGGAGATAGATCTCGGTTTCTGAATTTCAAATATAATTGTAAATTATTCCTTTCTCTCAGACCTCACTCCTCAGGAGATCCTGTCCAGCAGGTCAAGATTGTAATTTCTTTGCTGCGAGGTGACCCTCAAAATTGGGCATTTTCATTGGCACCAGGGGATCCTGCGCTGCTCAATGTGGATGCGTTTTTCCTGGCTTTAGGGTTGCTTTATGAGGAACCTAATTTGGAGATTCAAGCTGAAAAAGCTTTGATAGCCCTATCTCAAGGGCAAGATGAAGCAGAGATATACTGCCAAAAGTTTCGTAAATGGTCTGTGCTTACTCGGTGGAATGAGTGCGCCTTGGCGGCAAATTTCAGAGAGGGCCTTTCTGATGCCGTTAAGGATGTTATGGTCGGGTTCCCTGCGCCTACAGGTCTGAATGAGTCCATGACAATGGCAATTCAGATTGATCGGCGTTTGCGGGAGCGCAAACCCGTGCACCATTTGGCGGTATCTTCTGAAGAGACGCCAGAGAAAATGCAATGTGACAGAATTATGTCCAGAAGCGAGCGGCAGAATTATAGGCGTAAAAATGGGTTATGCTTTTATTGTGGTGATTCTGCTCATGTTATATCAGCATGCTCTAAACGTACTAGGAAGGTTGACAAGTCTATTTCAATTGGCACTTTACAGTCCAAATTTATTTTGTCTGTAACCTTGATTTGTTCATTATCAGTTATTACCGTGGATGCCTATGTGGACTCTGGCGCCGCTCTGAGTCTTATGGACTGGTCCTTTGCCAGGCGCTGTGGGTTTGATTTAGAGCCTCTGGAAGTCCCTATACCTCTGAAGGGTATTGATTCTACACCTTTGGCTTGTAATAAACCACAGTTCTGGACGCAAGTGACTATGCGTATGACTCCAGACCATCAGGAGGTGATTCGCTTCCTTGTGTTGTACAATTTACATGATGTTTTGGTGCTTGGATTACCATGGCTACAGTCTCATAACCCAGTCCTTGACTGGAAAGCTATGTCTGTGTTAAGCTGGGGATGTCGGGGGGCTCATGGGGACACTCCTTTGGTGTCCATTTCGTCATCTATTCCATCTGAGATTCTGGCATTTTTGTCTGATTATCGTGATATTTTTGAAGAGCCTAAAATTGGTTCACTCCCTCCTCACAGGGATTGTGATTGCGCCATAGATCTGATTCCTGGCAGTAAATTTCCAAAGGGTCGTTTGTTTAACCTATCTGTACCTGAACATGCTGCTATGCGCGAGTATATTAAGGAGTCCCTGGAAAAGGGACATATTCGTCCTTCTTCATCACCTTTAGGAGCCGGTTTTTTCTTTGTCTCTAAAAAGGATGGCTCTCTGAGGCCTTGTATTGATTATCGACTCCTGAATAAAATTACAGTGAAATATCAGTATCCGTTGCCTTTATTGACTGATTTGTTTGCTCGCATAAGGGGGGCTAAGTGGTTCTCTAAGATTGATCTTCGTGGGGCGTATAATTTGGTGCGAATTAAGCAGGGGGATGAGTGGAAAACCGCATTTAATACGCCTGAGGGCCATTTTGAGTATTTGGTAATGCCTTTCGGCCTTTCTAATGCACCTTCTGTCTTTCAGTCCTTAATGCATGATATTTTCCGTGAATATTTGGATAAATTTATGATTGTGTACTTGGATGATATTTTGATTTTTTCTGATGACTGGGAGTCTCATGTTCAGCAGGTCAGGAGGGTTTTTCAGGTTTTGCGGGAGAATTCTTTGTGTGTAAAGGGTTCAAAGTGTGTTTTTGGGGTTCAAAAAATTTCCTTTTTGGGGTACATTTTTTCCCCTTCTTCTATTGAGATGGACCCTGTCAAGGTTCGGGCTATTTACGACTGGACGCAGCCTACTTCTCTGAAGAGTCTTCAGAAATTCTTGGGCTTTGCTAATTTTTATCGTCGATTTATAGCTGGTTTTTCTGGCTTTGCTAAACCTCTGACGGATTTGACTAAAAAGGGTGCTGATGTTGCCAATTGGTCCCCTGCTGCTGTGGAGGCCTTTCGGGAGCTTAAGCGCCGCTTTTTGTCTGCCCCTGTGTTGCGCCAGCCTGATGTTTCTCTTCCCTTTCAGGTTGAGGTCGATGCTTCCGAGATCGGAGCGGGGGCGGTTTTGTCGCAGAGAAGTTCCGACTGCTCAGTGATGAGACCTTGTGCGTTATTTTCGCGAAAATTTTCGGCCGCCGAGCGAAACTATGATGTTGGTAATCGGGAGCTTTTGGCCATGAAGTGGGCATTTGAGGAGTGGCGTCTGTCATGAATCCCCAATGGCTAGGGATAGCACAGGACAAGCAAAATACAAATAAATAACGGACGAGCTCTAGGGTGATGGAACCTGGGCTGACCGCTGCCCTACGCCTGACAAACGCAACTAGAGATAGCCAGGGAGCGTGCCTACGTTGGTTCTAGACGCCACGCACCAGCCTAAGAGCTAACTAGTACTGCAGAGAAAATAAGACCTCACTTGCCTCCAGAGGAACGAACCCCAAAAGATATAGTTGCCCCCCACATGTATTGACGGTGAAATGAGAGGAAGGAACACACATAGAGATGATATATATAGCTTTAGCAAATTGAGGCCCACTGTAAACTAGAAAGCAGAACGATACAAAAGGGGACTGAGCGGTCAGCAAAAAACCCTAATCAAAAAAACCATCCTGAGATTACAAGAACCCATGTGCCAACTCATGGCACATGGGGAGAACCTCAGTCCACTAGAGCTACCAGCTAGCATAGAGACGTAATAAGCAAGCTGGACAAAAAACCAAACAACTGAAAATCAGCACTTAGCTTATCCTGAAAGATCTGGGAGCAGGTAGGCAGGAACCAAACAGAGCACATCTGAATACATTGATAGCCGGCAAGGGAATGACAGAAAGGCCAGGTAAAATAGGAAACACCCAGCCTCTGATGGACAGGTGGAAACCAAAGGCCGCAACCCACCAAAGTCACCCAGTACCAGCAGTAACCACCAGAGGGAGCCCACAAACAGAATCCACAACAGGCGTCATTGGCTTGAGGGTGCCAGACATCAGGTGGTAGTTTTGACTGATCACAAGAATTTAATTTATTTGGAGTCTGCCAGGCGCCTGAATCCTAGACAGGCACGTTGGTCGTTGTTCTTTTCCCGGTTTAATTTTGTGGTCTCGTACTTACCGGGTTCTAGGAATGTGAAGGCAGATGCTCTTTCTAGGAGTTTTGAGCCTGACTCTCCTGGGAATTCTGAACCTGCTGGTGTCCTTAAGGATGGGGCGGTTTTGTCTGCTGTCTCTCCAGATCTGCGACGTGCTTTGCAAGAATTTCAGGCGGATAGACCGGATCATTGTCCGTCTGGTAGACTGTTTGTTCCTGACGATTGGACCACTAGAGTCATCTCGGAAGTTCATTCTTCTACTCTGGCAGGTCATCCGGGAATTTTTGGCACCAGAGATTTGGTGGCTAGATCCTTCTGGTGGCCTTCCCTGTCTCGAGATGTGCGTGTTTTTGTGCAGTCTTGCGATGTGTGTGCTCGGGCCAAGCCTTGTTGTTCTAGGGCTAGTGGGTTGTTGTTGCCCTTGCCTATTCCTAAGAGGCCTTGGACGCACATCTCTATGGACTTTATCTCGGATCTCCCTGTTTCTCAGAAGATGTCTGTCATCTGGGTGGTGTGTGACCGTTTTTCTAAAATGGTTCATTTGGTGCCATTGCCTAAGTTGCCTTCCTCATCTGAGTTGGTCCCTCTGTTTTTTCAAAATGTGGTTCGCTTGCATGGTATTCCGGAAAACATCGTTTCTGACAGGGGTACCCAGTTCGTGTCTAGATTTTGGCGGGCAGTCTGTGCCAGGTTGGGCATTGATTTGTCCTTTTCGTCTGCATTCCATCCTCAGACCAATGGCCAGACGGAGCGAACTAATCAAACTTTGGAGACTTATTTGAGGTGTTTTGTGTCTGCGGATCAGGATGATTGGGTTGCCTTTCTGCCGTTGGCGGAGTTTGCTCTTAATAATCGGGCTAGTTCTGCCACTTTGGTTTCTCCTTTCTTTTGCAATTCAGGGTTTCATCCGCGGTTTTCATCTGGTCAGGTTGAATCTTCGGATTGTCCTGGAGTGGATGCGGTGGTGGATCGGTTGCATCGGATTTGGGGACAAGTGGTGGATAATTTGGAATTGTCCCAGGAGAGGACTCAGCAGTTTGCTAACCGTCGTCGTCGTGTTGGTCCACACCTTCGCGTTGGGGACTTGGTGTGGTTGTCTTCCCGTTTTGTCCCTATGAGGGTTTCTTCTCCCAAATTTAAGCCTCGGTTCATCGGTCCTTATAGGATTTTGGAGATTCTTAACCCTGTTTCCTTTCGTTTGGACCTCCCAGCATCTTTCGCTATCCATAATGTGTTCCATCGGTCGTTGTTGCGGAGATATGAGGTACCGGTGGTTCCTTCTACTGAACCTCCTGCTCCTGTGCTGGTGGAGGGTGAATTGGAGTACGTCGTAGAGAAGATCTTGGACTCCCGTATTTCCAGACGGAGACTTCAATATCTGGTTAAATGGAAAGGCTATGGTCAGGAAGATAATTCTTGGGTAACTGCCTCTGATGTTCATGCCTCGGATTTGGTTCGTGCCTTTCATAGGGCTCATCCAGATCGCCCTGGCGGTTCTTGTGAGGGTTCGGTGCCCCCTCCTTAAGGGGAGGGTACTGTTGTGTATCCGCTTTTTGGGCTCCCCTGGTGGTTGCTGGTGGTACTGGTGACTTGTTTTCCTTTGCTGCTTCTGTTCACCTGCTTCCATCAGTGTTTGGGAGTTTCCTATTTAGCCTTGCTCTCCAGTCATTTCCTTGCCGGTCATCATTGTAACCAGAGCCTTCGGTTGCATGTTCCTGCTACTAGTCTGCTGATCAGCTAAGTGGACTTTGTCCTTTTGTTTTGTATCTTTTGTCCAGTTTGCAGTTTTTGTAATTCTCTGTAGCTGGAAGCTCTTGCGGGCTGAAATTGCCACTCCTGTGTCATGAGTTGACACAGGAGTCTTAAAGTAATTTCAGGATGGTTTTTGAAAGGGTTTTCAGTTGACCGTGAAGTCCTCTTTTGTATCCTTCTGCTATCTAGTAAGTGGACCTCTCTTTGCTAAATCTACTTTCATACTGTGTATGTTTTTTCCTCTTAATTCACCGTTATTACATGTGGGGGGCTGCTATCATCTTTTGGGGTATTTCCCTAGAGGTAAGCCAGGTCTGTTCATTCCTCTACCAGGGGTAGTTAGTCCTC
Source organism: Ranitomeya variabilis (assembly GCF_051348905.1). Taxonomy (NCBI): domain Eukaryota; kingdom Metazoa; phylum Chordata; class Amphibia; order Anura; family Dendrobatidae; genus Ranitomeya; species Ranitomeya variabilis. The sequence continues at coordinate 576,386,710 of NC_135233.1, read as the reverse complement.
CGGCTGGCGCGTGGCATCTAGGGTTAATCAGGTATGCTCCCTGGCTACTATTAGTTGTGTGGTAGATTTAGCTCACGGTCAACTTGAGTTTCCATCACCCGAGAGCTCGTTCGTTATTTATATGTTTCTTACGTTCCCTTGCCATTGGGAACCATGACAGGTCCCGTACTTGTCCTCAATTGTGGGGAGGAAGAGGTTCACCTCACCAAGTATGCCACGCTCGCCAAACTGTTCGATGTCAATAATAACGTGATACAGACACCTGAACTCTTGGTCCCATCAAACGTGGCGGAGGACAACGGTTCTGCAGGGCACTCGAAAGATTGGTGTCGGGAATTGCATGTGGGCACTGACTCTACCCCATCCCATCAAAAACAAGGGGCTTACAGGGTGGTCCACGAGTACGAGCAGGTATTCAGCAAACACCCCTTAGATTTTGGGCAGGTGAAAGGGATCCAACATCATATCCCCACGGGAGATCACCGACCCATAAAAGAGAGATACCACCCTGTACCCCCAGCTTATTACCAGTGTGCCAAGGACATGTTACGAGAAATGAAGGAGGCTGGGGTGGTGAGAGACAGTTGTAGCCCCTGGGCAGCTCCATTAGTCCTTGTTAAAAAGAAGGATGGTACAATGAGGATGTGTGTTGATTACAGGCAGTTGAATCGCATTACACATAAGGACGCATACCCACTGCCCAGGATAGAGGAGTCTCTGGCTGCTTTAAAATCTGCTAACTACTTCTCTACCTTAGATCTCACCAGTGGGTGCTGGCAGGTTCCCGTGGCGGAGGCGGACAAAGAGAAGACGGCCTTCACGACACCGATGGGTCTCTGCGAATTCAACTACATGCCCTTTGGATTGTGCAATGCCCCGGGGACGTTCCAGAGGATGATGGAGTGCTGTCTGGGGCACAAGAACTTTGAAACCGTACTGCTGTATTTGGATGATGTCATTGTCTTCTCTAAGACCTACGAAGACCATTTGAAACACCTGGCTGAGGTGTTTGAAGCTCTGTCCAACTTTGGCTTAAAGGTGAAACCGTCCAAGTGTCATCTGCTGAAACCTAAAGTGCAGTACCTGGGCCATGTGGTGAGCGCTGAAGGAGTGGCCCTAGACCCCGACAAGGTCACGGTGATCCAGGATTGGCCGAAGCCCAGCAACCTCCACGAAGTCCGGCAATTCCTCGGGCTGGTAGGCTATTACCGGAGGTTCATTAAGGACTTCACTAAGAAGGCCGCGCCCTTGCAAGACCTGTTGGTGGGCCAATCAAAGAAGACCAAGGGGAAGAACACCCCATTTGATTGGAACGAGGGGCTGGAAGGATCCTTCACTTGCATGAAGTCGGCACTGACGGGAGAAGAGGTACTGGCCTACCCCGAATATGACCAACCGTTTGTGCTGTACACGGATGCCAGCAATGTAGGATTGGGAGCCGTGCTGTCCCAGGTCCAGAAGGGCAAGGAGAGGGTAATCGCTTACGCCAGCAGGAAACTTCGTCCCACGGAAAGGAACCCTGACAACTACAGTTCCTTTAAGCTGGAATTCCTTGCCATCGTCTGGGCCGTGACAGAGAGGTTCAAACACTACCTGGCCTCAGCGAAATTCACTGTCTTCACGGATAACAATCCGTTAACACATCTGGACACCGCCAAGCTCGGGGCCTTGGAACAGCGGTGGATGGCCCGGCTGTCCAACTACAACTTCACCATCAAGTACCGGGCATGACACAAGAATGCAAATGCTGATGCCTTGTCTCGAATGCCCAATTTGCCGGAAGCAGAGGAAGACCCGGAGGCACTTGAAGAGGTGGAGCTACCTGTATTCCATCGCCCTAAAGCCACTCAGAACTCCCATCATGTGAGGAACAGGCACAAAAACCAACCGGATGCCACGCTGAACCCCCTGCCCCACTACGGGTGGGCGGAAACCCAGGATGGTGACCCCGCGGTCCGTCGGGTGAAAGAGCTCTTGACGCAGGCAGGGTTGCATCCCGGCCCAGATGATCCACAGGAGACCCAACAGCTGTGGCGGGGGAGAAGCAAACTGTTTATCCATGATGGCAAGCTGTGCCGGAGGAGCATCGACCCACGTACTCATGAACTGGTGTGGCAGATAGTGGTACCGAGGCGGGATGCGCCCATGGTTCTGGGAGCCTACCACGATGGAGCCGGACACTTCGGATGGAGGAAGCTAGAGAGACTGCTCCGAGGGAGGTTCTATTGGATTGGCATGAAGAGAGCTGTTGTGAGTTAGACTTTTTTGGCTCCCTCTTGTGGTTACTAGTGATATGACTCTGGGATTTCCTTCCCTCAGTTTGCACCCAGCTGGGTCGTTACTTCAGGGGTGTTGCTATATAAACCTCCTGGAACCTTAGTCCAGTGCCTGGCATCGGTGTTATCAGACACATTCTGTTTGCTCCTGTTTGCTGGTCCTGGTTCGTGCTAAATTAAGCTAAGTCTTGCTTCTTTGTTTTTTGGGTTATTTGTTTGCTATCATTTTTGTCCAGCTTGTACTAAATGTGATTCCTGACCTTGCTGGAAGCTCTAGGGGGCTGGTGTTCTCCCCCCGGGCCGTTAGACGGTTCGGGGGTTCTTGAATTTCCAGTGTGGATATTTTTGATAGGATTTTTTGCTGACCATATAAGTTATCTTTCTTTATTCTGCTATTAGTTAGTGGGCCTCTCTTTGCTAAATACCTAGCTCATTCTTGTGTTTGTCTTTTCCTCTTACCTCACCGTTATTATTTGTGGGGGGCTTCTATCCTACTTTTTGGGGTATTTCCTCTGGAGGCAAGAAAGGTCTTTCTTTTCCCTTCTAGGGGTAGTTAGCTCTCCGGCTGGCGCGAGACGTCTAGGATCAACGTAGGAACGTTCCCCGGCTGCTGGTAGTTGTGGTGCTAGGATTAGTTATATGGTCAGCCCAGTTACCACTGCCCTATGAGCTGGTTTTCTGTATTTACAGACTTAGCATTATTCCTGAGACCCTCTGCAATTGGGGTCATAACAGTATGCCAGGCCAACATTGAATGTTTAAAGCATTGCAGAAGTGGGATAATAAGAAAGGAAATTCTGAGGTTTTTTTTTCTTTCCTTCTCTTCCTCCCCTTTACCTTTGAGTGGCTTGTGCTTGCTGCAGACATGAATGTCCAGACCTTGATTACAAGTGTTGACCAGCTGGCAGCTCGTGTGCAGGGTATACAAGATTTTGTTACCAGTAGTCCTATGTCTGAACCTAAAATACCTATTCCGGAATTGTTTTCTGGAGATCGATTTAGGTTTAGGAATTTCAAGAATAATTGTAAATTGTTTCTTTCTCTGAGATCCCGTTCATCTGGAGATTCAGCTCAGCAAGTTAAAATTGTTATTTCTTTTTTGAGGGGCGACCCTCAGGATTGGGCTTTCTCTCTAGCGCCAGGAGATCCGGCATTGGCGAATATTGATGCGTTTTTTCTGGTGCTCGGATTGCTTTACGAGGAACCCAATCTTGAAATTCAGGCAGAAAAAGCCTTGCTGGCTATTTCTCAGGGTCAGGATGAAGCTGAAGTGTATTGCCAAAAATTTCGGAAATGGTCCGTGCTTACTCAGTGGAATGAGTGTGCTCTGGCCGCAAATTTCAGAAATTGCCTTTCTGAAGCCATTAAGAATGTGATGGTGGGTTTCCCCATTCCTACAAGTCTGAATGATTCTATGGCGCTTGCTATTCAAATTGACCGGCGTTTGCGGGAGCGCAAAACCGCTCATCCTCTGGTGGTGTTGTCTGAACAAACACCCGATTTAATGCAATGTGATAGAATTCAAACTAGAAATGAACGGAAAAATCTTAGACTTCAGAATGGGTTGTGTTTTTACTGTGGTGATTCTACACGTTATATCAGCATGCTCTAAACGCCTAACAAGGGTTGTTAGTCCTGTCGCCATTGGTAATTTGCAACCTAAATTTATTTTGTCTGTGACTTTAATTTGCTCTTTGTCTTCTTACCCTGTTATGGCGTTTGTGGATTCAGGTGCCGCCCTGAGTCTTATGGATCTGTCATTTGCCAAGCGCTGTGGTTTTGTTCTTGAACCGTTAGTAAATCCTATTCCTCTTAGAGGTATTGATGCTACGCCATTGGCGGAAAATAAACCGCAGTTTTGGATGCAGGTGACCATGTGCATGACTCCTGAACATCGGGAGGTGATTCGTTTTCTTGTTCTGCATAAAATGCATGATTTGGTCGTTTTGGGTCTGCCATGGTTACAGACCCACAATCCAGTCCTGGATTGGAAGGCTATGTCTGTGTCAAGTTGGGGCTGTCAGGGAATTCATGGTGATTCCCCGCCGGTGTCTATTGCTTCCTCTACTCCTTCAGAAGTTCCTCAGTATTTGTCTGATTATCAGGATGTATTCAGTGAGTCCAGATCCAATGCTCTGCCTCCTCATAGGGACTGTGACTGCGCCATAGATTTGATTCCAGGTAGTAAATTTCCTAAGGGAAGATTATTTAATCTGTCAGTACCTGAGCATGCCGCAATGCGTTCATATATCAAGGAGTCTCTGGAGAAGGGGCATATCCGTCCATCCTCTTCCCCTCTTGGTGCGGGATTCTTTTTTGTGGCCAAGAAGGACGGCTCTTTGAGACCTTGTATTGACTATCGGCTACTGAATAAAATCACTGTAAAATTTCAGTATCATTTGCCTCTCTTGTCGGACTTGTTTGCCCGGATTAAGGGTACCTAGTGGTTCACCAAGATAGATCTTCGTGGTGCGTACAACCTTGTGCGCATTAAGCAAGGTGATGAATGGAAGACTGCATTTAATACGCCCGAAGGTCATTTTGAGTACTTGGTGATGCCTTTTGGGCTTTCTAATGCTCCCTCAGTATTTCAGTCCTTTATGCATGATATTTTCCGGGCTAGAGCCAAAACAATTCAGTGAGGATCAAAGGAACCAGAAGGGATACCAAGACATGGAGCAAAATATACCTTTATTATTAGGGGTGATACTGGTTACAAAATATTAAAATTACATAAATCCACAAATAAAAAATGTATAGATATCAAATAAAATATTTAAAAGCTACAAAAAATTGCGCTGCATCAGGAGAATTAGGATGAACATAATCACTTTCCTAATAACAGCCCCACTATTAATAAAAAAAAAAAAATATATATTAAAATACGCTGAACAAAAAGCAGTAATTGGATCTCTCTCTGCCAAATCCAACTCTGTACAAAGCAATGCAAAAGTGCACTAGTGCCACAACCAAAATACAGTGACCAGTTGTATATATAAATTAATTCCAATCTTTATATAAAGTGATAAGTGCAAAAAAATGTCACAAGGTGCATGAATAGCGCAAAAATTAATCAAAGTTCCTGCTGGTCCTCCTGACTGCGCACGCGCCGCACATACCCGGGCCGCGGTGCTTGGAAGCAAGACATTATAAAAAGCCCCCCATATGCTTTTGGAGCTACTCCCCCTGACGAAGGACATATCAATTCCGAAACGCGCGTCGGGCGAGGCGCAGGCACAGGATACAGCCCCCTAAGGTATATATCATTATATAATCGCTGAACTCCCCACTCTTCTCATAGAAGGCTACCTCCAGCACAGATTTGCACTTTATGTTTGCATTCTTTGATTAATTTTTGCGCTATTCATGCACCTTGTGACATTTTTTTGCACTTATCACTTTATATAAAGATTGGAATTAATTTATATATACAACTGGTCACTGTATTTTGGTTGTGGCACTAGTGCACTTTTGCATTGCTTTGTACAGAGTTGGATTTGGCAGAGAGAGATCCAATTACTGCTTTTTGTTCAGCGTATTTTAATATATATATATTTTTTTTTTTATTAATAGTGGGGCTGTTATTAGGAAAGTGATTATGTTCATCCTAATCTTCCTGATGCAGCGCAATTTTTTGTAGCTTTTAAATATTTTATTTGATATCTATATATTTTTTATTTGTGGATTTATGTAATTTTAATATTTTGTAACCAGTATCACCCCTAATAATAAAGGTATATTTTGCTCCATGTCTTGGTATCCCTTCTGGTTCCTTTGATCCTCACTGAATTGTTTTGGCTCTAGCCTGGTCTTTGCTGTGGTTTCCACAGCGATTGTTACACAGTGCACCTGGGTGATCTATTCACAAATTCTCAATTTCTACACATATATGGATATGAATGGGAACATGATTTCTTTGTAATTTATGTCAGGTGTATTGTGTGATATTTATTCAATGATATTTTCCGGAAGTATCTGGATAAATTTATGATTGTTTATCTGGACGATATTCTGGTTTTCTCTGAAGATTGGGACTCACATGTGGAGCAGGTCAGGATGGTGTTTCAGGTTTTGCGTGAGAATGCCTTGTTTGTTAAAGGCTCAAAGTGTCTCTTTGGAGTACAGAAAGTTCCCTTTTTGGGGTTTATTTTTTCCCCTTCTGCTGTGGAGATGGACCCAGTCAAGGTCCGAGCTATTCATGAGTGGACTCAACCCACGTCAGTTAAGAGTCTTCAGAAGTTCTTGGGTTTTGCTAACTTCTACCGTCGTTTTATCGCTAATTTTTCTAGCGTTGTTAAACCTTTGACGGATATGACCAAGAAAGGTTCTGATGTTGCTAACTGGGCTCCTGCAGCCGTGGAGGCGTTCCAGGAGTTGAAGCGCCGGTTTACTTCGGCGCCTGTTTTGTGCCAGCCTGATGTCTCACTTCCCTTTCAGGTCGAGGTGGATGCTTCTGAGATTGGGGCAGGGGCCGTTTTGTCACAGAGAGGCCCTGGTTGCTCGGTAATGAGACCATGTGCTTTCTTCTCTAGGAAGTTTTCGCCTGCTGAGCGGAATTATGATGTTGGCAATCGGGAATTACTGGCCATGAAGTGGGCATTTGAGGAGTGGCGTCATTGGCTCGAGGGTGCTAAGCATCGTGTGGTGGTCTTGACTGATCACAAAAATTTGATGTATCTCGAGTCTGCTAAACACTTGAATCCTTGACAGGCCCGCTGGTCATTGTTTTTCTCCCGTTTTGACTTTGTGGTCTCGTATTTACCAGGTTCAAAGAATGTGAAAGCTGATGCTCTTTCAAGGAGCTTTGTGCCTGACTCTCCTGGAGTCACAGAACCTGTTGGTATTCTTAAAGAAGGAGTTATTTTGTCAGCCATTTCTCCTGATTTGCGACGTGTGTTGCAGAGATTTCAAGCTGGTAGACCTGACTCTTGTCCACCTGACAGACTGTTTGTTCCTGATAAGTGGACCAGCAAGTGGAGTCATTTCCGAGGTTCATTCCTCGGTGTTGGCAGGTCATCCGGGAATTTTTGGCACCAGAGATCTGGTGGCTAGGTCATTTTGGTGGCCTTCCTTGTCACGGGATGTACGGTCATTTGTGCAGTCCTGTGGGACTTGTGCTCGAGCTAAGCCTTGCTGTTCCCATGCCAGCGGGTTGCTCTTGCCCTTGCCTGTCCCGAAGAGGCCTTGGACACATATTTCCATGGATTTCATTTCTGATCTCCCGGTGTCTTGGGGTATGTCTGTCATCTGGGTGGTATGTGATCGCTTTTCAAAAATGGTCCATTTGGTGCCTTTGCCTAAGCTGCCTTCCTCTTCCGATCTGGTTCCTGTGTTCCTTCAGAATGTGGTTCGTTTACACGGCATTCCTGAGAATATTGTGTCTGACAGAGGATCCCAGTTTGTTTCCAGGTTCTGGTGATCCTTTTGTGCTAGGATGGGCATTGATTTATCGTTCTCGTCTGCCTTTCATCCTCAGACTAATGGACAAACTGAGCGAACTAATCAGACTCTGGAGGCTTACTTGAGGTGTTTTGTTTCGGCAGATCAGGATGATTGGGTGGCCTTCTTGCCGTTGGCTGAGTTTGCCCTAAATAATCGGGCTAGTTCCGCTACTTTGGTTTCGCCATTTTTCTGCAACTCTGGTTTCCATCCTCGTTTTTCCTCGGGACATGTGGAGCCTTCTGACTGTCCTGGAGTAGATTCTGTGGTGGATAGGTTGCAGCAGATCTGGAATCATGTGGTGGACAACTTAAAATTGTCACAGGAGAAGGCTCAGCGTTTTGCCAACCGCCGCCGCGGTGTGGGTCCCCGATTTCGTGTTGGGGATCTGGTGTGGCTGTCTTCTCGATTTGTTCCTATGAAGGTCTCCTCTCCTAAATTTAAGCCTCGCTTCATCGGTCCTTACAAGATATTGGAAATCCTTAATCCAGTGTCCTTTCGCTTGGATCTTCTGGTTTTGTTTGCCATTCACAACGTGTTCCATAGGTCTTTGTTACGACGCTACGTTGTGCCTGTGGTTCCTTCTGCTGAGCCTCCTGCTCCGGTGTTGGTTGAGGGCGAGTTGGAGTACGTGATGGAGAAGATCTTGGATTCTCGTCTCTCCAGTCGGAGGCTTCAGTATTTGGTCAAGTGGAAGGGTTATGGTCAGGAGGATAATTCCTGGGTGGTTGCCTCTGATGTGCATGCGGCCGATTTAGTTCATGCCTTTCACTCTGCTCATCCTGATCGCCCTGGTGGTCTTGGTGAGGGTTCGGTGACCCCTCCTTAAGGGGGGGGTACTGTTGTGAATTAGACTTTTTTGGCTCCCTCTTGTGGTTACTAGTGATATGACTCTGGGATTTCCTTCCCTCAGTTTGCACCCAGCTGGGTCGTTACTTCAGGGGTGTTGCTGTTGTGATTCGGTTCGTGGGCTCCCCCGGTGGTCTCTTGTGGTACTGGTGTCCTGCAAGCTTTGCCTTCTCAGTTCACCTGTTCCTATCAGGATGTGGGAGTATCCTATTTAACCTTGCTCCTCAGTCATTCTAATGCTGGCCATCAATGTATCCAGAGTGATTCTGTTGCATGTTCCTGCTCCCAGTTTTCTGCTCAGCTAAGTTGGACACTTTTGTCCTTAAGTCTATTTTTGTATGTTTTGTCCAGTTTGCACTTATGTGAATCTCTGCAGCTGGAAGCTCTTGTTGGGCTGAAATTACCACTCCAGTGGCATGAGTTGTCACATGAGTTAAGGTAATTTCAGGATGGTGTTTTGAAGGGCTTTGCAGCTGACCGCGAAGTCCTCTGTTGTATCTTTCTGCTATTTAGTTAGCGGGCCTCTCTGTGCTAAATCTGCTTTCATACTGTGTGTGTCTTTTCATCTGCTCTCACCGTTATTATATGTGGGGGGCTGCTATCTCCTGTGGGGACATTCTCTGGAGGCAAGCCAGGACTGTGTTTTCTTCTACCAGGGGTAGTTAGTTCTCCGGCTGGCGCGCGGCATCTAGAGACAACGCAGGAATGCCCCCTGGCTACTTCTAGTGTGGTGTGTAGGTTTAGCATCGCGGTCAACTCTAGTTTCCATCACCCGAGAGCTTGTCCGTTTATTCTATGCTTCTGATGTTTCCTTGCCATTGGAAACCATAACAGTATGGCCAGCCCAAATGTTTAATCTATAGGCTGAAGCAGGAGAGAAAAGGAACTGTGTGAAACCTTTTTTTTTTTTTTTTTTTTTCCTTCCTCTGAAGTTGCACTCCAGCTCTAATTGCAGTCTCCTGTTTTCCTCTCCTCTTAACCCCTGAATGGCTCAGACTTTATCTGTTGAAATATGGATCCCCAGAGTCTGGCTACCAATTTGAATAATCTTGCCTCTAAAGTTCAGAATATACAAGATTTTTTGTTACATGCTCCTCGGTCTGAACCTAAAATTCCTATACCGGAGTTTTTTTCTGGAGATCGATCTTGTTTTCTAAATTTTAAATACAATTGTAAATTGTTTCTTTCGCTGAGATCTCATTCTGCTGGAGATCCTGCCCAGCAAGTAAAAATTGTTATTTCTTTACTGCGGGGTGACCCCCAAAATTGGGCATTTTCATTGGCACCAGGGGATCCTGCGTTGCTCAATGTGGATGCGTTTTTTCTGGCTTTGGGGTTGCTTTATGAGGAACCAAATTTGGAGATTCAGGCTGAGAAAGCCCTAATAGCCCTCTCTCAGGAGCAAGATGAAGCCGAAATATATTGCCAAAAATTTCGAAAATGGTCTGTGCTTACTCAGTGGAATGAGTGCGCTCTGGCGGCAATTTTCAGAGAAGGTCTCTCTGATGCTGTAAAAGACGTCATGGTGGGGTTTCCTGCGCCTACTGGTCTGAATGAGTCCATGACAATGGCAATTCAGATTGATCGGCGTTTACGGGAACGCAAACCTGTGCACCAGTTGGCGGTGTCTTCTGAAGAGGCACCACAGAGTATGCAATGTGATAGCTTTCTGTCCAGAAGCGAACGACAGATTTATAGGCGCAAAAATCATTTGTGCTTCTATTGTGGAAATGGAGCGCCCCCACACTGCCGCAGGGCCGAGGGGTACCCGGAGCCGGGCCTCTGAGTCTCAGTTCTGGGGTTGTCACGGTGGCTAGACCCGGTCCGTGGCCCTGTCTGTCAGTGGGGGACGTCCGGTGCAATAAGTGGTGTTGTAACGGTGCAGTTGTGGGGTGCAGGTCGCGGTAAATAACGAGGACACCAGGTTGCAGTCTCTTTACCTCTTTACTGGAGATCTCTGAGTCCTCAGTCCAGAGTACGGCTCACCAGGCTGCGCAAGTCCGGCTGGTCCAATGGCACCTCCAGAGTCCTCTTCACAGGTGGAAATCGGTGCCTTCCTTCTTAGCGCTATGTGTTGTAGTCCTCCCCTGCTGTGCTTACGGAAAGTACCCCACAACTGTTGTGTCTGTTTCTTAAGTTCCCTCACAACTCGATTAAATGATGTTCTTCTAATCGTCCGTCCCTCCCTGATGTTACGGTTAGAACGGCACCCGTTTGTCGGGTAGGCCTGGAGTTCTTCCGGGACCCTAGAGACGCCCCTCTCCCGCAATTGCCTCCCAAGACTTCATAGGTGATATGTGTTAGACAGCCCGCCTTAAACTGACTGTCCTGCCGCTGTTTAGAGTATTGCTTGAAGCTGAATGTTATAATACTCCCTCGGCGTTCCGGCCACCGGTAGTGCGCCTCAGTAGTGTGTTGCTTCGGTCTTACAGCACGACCCCTGCTGGAATTCTCCTATCGCTTGATCTCGTTTCTCACTCAGCACAATCTATCTCGCTTCTAGTCCTTTCTTGAATCCCGCCGCTTCCCGGAGCTGGCGCGGACCCGTTACGTTCTTTCCAATGCCAAGCCTCTGTCAGGATCCCACTCCTGACAGAGACCCTACTGTCTCTTCCTCCACAACACCCTCTGCCACTGAGTGTTGCTTCGTCCAATCCAGTCAGCTTTCTGATCTAACTTCCTGCCTGACCCCCAGTTTACCCACTATGGTGGGGAGTGGCCTAATGAATAGAACCCTTAGCTCCCCCCGGAGGCCCGGCTGTGAAATGTATTGGTGTCTGTGATACCTGATCAGATGAACTCCTTCAGTGCCATCGGACGCACCATGGCTCCCCATAGTGGCGGAGCCACAGTACTGCAACGACCAGGACTCTGGGGCGCTGCAGAAATTCTACTCATGTTATATCAGCATGCTCTAAACGAACAAAGAAAGTTGATAAATCCTCTGCTATTGGCACTTTGCAGTCCAAGTTTATTTTGTCTGTAACTCTAATTTGTTCGTTATCTTCTATTGTTGCGGATGCGTATGTGGATTCCGGCGCCGCTTTTAGTCTTATGGATCGGTCCTTTGCCAGGCGCTGTGGGTTTGATCTAGAGCCTCTGGAAGTTCCTATACCTTTAAAGGGTATTGATTCTACACCATTGGCTAGTAATAAACCACAATACTGGACACAAGTGACTATGCGTATGACTCCAGACCATCAAGAGGTGATTCGCTTCCTTGTACTGTATAATCTACATGATGTGTTGGTGCTGGGATTGCCATGGTTGCATACTCATAACCCAGTCCTTGACTGGAAAACAATGTCTGTACTAAGCTGGGGATGTCAGGAAAATCATGGGGACACATCTTTGGTCTCCATTGCTTCATCTATTCCCTCTGAAATTCCTGAGTTTTTGTCTGATTATCGTGAGGTTTTTGAGGAATCTACTCTTAATTCTCTTCCTCCTCACAGAGATTGCGATTGCGCCATAGATTTGATCCCTGGCAGTAAATTTCCTAAGGGTCGTCTATTCAATCTGTCTGTACCTGAACATGCTGCCATGCGAGAGTATATTAGGGAGTCCTTGGAAAAGGGACATATTCGTCCTTCTTCGTCTCCTCTTGGAGCGGGGTTCTTTTTCGTAGCTAAAAGCGATGGTTCTTTGAGACCTTGTATTGATTATAGACTCTTGAATAAGATCACAGTCAAGTATCAGTATCCTTTGCCATTGCTGACAGATTTATTTGCTCGCATTGAGGGGGCGAAGTGGTTCTCTAAGATTGATCTTCGCGGGGCGTATAATTTGGTGCGAATTAAGCAGGGGGATGAGACCTTGTGCGTTCTTTTCTCGAAAATTTTCGCCCGCCGAGCGAAATTATGATGTCGGTAATCGGGAGCTTTTGGCAATGAAGTGGGCTTTCGAGGAGTGGCGTCATTGGCTTGAGGGTGCTAAACATCAGGTGGTGGTCTTGACTGATCACAAAAATTTGATTTATCTTGAGTCGGCCAGACGTCTGAATCCTAGACAGGCGCGCTGGTCGTTGTTTTTCTCCCGGTTTAATTTTGTGGTTTCGTATCTGCCAGGTACTAAGAATGTGAAGGCGGATGCCCTTTCTAGGAGTTTTGAACCTGATTCCCCTGGTGATTCTAAACCTACGGGTATACTTAAGGATGGGGTGATATTGTCTGCTGTCTTCCCAGACCTGCGACGTGCTTTACAAGAGTTTCAGGCGGATCGGCCTGGTCGTTGTCCGCCTGGTAGATTGTTTGTGCCGGATGAGTGGACCAATAGAGTCATCTCGGAGGTTCATTCTTCTGCGTTGGCAGGTCATCCGGGAATTTTTGGTACCAGAGATTTGGTGGCTAGGTCCTTCTGGTGGCCTTCCCTGTCTCGGGACGTGCGTACTTTTGTGCAGTTTTGCGATGTTTGTGCTCGGGCCAAGCCTTGTTGTTCTCGGGCTAGTGGGTTGTTGTTGCCCTTGCCTGTTCCTAAGAGGCCTTGGACACACATCTCTATGGATTTTATTTCTGATCTCCCTGTTTCTCAGAAGATGTCCGTCATTTGGGTGGTGTGTGACCGCTTTTCTAAGATGGTTCATTTGGTGCCCTTGCCCAAGCTGCCTTCCTCATCTGAGTTGGTGCCCCTGTTTTTTCAGAATGTGGTTCGGCTGCATGGTATTCCGGAGAATATCGTTTCCGACAGGGGATCCCAGTTTGTGTCCAGATTTTGGCGGGCGTTTTGTGCCAGGATGGGCATTGATTTGTCTTTTTCGTCTGCATTTCATCCCCAGACAAATGGCCAGACGGAACGTACTAATCAGACCTTGGAGACTTATTTGAGGTGTTTCGTGTCTGCTGATCAGGATGACTGGGTCTCCTTTTTGCCGTTGGCTGAGTTTGCCCTTAATAATCGGGCCAGTTCTGCCACTTTGGTCTCCCCTTTCTTTTGCAATTCAGGGTTCCATCCTCGTTTTTCATCTGGTCAGGTGGAGTCTTCGGATTGTCCTGGAGTGGATACCATGGTGGATAGGTTGCATCGTATTTGGGGGCAGGTGGTGGACAATTTGGAGTTGTCCCAGGAGAAGACTCAACGTTTTGCTAATCGCCATCGTCGTGTTGGTCCTCGTCTTCGTGTTGGGGACTTGGTGTGGTTGTCCTCCCGTTTTGTCCCTATGAGGGTCTCTTCTCCTAAGTTTAAGCCTCGGTTCATCGGTCCTTATAAGATTTTGGAAATTCTTAACCCTGTGTCTTTTCGTTTGGACCTCCCAGCATCCTTTGCTATCCATAATGTCTTCCATCGGTCATTATTGCGGAGGTATGAGGTACCACTTGTGCCTTCTGTTGAGCCTCCTGCTCCTGTGCTGGTTGAGGGTGAATTGGAGTACGTGGTGGAGAAAATCTTGGACTCCCGTGTTTCCAGACGGAGACTTCAATATCTGGTGAAATGGAAGGGCTACGGTCAAGAGGATAATTCTTGGGTTACTGCTTCTGATGTTCATGCTTCTGATTTGGTCCGTGCCTTTCATAGGGCTCATCCAGATCGCCCTGGTGGTTCTTGTGAGGGTTCGGTGCCCCCTCCTTAAGGGGGGGTACTGTTGTGATTCGGTTCGTGGGCTCCCCCGGTGGTCTCTTGTGGTACTGGTGTCCTGCAAGCTTTGCCTTCTCAGTTCACCTGTTCCTATCAGGATGTGGGAGTATCCTATTTAACCTTGCTCCTCAGTCATTCTAATGCTGGCCATCAATGTATCCAGAGTGATTCTGTTGCATGTTCCTGCTCCCAGTTTTCTGCTCAGCTAGGTTGGACACTTTTGTCCTTAAGTCTATTTTTGTATGTTTTGTCCAGTTTGCACTTATGTGAATCTCTGCAGCTGGAAGCTCTTGTTGGGCTGAAATTACCACTCCAGTGGCATGAGTTGTCACATGAGTTAAGGTAATTTCAGGATGGTGTTTTGAAGGGTTTTGCAGCTGACCGCGAAGTCCTCTGTTGTATCTTTCTGCTATTTAGTTAGCGGGCCTCTCTGTGCTAAATCTGCTTTCATACTGTGTGTGTCTTTTCATCTGCTCTCACCGTTATTATATGTGGGGGGCTGCTATCTCCTGTGGGGACATTCTCTGGAGGCAAGCCAGGACTGTGTTTTCTTCTACCAGGGGTAGTTAGTTCTCCGGCTGGCGCGCGGCATCTAGAGACAACGCAGGAATGCCCCCTGGCTACTTCTAGTGTGGTGTGTAGGTTTAGCATCGCGGTCAGCTCTAGTTTCCATCACCCGAGAGCTTGTCCGTTTATTCTATGCTTCTGATGTTTCCTTGCCATTGGAAACCATAACATGTTGCTATATAAACCTCCTGGAACCTTAGTCCAGTGCCTGGCATCGGTGTTATCAGACACATTCTGTTTGCTCCTGTTTGCTGGTCCTGGTTCGTGCTAAATTAAGCTAAGTCTTGCTTCTTTGTTTTTTGGGTTATTTGTTTGCTATCATTTTTGTCCAGCTTGTACTAAATGTGATTCCTGACCTTGCTGGAAGCTCTAGGGGGCTGGTGTTCTCCCCCCGGGCCATTAGACGGTTCGGGGGTTCTTGAATTTCCAGTGTGGATATTTTTGATAGGATTTTTTGCTGACCATATAAGTTATCTTTCTTTATTCTGCTATTAGTTAGTGGGCCTCTCTTTGCTAAATACCTAGCTCATTCTTGTGTTTGTCTTTTCCTCTTACCTCACAGTTATTATTTGTGGGGGGCTTCTATCCTACTTTTTGGGGTATTTCCTCTGGAGGCAAGAAAGGTCTTTCTTTTCCCTTCTAGGGGTAGTTAGCTCTCCGGCTGGCGCGAGACGTCTAGGATCAACGTAGGAACGTTCCCCGGCTGCTGGTAGTTGTGGTGCTAGGATTAGTTATATGGTCAGCCCAGTTACCACTGCCCTATGAGCTGGTTTTCTGTATTTACAAACTTAGCATTATTCCTGAGACCCTCTGCCATTGGGGTCATAACAGAGAGCCATTGAGAAGTGGTGTCGGGAGTGCGGTCCATGTAGCCTACGCAGGAAGGACCGTGACAGCCAACGGGCTCCCCTGCGGCCTATCATCACCAAACGGCCGCTCGAGCTGGTCGCGCTGAATCATGTGAAGCTGACACCTAGCCGGTCAGGCTATATCTACGCTCTTACCATCGTAGACCACTACTCCAGATTTTTGGTGGTTGTACCTGTCAAGGATCTAACGGCCAGGACTGCCGCCAAGGCCTTCCAGCAGTACTTTTGTAGGCCCCATGGCTACCCGGAGAAAGTACTGACCGATCAGGGACCAGCCTTCGAAGCAGAAGTGTTCCAAGAGTTCTGTCAACTGTACGGGTGTAAGAAGATCAGAACCACACCGTACCATCCTCAAACCAATGGGATGTGCGAAAAGATGAACCAAGTGGTGATTGACTTATTGAAGACCTTGCCCGTGGCGGAACGGAACCTGTGGCCGACAAAGTTGCCTGACTTGGTGGATATATACAATCACATCCCAGTAAATTCTACCAACTGCACTCCAGCGTACCTGATGCGAGGAAGGTCTAGCCAGTTACCCGTTGATCTGGACATGGGGGTCCTAGTCCCCGAAGATACCTCACCGGATGCAGATTGGGATGTAGAAAGGCAGCAAAGGTACCGCAAAGTACAGGAGTGCGTAGAAAGAAGTCTCGCCAAGGCTAGGCAAAAACAGGAAAGGGACTACAACCAGCATGCTCCTGCGATTCCCCTGTCACCTGGTGAGCAAGTACTCAAACGAAAGAGGAGACTACACAAGCTCGATGATCAATGGGAAGCGGAACCGTATACCATCCTGCCATCTGATTTCGACAACACGAAGGTCTGTCTCATCAGCAAGGACGGAGGGGAGACCTCGATAGCGATATCCAGGGATCACCTTAAGATCTGCCCTGATAAATTGAGAGAGAGGGAAACGGCTCCAGGAATCTCCCCGCCTGTGGAAAAGGAGAAGATGATCCACACTGTCCTTGGTGACTTTCCCCAGTCCTGGACTCAGATAAATCAGGCCATCGTGGTACCTGTTCTAACGGTCCCCCAGCCGAACCCACCAGAAACAAGGGTGGTACCAGATCATCCGGCCCCGCAGCCTCAGGAAGCTCAGCAGATCCGACCTGAAGATGCCATGCCAACCGTTGAAATGGCAAGTCCTCCCTCTGCTATTGGCGAATCTGTCGTACCCACTGTTGGTAGCAGCAGCCCTGAGAGCTCTAGCCTGCCAGTGCTACCCAGACTCACTAGAAGTGTAGCCAGAAGACAGTGCACTACACCAGCGGTAGCAAGCATAGCGGGCCCTGTTAGGTCAATAGCGACCCCTGCGCTGCGAAGGTCCACACGCAGCACTCAGAATCAAACTCCCCTCCGCTACAAAACTTGGAGGTATTAATGAGGGCTGCTATTTAGTTGAAAATGTTTGTGTGCATATCTTCTGTTACAGGTTTTAAAAATGGACAACGGAGTAATGGACAGTGAATTGCTCCAAAAACTTCTAAAAGGGGACCCCTTTGTTTACCCGGGGTCCCCGCTGTTTCAACCACTGAACTGAGAGTCATAAACTGTGCATGACCTAACTTTCGCAACGTTCCATAAGTCCTCACCTCCCATAAAGGGAAGCACTGTTATGTTTAATTGTTTATGATATTTCAAATTGTTGTGTGTTTCCTGTTAACATGTATTGTTGTTCTTGTTTTCCCAGTCCGGGAGTACTGTATTTAACCGGGGGGGAGTGCAGCGCCCCAGAGTCCTGGTCGTTGCAGTAATGTCGCTCTGCCACTAAGGGGAGTGATGTTACGTCTGACTGCACTAAAGGAGTTCACCTGATCAGGTAACACTCACACTACACTTCACACTCCGGCCACCAGGGGGAGTGGTTCTATCTAGTAGGCCACTCCTCACACTCTGGTAAAACTGGGGGTTGGACAGGAAGACAGAGAGAAGTCACTGGGAAGAGCTAGAGAGAGGACCTGTCAGGGATGGGATCCTGACAGATTCCTAAGAAAGGACAAGAAGCGAGGTTTATTGTGCTGAGTGAGAAAAGCAGGAATACAGCAAAGAGGCAATAGGACGAGAAGGAGTTGTGCTGTAAGACCGAGGCAACATCCTTCTGAGGTGCAAACAGTCGGTGGCCGGAACGCCGAGAAAGTAAGAGACTTTAAGTATTACTTCAAACCACGGCAGGGCAGCCAATTATAGGTTGGCTGCCTCACTTAAACACCTAAGCAGACAACAGAGGCAGCTGTGGGAGAGGGGCGACTCTAGAGTCCCGGAAGAACTCCAGGCCTACCCCGTCATACGGGTGCGTCCTAGCCATATCATCTGGGGGACGGAGAGAACGAGCATCAGAGACAGACAGAATCAGTTGTGAGGACTATCCCGGGGTGCTCAGCAGGGAAGGACTACAACACACAAGCGCTAGAAGGTTGACGCTGATTCCCACCTGTTAAGGGGACTCCTGATGTGCCTTCGGACCGGCCGGTCTCAGACAGCCCGGTTAACAGTGCCCTGGAGTGGACACCTCGAGACCTTCAGTAAAGAGGTAAAGAGACTGCAACCTGGTGTCCTCGTTATTGACCGCAACCGGCACTACACCGCACCATAACATCAGCACCAAACCACCATCTTTCATTGTGCGCCCCTCAGCAGGGTCACGGACCGGGTCTAGCCACCGTGACGACCCCAGAGCAGAGACTCAGAGGCCCGGTACCGGGTACCCCTCGGCCCTGCGGCAGTGGGGGCGCTACGTACAGGACAGGTATACTGGGATACGAGCACTGAGACTTAAGAACTAGCAAGCGTGTTTAAGAAACAGAAGAACAACAATGCACAGGCTCCTGCGTTCAGGTGGAGGTGCCTTAAATAATAAGTGTCTCCCAGGCATTGGCTGGGGACACTTTAGGGTGGTGCACGCGCGGCCCCTATAAGAAGGAGGGAGCCTGTTGTGAACTCTGTTTTTGGGCTCCCTCTTGTGGTCACAAGTGGTACTGTGTGAGTGCTATCTTTGGGCTCCCTCTGGTGGCTCTTTTTGTCATTCTGCAGGTCTGTGGCTGGGATCAGCTGTCTCGTTATCTGCTAGTTGGTTTCCTATTTAGCTCACCTGGACTTTCAGTTGTTGCCTGCTGTCGATGTATTCAGTGCTATTTTGATCTCTCCTGACTACCTTCGTTATCAGTCTCTCCAAGAGAAGCTAAGTTTCTGTTTGTTCATTTTTTGATCATCAGTGTTCAATATGTTTCTTGGTTTATTATCTGTCCTTGTCCAGCTTGCTAATATGTGATTTCCTTGCTTGCTGGTAGCTCTAGAGGGCTGAGTTTCTCCCCTCACACCGTTAGTTGGTGTGGGGGTTCTTGAATTCTCAGCGTGGATATTTTGTATAGGGTTTTCTACTGACCGCACAGTTTCCTATCTGTCTTCTGCTATCTAGTACTAGCGGGCCTCATTTGCTGAATCTGTTTTCATTTCTACGTTTGTATTTTCCCCTTACCTCACCGTTATTATTTGTTGGGGGCTTTCTATATCTTTGGGGGTATTTCTCTGAGGCAAGTGAGGTCTTACTTTCTATCTCTAGGGGTAGCTAGTTTCTCAGGCTGCGTCGTGACGTCTAGGAATTCAGGCACGTTCACCGGCTACCTTTAGTGTGTTTGGTTAGGATCAGGATTGCGGTCAGTCCAGTTACCTCCTCCCTAGAGCTCGTTCTATGTTCAGTTACTTAGCTCGTCAGTTCTGTGATCCTCAGCCACTAAGGATCATAACAGTACAGTAGGCCAAAGAGTGTTAATGCATCACAGAAGTGGGATAAGAGAAGTCCTGAGTGCAATTTTTTTTTTTTCCTCCCTTTGCTGCAGTCTGTCCAGCTTCTCTCATCCCCTTAATCTCTGGGTGGCTTTGAGTTCAGCTGCAGACATGGATATTCAGAGTCTGACTTCTAGTGTGGATCATCTTGCTGCAAGGGTGCAAAGCATTCAGGATTTTGTTGTTCACAGTCCTATGTCAGAGCCAAAAATACCTATTCCTGAGTTGTTTTCTGAAGATAGATCTAGGTTTCTGAATTTTAAGAATAATTGTAAATTATTTCTTTCCTTGAGACCTCGTTCCTCTGGTGATTCCGCTCAGCAAGTTAAAATTGTTATCTCCTTGTTACGTGGCGACCCTCAAGATTGGGCTTTCTCCCTGGCGCCAGGAGATCCTGCATTGCTGAATGTGGATGCGTTTTTTCTGGCGCTTGGACTGCTTTATGAGGAACCTAATCTTGAGAACCAGGCAGAAAAGGCTTTGCTGGCCCTATCTCAGGGACAGGATGAAGCAGAGGTGTATTGTCAAAAATTTAGGAAATGGTCAGTGCTTACTCAATGGAATGAGTGTGCCCTGGCTGCAAATTTCAGAGAAGGTCTTTCTGAAGCCATTAAGAATGTTATGGTGGGGTTCCCCACGCCTGCAAGTCTGAATGACTGAATGGCTTTGGCCATTCAGATTGATCGGCGTTTGCGGGAGCGCAAATCTGCGCACTATCTGGCGGTGTTTTCTGAACAGAGACCTGAGTCTATGCAATGTGACAGAATTCTGACCAGAATTGAGCGGCAAAGTCATAGACGTCAAAATGGGTTGTGCTTTTACTGTGATGATTCTACTCATGTTATCTCAGCATGCTCTAAGCGCTTAAAAAAAATCGCTAAATCTGTCACCGTTGGTACTATACAGCCTAAATTCATTTTGTCTGTTACTTTGATTTGTTCTTTGTCATCCTACTCGGTTATGGCTTTTGTGGATTCAGGTGCTGCCCTGAATCTGATGGATTTGTCGTTTGCCAGACGCTGTGGTTTGGTCCTGGAGCCTTTAAAATTCCCTATTCCACTGAGTGGAATTGATGCTACACCATTGGCTGAGAATAAGCCTCAGTATTGGACTCAAGTGACCATGTGCATAACTCCTATACATCAGGAGGTGATTCGCTTTCTTGTGCTGCATAATTTGCATGATGTTGTCGTTTTGGGTCTGCCATGGTTGCAGGCCCATAATCCAGTTCTGGATTGGAAAGCTATGTCTGTGTCAAGTTGGGGTTGCCAGGGGATTCATATCGATGCTCCTTTGGTGTCAATTGCTTCTTCCACTCCTTATGAGGTCCCTGAGTTTTTGTCGGACTACCAGGATGTATTTGATGAGCCCAGATCCGGTGCCCTGCCTCCTCATAGGGATTGTGATTGTGCTATAAATTTGATTCCTGGTAGTAAGTTCCCTAAGGGACGACTTTTAATTTGTCTGTACCAGAACATGCCGCTATGCGGAGTTATATAAAGGAGTCTTTGGAGAAGGGACATATTCGGCCGTCCTCATCCCCTCTTGGTGCAGGATTATTTTTTGTGGCCAAGAAGGATGGTTCTCTGAGACCTTGTATAGATTATCGTCTTCTAAATAAAATCACGGTCAAATTTCAGTATCCTTTGCCATTATTGTCTGATCTGTTTGCTCGGATTAAGGGGTCCAGTTGGTTCACCAAGATAGATCTTTGTGGTGCGTATAACCTTGTGCGTATTAAGCAGGGGGACGAATGGAAAACAGCATTTAATACGCCCGAAGGCCATTTTGAGTACTTGGTGATGCCTTTTTGACTCTCTAATGCTCCTTCTGTGTTTCAGTCCTTCATGCATGACATCTTCCGAGAATATCTGGATAAATTTATGATTGTGTATCTGGATGACATTTTGGTCTTTTCTGAGGATTGGGAGTCCCATGTGAAGCAGGCCAGGATGGTATTTCAGGTCCTGCGTGCTAATGCCTTTTTTTTTGAAGGGCTCAAAATGTCTCTTCGGAGTACCGAAGGTTTCCTTTTTGGGTTTTATTTTTTCTCCTTCTACTATTGAGATGGACCCAGTCAAGGTCCAGGCAATTCATGACTGGACTCGGCCTACATCTGTTAAGAGTCTTCAGAAGTTATTGGGTTTTGCTAATTTTTACCGTCGCTTCATTGCTAATTTTTCTGGCGTGGTTAAACCCTTGACGGATTTGACCAAGAAGGGTTCTGATGTGACTAATTGGTCTTCTGCGGCCGTGGAAGCCTTTCAGGAGCTGAAGCGCCGGTTTTCTTCGGCTCCAGTTTTATGTCAGCCTGATATCTCTCTTCCTATTCAGGTCGAGGTTGATGCTTCTGAGATTGGAGCAGGGGCTGTTTTGTCGCAGAGAAGCTCTGATTGCTCTGTGATGAAGCCTTGTGCTTTCTTTTCAAGAAAGTTTTCGCCTGCCGAGCGGAATTATGATGTTGGTAATCGGGAGTTGTTGGCTATGAAGTGGGCATTTGAGGAGTGGCGACATTGGCTCGAGGGAGCTAAGCATCGTGTGGTGGTCTTGACTGATCACAAAAATCTGATCTATCTCGAGTCTGCCAAGTGGCTGAATCCTAGACAGGCTCGTTGGTCATTGTTTTTCTCCCGTTTCGATTTCGTGGTCTCGTACCTGCCTGGTTCGAAGAACGTGAAGGCTGATGCTCTTTCTAGGAGTTTTGTGCCTGACTCTCCGGGAGTTTCAGAGCCGGCTGGTATCCTCAGAGAGGGAGTGATTTTGTCTGCCATTTCCCCAGATTTGCGACGAGTGCTGCAGGAATTTCAGGCGGATAGACCTGACCGTTGTCCACCAGAGAGACTGTTTGTCCCAGATAGATGGACCAGCAGAGTTATTTCCGAGGTTCATTCTTCGGTGTTGGCAGGCCATCCTGGAATTTTTGGTACCAGAGATTTGGTGGCTAGGTCCTTCTGGTGGCTTTCCTTGTCGCGGGATTTGTGCTCGGGCTAAGCCTTGCTGTTCTCGTGCCAGCGGTTTGCTTTTGCCTTTGCCTGTCCCGAAGAGGCCTTGGACGCACATTTCCATGGATTTTATTTCGGATCTTCCAGTCTCTCAGAGAATGTCTGTCATCTGGGTGGTGTGTGATCGTTTTTCTAAAATGGTCCATTTGGTGCCCTTGCCTAAGTTGCCTTCCTCCTCCGATTTGGTTCCTCTATTTTTTCAGAATGTGGTTCGCTTGCACGGCATCCCTGAAAATATTGTGTCTGACAGAGGATCCCAGTTTGTGTCCAGATTTTGGCGGATCTTTTGTGCTAAGATGGGCATTGATTTGTCTTTTTCGTCTGCCTTCCATCCTCAGACGAATGGCCAAACCGAGCGAACTAATCAGACCTTGGAAGCTTATTAAAGATGTTTTGTTTCTGCTGATCAGGATGATTGGGTTACTTTTTTGCCATTGGCCGAGTTTGCCCTTAATAATCGGGCTAGTTCTGCTAGTACGTTGGTTTCGCCTTTTTTTGTAATTCTGGCTTTCATCCTCGTTTTTCCTCGGGTCAGGTGGAGCCGTCTGACTGTCCTGGGGTGGATTCTGTGGTGGATAGGTTGCAGCAGATTTGGAACCATGTGGTGGACAATTTGAAGTTGTCACAGGAGAAGGCTCAGCGCTTTGCCAACCGCCGTCGCGGTGTGGGTCCCCGACTTCGTGTTGGGGATTTGGTATGGCTGTCTTCTCGGTATGTTCCTATGAAGGTCTCCTCTCCTAAGTTCAAGCCTCGCTTCATCGGTCCTTATAAGATTTTGGAAATCCTTAACCCTGTGTCATTTTGTTTGGACCTCCCAGCGTCGTTTGCCATTCATAATGTGTTCCATAGGTCTTTGTTGCGGAGGTATGTGGTGCCTGTGGTTCCTTCTGTTGGGCCCCCTGCTCCGGTGCTGGTTGAGGGAGAATTGGAGTACGTGGTGGAGAAGATCTTGGATTCTCGTATTTCTAGACGGAGGCTTCAGTATTTGGTTAAGTGGAAGGGCTATGGTCAGGAGGATAATTCCTGGGTTGTCGCCTCTGATGTTCATGCGGCCGATTTGGTTCGTGCCTTCCATGTTGCTCATCCTGATCGCCCTGGGGGTTTTGATGAGGGTTCGGTGACCCCTCCTCAAGGGGGGGGGTACTGTTGTGAACTCTGTTTTTGGGCTCCCTCTTGTGGTCACAAGTGGTACTGTGTGAGTGCTATCTTTGGGCTCCCTCTGGTGGCTCTTTTTGTCATTCTGCAGGTCTGTGGCTGGGATCAGCTGTCTCGTTATCTGCTAGTTGGTTTCCTATTTAGCTCACCTGGACTTTCAGTTGTTGCCTGCTGTCGATGTATTCAGTGCTATTTTGATCTCTCCTGACTACCTTCGTTATCAGTCTCTCCAAGAGAAGCTAAGTTTCTGTTTGTTCATTTTTTGTTCATCAGTGCTCAATATGTTTCTTGGTTTATTATCTGTCCTTGTCCAGCTTGCTAATATGTGATTTCCTTGCTTGCTGGTAGCTCTAGAGGGCTGAGTTTCTCCCCTCACACCGTTAGTTGGTGTGGGGGTTCTTGAATTCTCAGCGTGGATATTTTGTATAGGGTTTTCTACTGACCGCACAGTTTCCTATCTGTCTTCTGCTATCTAGTACTAGCGGGCCTCATTTGCTGAATCTGTTTTCATTTCTACGTTTGTATTTTCCCCTTACCTCACCGTTATTATTTGTTGGGGGCTTTCTATATCTTTGGGGGTATTTCTCTGAGGTAAGTGAGGTCTTACTTTCTATCTCTAGGGGTAGCTAGTTTCTCAGGCTGCGTCGTGACATCTAGGAATTCAGGCACGTTCACCGGCTACCTTTAGTGTGTTTGGTTAGGATCAGGATTGCGGTCAGTCCAGTTACCTCCTCCCTAGAGCTCGTTCTATGTTCAGTTACTTAGCTCGTCAGTTCTGTGATCCTCAGCCACTAAGGATCATAACAGGAGCCCACACGTGCCCTTAGAACAGTGCCTGGGGAGCTGCGCGCTGTGCGTGTAACCCAGGTAGCGGCAGAGCAGGAAGGAGAAGGAGGAGCGGAATGTGGGCCATGGCAGTGAGTTAGTTGGTGTCCTTGCTGGGGGATAGGGGCAGCAAGGATTCCGGCACTACAGTTTGCAGGGAATTTTTGCCAAACATCTTGGATAACTGACCCCAGATCTTTTGTGGATTTCACTTGTACAAATCCTTCTGTCCTTTCATGTAATCCCAGACAGACTGGATGATGTGAGATTAGGGCTCCGTATCATTAATTCCTTACACTGCAAATAATTTTTAATGGCATTGGCTGCATGTTTAGCGTTGTTGTGCTGCTTCAGAATAAATTTGGAGCCAATGAGACTCATCCCTGATGGTATTGCATGATGGATGAATATCTGCTTGTATTTCTAAGCATTGAGGAAACCAAGAATCGAGCAACATTGTGGACCGTAGATGCAGTGGCCGGCCAATGAATCTTAGTGCAGCAGATGAAAGACACATCATACTTTCTTTCAAAATCAGTAGATGTCCAGCAGTGCCATCAGCTCAGAACTGGCAGCAACCAGTGGGACCCAGCTACACCCAAATAAATGTTTGCAGAAGCCTTGCTAGAAGTGGTCTTCATGGTAGAATTGTGTCCATAAACCATATGTATTCAACGTAGAAACAAGGCCAAGTGACTATGCGCTAAAACATAGGACATCGGGTACTGAAAAATAGAAGCTGGTGCTCTGGACAATTTAGTAATGAGCCACACTGTGAGTGTGTCCATTTACTCAAAATGCTACAAGGGCCCCTATGTGCAGTTGGGGGCCCAAGTCCAAATTTTGCCCCAGGGCCCATCGGACATTAGTTACATCACTGAAATATATATGTGTGTGTGTATATGTGTACATATCTACTATATAATTGTCTAAGGAGGGTCACTTCCGTCTGTCCTTCTGTCTGCAACGGTTATTCGTTCGCTGATTGGTCTCGCCAGCTGCCTGTCATGGCTGTCGCGACCAATCAGCGACGCGCACAGTCCGGAAAAAGATGGCCGCTCCTTACTCTCCGCACTCACTGCCCGGCGCCCGCATACTCCCCTCCGCTCACCGCTCACACAGGGTTAATGCCGGCGGTAACAGACCGCGTTATGCTTCGGGTAACGCACTCTGTTACCGCTGCTACTAACCCTGTGTGACCAAGTTTTTTTACTATTGACGCAGCCTATGCAGCGCCAATAGTAAAAGCATCTATTGTTAAAAATAATAATACAAAAAAAAACGATTACGGTATATACTCACCTACGCCGCCTTTCCCGCTCCTCGTGATGCAACCGGCACGTTCTGGTGGCACAGATGGTCTGGCAGAAGGACCTGCCATGACGTCACGGTCATGTGACCGCGACGTCATCACAAGTCCTGCACGGAAAGGACCTGCCGCGACGTCACAGTCATGTGACCGCTACACGGTCATGTGACCGCGACGTCATGACAGGTCCTGCACGACAAGGACCTGCCGTGACGTCACGGTCATGTGGCCGCGTCACGGTCACGTGACCGCGACGTCATCACACCCTGGGACCGGAAGATGCCGCCTGCACCCCACACAGGCGACAGCTACAACACGCCTGCGGAAGGTGAGTATATGTTTATTTTTTATTTTTTTAACCTGTGTCATAAGTGGCTGGGCAATATACTACATAGCTGGGCAATATACTACATGGGCTGTGCAATGTACTACGTGGCTCTGTGCTGTATACTACGTCACTGGGCAATATACTACATCATTGGGCAATATACTATGTGGCTCTGCTGTATACTACGTCACTGGGCAATATACAATGTAACTGGGCAATATACTACGTGGCTGGGCAATATACTACGTGGCTGGGCAATATACTACATCACTGGGCAATATACAATGTAACTAGGCAATATACTACATGGCTGGGCAATATACTACGTCGCTGGGCAATATACTATGTGGCTGGGCAATATACTACGTGTCTGGGCAATATACTACGTCACTGGGCAATATACTACGTGGCTGGGCAATATACTACGTGGCTGGGCAATATACTACGTGGACATACATATTCTAGAATACCCAATGCGATAGAATTGGGCAACCATCTAGTACTGTATATATTCAACTTAAAACCTGTACATTTTTCTTGTGGGAAGTCTAATAGGCGTAATCCAGTATTACCTAACCTTGCATAGAAGCCCATGTATCTGATCCTTTTAATTCCTAGTTACACCTGTCAAAGGTACTGGATGCAAATATCTGCTGTTTTAAAGACTTGCGCACTTCCTTACATTTCGTAAATGTAGAGGTCTGGAAGCCAAAGATTTTGGCCAGGAGACACAATTTTCTCAATTCCACAAAATTCCTCAGGAATCCAGTTCATAAATTCATTTTTCCATTCCTAAATTGAAATGCGTGTTAGTAATTTTTAATCAACCTTGTAAACAAAAAGTTTTTTAATCAGGTTTTTTCCCCCCTAGTTCTGAATACTTTCTGTTTCTGTTTAAATGACCACTCCAGGTAAAACAATTCTGAGCATATTTCGAGAGTAAACCGTGCCTTAGAAAGTTGCAAATCTTGGCGTGTGCTAAATTTATGGCAAAAAAAAAAAAATGGAATAATGCGGAGAAAGCTGGGCGTGATTTTATGCGTTCTGCAGTCCAAAATGGGCAGAATTTTTTATACCACAAGATTTTAGCGCTTGAGTCTCAGCAGAGATTTTAGCGCTTGCTGCGAGAATAGAAATGTGACGAGGACAGGACGTGTGACGGTGAGGAGTGGAGGGGCTGGAGAGGTGAGCGGTGAGGTGAGTACAAGGATTTTTTTTTATGGCTCTTTACTGCGCTAGATAATTGACCTACAATTTTTTCCCATGTGTTTACTGTGCACTAGAGGTGCATTTCCCCCATGATACATTATATGTGAACAGAGTCCTGTTCACACTGAGCCCGAAACGCGATGGAGTTTGCAAATATTGTAATGCTTGCTGATACAAAGTTTTTATGAAGAAGTGAATATAGTTACAACACATTTTATTCCCCAAGTGCTGGACTATTGTTCTTTTTGCAGGGTCTGATGGGGATGTGTTGGTCGCAGGTAGCTGAAGAACACCAAATCCTTGGGTCATGCACTAACCCTCAATGGATATACTTCCGAGAGTGTTACTTCAAAGGTATGTCCACATGAGACATATTTTCACTGGAATAATCTGCAATGAATATTGAGTAAAGGTTTAGTCTCTTACCATAATGAACCAGATGTAGGTTGTCAGAGATTGAAGGCTTGTATCCTAACACAAAAAGTAAAATATTAATTACATAATAATTAAGGAGGTGCAGATTGACGCTCCTGAGCCATAATAAAAAATGTATAACATGTCCCATTGAATAGCAAGTGCCTTTGTCTTCTGCAGTGTCACTTCGAACAGATAAGCTGTGGGGCAGGGAGGTCAAGGAATCCGAGGTCAAACCAAGAGAATGCATCAGAGACAAAAGAATAACACAACCGAATAGTCAGGAGCAAGTCCGAGGTCAGGCACCAAGGGTCAGAGAGCAAGTCCAAGGTCAGCCACCAAGGGTCAGAGAACAAGTCCGAGGTCAGGCACCAAGGGTCAGAGAGCAAGTCCAAGGTCAGCCACCAAGGGTCAGAGAACAAGTCCGAAGTCAGGCACCAAGGATCAGAGAACAAGTCCGAGGTCAGGCACCAAGGGTCAGAGAACAAGTCCGAGGTCAGGCACCAAGGGTCAGAGCAAGTCTGAGGTCAGGCACCAAGGGTCAGAGAACAAATCCGAGGTCAGGCACAAAGGGTCAGAGAACCTTAAATATAACCTGTCAGCAGGATTGTGCTCAGCAACCTACATACAGTGTCAGGTTAGTGCGGTTACACTGATTACAATGATACCTGAGTGATAAAATCCGTCTTGTGGTTGTTGTTTAACCCCTTCATTACCGGAGGTATTTTCATTTTTATGTTTTCGTTTTTGCTCCCCTTCTTCCCAGAGCCATAACTTTTTTTATTTTTCTGTCAATATGGCCATGTGAGAGCTTGTATTTTGCGGGACGAGTTGTACTTTTGAACGACACCATTGGTTTTACCATATTGTGTACTGGAAAACGGGAATAAATTCAGTGTGCTGAAGTTGCAAAAAAGTACAATTCCACAATTGTTTTTTGTTTTGCTTTTTTTACTATGTTAATTAAATGCTGAAACTGATCTGCCACTATGATTCTCCAGGTCATTACGAGTTCATAGACACCAAACATGTCTAGGTAAGTTTTTATCTAAGTGGTGAAAAAAATTCAAAATTTTGTTTAAAAAAATTGCGCCATTTTCTGATACCCGTAGCGTCTCCATTTTTCGTGATCTTGGGTTGGGTGAGGGCTTATGTTTTGTGTGCTAAGCTGATGTTTTTAATGATACCATTTTGGTGCAGAAACGTTCTTTTGATCAACTCTTATTGCATTTGAATGCAATGTTGCACGACTAAAATAACGTAATTCTGGCGTATTTACTTTTTTTTCTCGGTATGCCGTTTAGCGATCGGGTTAATTCTTTTTTATGTTTATAGATCGGGCTATTTTGAATGCGACGATACCAAATATGTGTATGTTTGATTTTTTTTGTTTTATTGTTTTATTTTGTATGAGGCAAAAGGGAGTGATTTGGACTTTTATAATGTTTTTTATATTTGTAAAAAGATTTTTTTTTCTACCTTTGGCATGCTTCAATAGTCTCCATGGGAGACTAGAAGCTGCCATAACCCGATCGCCTCTCTGCTACATACAGGCGATGATCAGATCGCCTGTATGTAGCAAAATTGCTGACTTGGCCACTGGTGGCGCTCATAACAATCCAGCAGTAACAACCAAAGAGGTCTGCTGGAGACCTCTGGTTGTCATGGCAACAGGTCTGCCTTCTGCTGCATTAGTCGTTTGGCCAGAAAAGAGCAGAGCTGTCAATAAAGTAAGAGCAACAAAAACCTACAAACAATAAGAATACAAAGGACAAAAATTACATTTCATAAATCATAAACATTCTCTTTTTATCTGTTTTTATCTCATTTTGTTTGTTGACTAATAAAAATTTATGGATTCTAATTTTTGGCCTTTGTTCTCCTAATGTTTGTAGGTTTTGTTGTTCTTTAAGGAGAGCCCTGGACTATTCAGGTAAATTATAGGTACCGTAATTACAACTAAGTAAGAGGATTGTGGCACTGGTGGTTGAGTAATGATGTAGACTAATGCACTTACTATTCGTCGGTCCACCCCCAATGCACTTCCAGCCTCATTAGCATGTGTTTTCTGGATTTTCTTAGAGCTGGAGCAACTCTTTTGGGCCATACAGGTCTCCAGGGGTGGACACAGACCGAAGAGGGCCCCTGTGAAAGACCAATATATGGGCCTTTTGTAGTGCAAATGTTCATCATAATGCACAGTTCCACGTGCTTTGGAGGTGGTAGTGGCCCCCTTACCTTACAAGAATCAGAGATTTTAGGGAACAGAGAAATGTATAAAAATTACTTATGGTGGTGTCTTACCATGCTGACGACCGTATACAAGGACAGGTCAATATACACTGTGGTTGGAGTTTTCCAGTTCTTGACTGGACGAACTGACTCTCCTGGAATATTGTCATTATTACCGAGGTTTTGTGCTAAGCCATAGAAGCTACAGATCATCTCAGAGCTGCTCGTACCTAGGAGAAAGTATAAGAAGACCCGTTGGCAAAGATAGGTAGAGATGAGCGAACCTATTCGTAGGACCTTGGTCCAGTGACCGTGTCACTATTCCAAGGCTGCTCGATGGGATCCAAGCCAACTGCCTCCTACCAGCCGCCTCTTCTGATTAGTAGGCATGGAGTGATGTCGTCATTGCAGCATGACACATGCATGATGTCACATCAGGGCTACTAATCAGAAGAGATGTGGGGGGATGCTGCAGGGACAAAGCGGTTTGCGGGCTCCTGTCCTGCTGACAAGACCGAGTTGGCCGATGGACCAGAGTCCTGCAAATCTCATTATAGGTGAATAGAATATGTCATCTGAATAATACAATTGAACGATACATTATCGGAAGTGACTAAATCTATGAGAAATCCATGCTGTATGGTTCAATAATACGCTAAGCATAAGGCTGTACAGATGCTATACATGGTTAAAGAAGTCTTTACTGCCGCAGAGGATCCAGCCATTCACAGTATATAGGGTAGTCAGAAATTCTCATAACTTAGTAGACTGGTCATGAAGAGCACATCGACGAAGCATTTCATTGTGAAATGCGCGTCGGGTGTGGTGGACACCTGGACCTTCCTTGACTTTACTGGTTATGTGTTTTATTTATTTATTTACATTTCTTGCAATTGTTTATGTGCTGTTTATGACCAATTCTGAATTGATGATATTGCTGCTCAGCATAACTTGTCATACTTTATACTTTTGTCCTAGTCCCTATGACATTGAGTCCGATATCTGACAATATTATCAGATGCTTCCGGACTACTGACCCTACGTATCCATTATAAAATATTAAGTGACTTACCCCATTGGATGATTGAGATCAGCAAGAAAATACTGCGTGGAATCATTTCACAGAGAATAGAGCTTTCTGATCTTTCTCCTTTTGTACATATATTCCTGTACTTTCTGTAATTCGGGCAAGGGAGGTGCTCTGTTCTAGATTGCAAAGAATCCGGTGTAAGGCATCAAAGTGGAAAAACTTGTTTAAAAGAAATCTAACTCTATCCTTACTCCATAGCTTCATGAGAATGTTTGCTATAATTAATACAATATTCTATTATAGGTTTACTAAATACATAATTTAGCTGTATTGTTCATTACGTTTAATTGTTTGAAAGCAAATATGAATGTAGCGTAATTTCATTTTGTTCTCAATAAACGAATTTAAAAAAAAAAAAGAAATCTAACTCCTTCAAAACTTTTTCGGGAGGCCAGGGGTTGAAGGGATAGGTGAAGAAAGTTTATATTTTGAAAGGGGTTTGCTCTTTCCTCCAAAGGACCATTTTTTAATTTGTCTAAGGCCGGTTTCACACGTCAGTGGCTCCGGTACGTGAGGTGACAGTTTCCTCACGTACCGGAGCCACTGACACACGTAGACACATTGAAATCAATGCATCTGTGCAGATGTCATTGATTTTTTGCGGACTGTGTCTCCGTGTGCCAAACACGGAGACATGTCAGTGTTCGTGGGAGCGCACGTATTACACGGACCCATTAAAGTCAATGGGTCCGTGTAAAACACGTACCGCACACGGATGTTTTCCGTGTGCAGTCCGTAAGCACTGTCCCCCCAGCATGGTGCTGAAGCCGCCATGCATCCGTTCTCTCCAGCGCTCGCTGGGGAGAAGGGATGAAAAATCTTTTTTTTGTTATTTTTTTGTGTTTAAAATAAACTTTAGGGCATCCTCCCCCCTCCCACCCCCTGTGCGCCTGGCCGCCGGCATTAAAATACTCACCCGCCTCCCTCGACGCTTGCTCTCCGCCCCGCAGCTTCTCCTGTATGAGCGGTCACGTGGTGCCACCCATTACAGTGATGAATATGCGGCTCCACCCCTATGGGAGGTGGAGCCGCATATTCATCAACTGAAATGGGCGGCACCACGTGACCGCTCATACAGGAGAAGCTGTGAGGCGGAGAGCAAGCGTCGAGGGAGGCGGGTGAGTATTTTAATGCCGGCGGCCAGGCGCACAGGGGGTGGGAGGGGGGAGTGCAGCGCCCCAGAGTCCTGGTCGTTGCAGTACTGTGGCCCCGCCACTATGGGGAGCCATGGTACGTCTGATGGCACTGAAGGAGTTCATCTGACCAGGTATCACAGTCACCAATACATTTCACAGCAGGGCCACCAGGGGGAGCTAAGGGTGCTATTTATTAGGCCACTCCCCACCATTGTGGGTAAACTGGGGGTCAGGCAGGAAGTTAGCACAGAAAGCTGACTGGATATGAACCAGGCAACACCTTGTGGCAGAGGGTGTTGCAGGGGAGGATTCGGTAGGGCCTCTGTCAGGTTTGGGACCCTGATGGAGACCTGGCTACAGGAAAGAAAGTAACGGGACCGTGCCTGCACTGAGAAGCGGCGGTGCCCTAAGGAAGGACTAGAGGAGAGATATATTGTGCTGAGTGAGAAACGAGATCGAAGCAATAGGAGAATACCAGTAGGAGTCGTGCTGTAAGAACGAGGCAACATCCTACTGAGGCGCACAACCGGTGGCCGGAACGCCGAGAGAGTATTATAACTTTGAGCTTCAAGCAATACTCTAAACAGCGGCAGGACAGTCAGTCTCAGGCGGGCTGTCTCACTCAAATCACCTATGAAGTCTTGGGGGGCAACTTGTGGAGAGGGGCGTCTCTAGGGTCCCGGAAGAGCTCCGAGCCTACCCGTCAAACGGGTGCCGTCCCAACCAGATCAACAGGGAGGGACGGAGGATTAGCAGAACATCATCTAATCGAGTTGTGAGGGAACTTAAGAAACAGACACAACAGTTGTGGGGTACTTTCCGTAAGCACAGCAGGGAAGGACTGCAACACATAGCGCTAAGAAGGAAGGCACTGATTTCCACCTGCGAAGTGAACTCTGGAAGTGCTATTGGACCGGCCGGACTTGCGCAGCCTGGTAAACCGTATCCTGGACTGAGGACCCAGAGATCTTCAGTAAAGAGGTAAAGAGACTGCAACCTGGTGTCCTCGTTATTTACCGCGACCTGCACCCCACAACTGCACCATCATCACCACTTATTCTACCTGACGTCCCCCGCTGACAGACAGGGCCACGGACCGGGCCTAGCCACCGTGACATCCCCAGAACTGAACAGAGATTCCCAGAGGCCCGGCTCCGGGTATCCCTCGGCCCTGCGGCGGTGTGGGGGCACTCCAACTTGGCGTCACGAACAGGATCTACTTAAGCCTGAAGAATCAGGTCATGTGTGCCTTGGAACTGTGATTTGTTGTGCTTGGACTGTACTTTATTGAATGGACTGTGCTGTGCTGTTAACCGCCAAAACCGCCGCCATTACAGCGCTAAGGAGAGCGCAGGAGAAGAAGAAGGGCGTGGAAGTGGGCGTGAACAAGCTGAAGAGCGTGAAAGACAATGGCCGCCCATTCTAAATATCTCGGCCCCTTGAGGACGTGTCCGTCAGCAGCCGAGATCCGCCTCCTGATCCTCAATGGTGGGCAGAGACAGCGAAAACGAAACCGCCCACGAAGAAGAGAGCGGGAAAAGGACCAGGAAGAAGAAGCGAGCAACATGGAGGACGCCATGGCCAGCCGCCCGGAGCCGGAGCGTGGGGTCGGAGCCGAGGACTCCCCCAGCTACCCGGAGAGGCACCGCAGCCAGACCTCCACAGTTGAAGCTGACCTCCTGCAGACCGGAGCGGACAAGCTGATCCACCAACCCCGGCGGACGCAGCTGAGCACTGAGGCCGGGTGGAAGAAGACCATCATCGGAGCCTCACCAGACGCCTGTCGGCAGCCTCGCTTGGTCCGGAGCAGGGAAGAAGGACCGGAGCTCCGAAGCTGGAAAGCAAGGCCCTGCCGGAAAGCAGAATGCTGCAAGCAGAGATGACAACGTCGCAGCACAAGGCCCCGCAACCAGCGTTCCAGACCCCAGCGGAGACGGAGCAGACCGGCACCGGAGGAACCGCATCTGAAGCAGGTAGGAAGAACGACCCTACCCTGATGATTGACACCACTCCAGTGACTGCTAGTGCCACCGCTACTGACTCCGTTCCAGTGACTGATCTTGCAGCAGCGCTACCTGCTGCCCTGACTAAGACTACCTCTGAACCGACGAGTCCCAGCACTACTACTACAGAGTGCATTATCTCTACCACTGAACTTACTACTAAAACTGACATTCGAACCCAGATTATACCTGAAAAACCGACTAGTGACATTGATACCGCATCGGATGAGAAGTCGAACAGAGATCTTCCCAGGCCAGGAAGTGTTCGCTACCAACTGATGCCTTGCAACCTACTATGAGGATAAACCTCGGAACCACGAATATGTAAATAGTTCGTTTAACTGTTTGTTTTCCTGATTTTGCTGCTGAACCCGTCCAGGGTTAATTCTTCATGGATCCCTTTGCTGACCCGGGATCCCTGTTGTTTTGTTTATTTTTCTCAAGTTTGCACAAAGTTTACAGAACTGCCGTAATCATGAACAGTGCATGATACAAACTTCCTGTATATAGTTTGCACCTTCTTAAAGGCGCTTCCTACTGGTTTTACTTGGAAAGAGACTCTTTGCGAAGATACCATACCGGAGCCTTTGCTGAGTAAGGACTGGTAGCCTGAGAAGATATGCTACCTCATGAAGACATGATCCCCTCTTAAAGGGGATGTTCAGTTGTTGCACTTGAGGAGATATGTTATGACGATGATGTTTACATGTAAAGTTATATGTATTGGATTAAGTTAATTGTAACCAAAATGCTGATAATGTTCTTTGGGGAGAGAATGTGAGAGCAGGAAGAAAGGTGTAACAGGCCCGTAGGGGGTAGACATAGTGTCTCACATAGTTGTAAGTACGAAAGTTGATAATGTTAATAGATAATGGGGATAGAAGGTAAACCCTGAGTCCTCCTTAGAAAGTTAGTTACTTGTAAAAGGAAGAGTTGATAATGTGTTGCAGAAGGACAGAAAGTAAACCCGTAGGGGTTAGGTGGTGAGTCCTCTTAGGAGCCATATGCAGATGGCTCAGTGCTCTTAAACAGAAAGTATGTTATGTTCTATACTGTGTATAGTAGTTGAAAAGACAGAAGGCTCGGGCTGAGAGGAGCGGTCCTGTAAGAAAGGAGAGGCAGTAGGTCTGGCGCCGTTAGGACAGGCGGTCCTGCAGATTAAAGAAGGAGAATATAAAGTTAAACTTGCCTTATAATGTGATTATAAGAAGGTCTTTAATGGATGCCGAGTGTACGTCCTTAAGGGCGATGTTAAATTATTGTTCCAGAATTTATACTAAGTAGAATACCCGGTTGGGTAACAGGAGTTATTTATAGCCTGTAATTTATAATATTTAACCATGTTTTGCAACGTTCAAGTGTCCTCACCTCCCATAAAGGGAAGCCTGTTCAAGTATACTTATTGTTATTTGCACTCACAAAAATTGTATGTCTTTTTGCTAACCTGTATTGTTGTTTTCTTCCCAGTCCCGGAGTACTGGATTTAACCGGGGGGGAGTGCAGCGCCCCAGAGTCCTGGTCGTTGCAGTACTGTGGCCCCGCCACTATGGGGAGCCATGGTACGTCTGATGGCACTGAAGGAGTTCATCTGACCAGGTATCACAGTCACCAATACATTTCACAGCAGGGCCACCAGGGGGAGCTAAGGGTGCTATTTATTAGGCCACTCTCCACCATTGTGGGTAAACTGGGGGTCAGGCAGGAAGTTAGCACAGAAAGCTGACTGGATATGAACCAGGCAACACCTTGTGGCAGAGGGTGTTCCAGGGGAGGATTCGGTAGGGCCTCTGTCAGGTTTGGGACCCTGATGGAGACCTGGCTACAGGAAAGAAAGTAACGGGACCGTGCCTGCACTGAGAAGCGGCGGTGCCCTAAGGAAGGACTAGAGGAGAGATATATTGTGCTGAGTGAGAAACGAGATCGAAGCAATAGGAGAATACCAGTAGGAGTCGTGCTGTAAGAACGAGGCAACATCCTACTGAGGCGCACAACCGGTGGCCGGAACGCCGAGAGAGTATTATAACTTTGAGCTTCAAGCAATACTCTAAACAGCGGCAGGACAGTCAGTCTCAGGCGGGCTGTCTCACTCAAATCACCTATGAAGTCTTGGGGGGCAACTTGTGGAGAGGGGCGTCTCTAGGGTCCCGGAAGAGCTCCGAGCCTACCCGTCAAACGGGTGCCGTCCCAACCAGATCAACAGGGAGGGACGGAGGATTAGCAGAACATCATCTAATCGAATTGTGAGGGAACTTAAGAAACAGACACAACAGTTGTGGGGTACTTTCCGTAAGCACAGCAGGGAAGGACTGCAACACATAGCGCTAAGAAGGAAGGCACTGATTTCCACCTGCGAAGTGAACTCTGGAAGTGCTATTGGACCGGCCGGACTTGCGCAGCCTGGTAAACCGTATCCTGGACTGAGGACCCAGAGATCTTCAGTAAAGAGGTAAAGAGACTGCAACCTGGTGTCCTCGTTATTTACCGCGACCTGCACCCCACAACTGCACCATCATCACCACTTATTCTACCGGACGTCCCCTGCTGACAGACAGGGCCACGGACCGGGCCTAGCCACCGTGACATC
This sequence comes from Ranitomeya variabilis, assembly GCF_051348905.1. Lineage (NCBI taxonomy): Eukaryota > Metazoa > Chordata > Amphibia > Anura > Dendrobatidae > Ranitomeya > Ranitomeya variabilis. The sequence continues at coordinate 576,350,063 of NC_135233.1, read as the reverse complement.
CCCAGAACTGAACAGAGATTCCCAGAGGCCCGGCTCCGGGTATCCCTCGGCCCTGCGGCGGTGTGGGGGCGCTCCAGGAGGATGCCCTAAAGTTTATTTTAAACACAAAAAAACAAACAAAAAAATTTTTTTCATCCCTTCTCCCCAGCGAGCGCTGGAGAGAACGGATGAATGGCGGCTTCAGCACCATGCTGGGGGGACAGCGCTTACTGTAGCGCTGTCTCTCCTGCACGGTCCGTGTGGTACCCAGGCGGCACACGGCTGCCGCACTTGTGCCACAGGGATGGCCTACGTGAGCTCATGGACACACGGACACGGATAATTACGGTACCGATTTTTCCGGTACCGGAATTATCTGGACGTGTGAGACTGGCCTAATGGTAAATTTTCATTTTGTTCACCCCTTCTCTATCATCCTCGTTTTATCAGTTTTTCATGTATGTAAAAAAAAAAAAAAAAAAGAAGGAAAATGGAAGGACATCCAAGATGGAGGCACAATAAGCATTTCCTAATTACCAGCCTGTGAAAAAATGGATAGCACATAGATGGCATCAGATCCATTCCCTTCAGGATGCAAATTGTATCACAGTAGGATGTCCTCATTTTTCATCAGGCACATCAATAACCTCATGGACAATAAAGGCTATGTGAACCATTAGGATGTCATATTTGGCAACTCCTGAAGACCCCAGTTACAAAACTATATATAGATATATATAATATTTATGTGTATATTATACAGTTGTGCTCAAAAGGTTACATACCCCAATACCCCAAGAGAATTTTTTCTTTCTTTGCCATTTTTCTCAGAAAATATGAATTATAGCATCACAACTTTTTCTCCACTCATGGTAGGTGGTTGGGTGAAGCCATTTATTGACAAACTACTGTGTTTTCTCTTATTAAATTATAATGACAACCCAAAACATCCAAATGACCCTGATCAAAAGTTCACATACCCTGGTGATTTTGCCTGATAATATGCACAGAGGTTGACACAAATTGGTTTGAATGGCTACTAAAGGTAACATCCTCACCTGTGACCTGTTCGCTTGTAATCAGTGTGTGTGCATAAAAGCTGAGTGAGTTTCTGGGATCCAGACAGACTCTTGCATCTTTCATCCAGCCACTGACATTTCTGGATTGTGAGTCATGGGGAAAGCAAAAGAATTGTCAATGGATCTACAGGCAAAGGCAGTTGAACTGTATAAAACAGGAAAGCGATACAAAAAGATATCCAAGGAATTGATAATGCCAGTCAGCAGCGTTCAAATTGTGATTAACAAATGGATAATCAGGGGCTCTGTAAAAACAAAAACCACGGTCAGGTAGACCAGCAAAAATTTTGTCCACAACTGGGGTGCAGAGTGTACATTAATGAGAAAAAAAATGAAATTTTTTGAATTTACCAAATGGCTGCTATGGAACAAAGAGTGAAAAATTTAAAGGGTTGTGAATACTTTCCATACCCACTGCGTGTATATGAATAAGAATATAATCATATAGTCAGGGTCAGGGGTGTGATTACTGCTGCCAGTGACTCACCCGCGCCGGCGCTACCCCAGTGACTGAAACCAGAACTCTGCCGGGGAAGGAAGTTCATGTTCTCCCTGCAGTGTTCGGCTTAGGGCGGGCGCCGGGCATGTTAATAACGCTATTAAACTGCAGGTTGACCCCATATCTGCAGATTAACCCCATATCTGCAGGTTAATAGCATTTTTTTCTGGTGACAGGTTCACTTTAAGGGAAGCTTTATCAGCTAGAGAGTTAGCTAGTGCTTCCTTACTAAAACTCCCTGTTTCACCATATCCCACAGCTCTAACTCTGACCTTACGCTGTCACACAGTTCTGGCACGCTGGTCTTATGCTGTTGCATTGTAAATCATCATGCCTGTGGAGAAAAGAGATTTAGCGAGGATTTCTGCAGACATGACTGCGTATCGCCAAGATTGGTCCTTAGTGATGCTGTAAAGTTCCTACCCGAGACCACATTCCCTAAAATTATTCTTCCTCCCATTTGATAATTCATGACACATGACCACAATTTCTTTGGATAAATTGGCCACAGCGGCCATTTTTATTAACAAAACAAACATAAATAACACCATTTATACAATAGTATAAAAAACTTGAGGGGAGGGTTCTTGGAGCTAATAAATCTGGCACCCAATAGGCAAAAGCCCACACCAACTTTTAAATGAAAACCTTCTTTACCCTCAGCCATAACCACCAGCTCGAGGGCGCCATGTAACCCGTTTTCCAGGCAAACAAACCCCAAAGCTCCCGAGGTAAACTCCACGTCCAGAGCCCGTAAACCAAAGCCAGATCAGCCCAATAAAACACCAACTCCAAGAACCCCCCCCCCCCGCCAACCAGCCACTGTGACGACAATACAACTCAAACCCCAAAAGGAAAAATACCTAGTTAAACCTCAATTCCCCCCCCCAGCCCAAACCAAACACCCAAACCTAACACCCAAACCTAGATCCAAAACAAGGGAGGGTGGGTGGGCTTCTCTCGTCCGCTGAGGTGACAGGTAATGACCCTTCCCGCACTTTTTCCCTAGAAACCCGCCCCACAACCTAAGCCACCCCTTTCCTCCTCCCCTTTGAACCAATCCCCACTGCCTCTGATTAATTTTAAACAATGCTCCCAACTCCCCTTGGCAACGCAGTCATGGGGGGCTTTCGTTTCAACTGCGTTACTACAGCCCCCCCGCTTGACTGCGTATCGCCAAGATTGGTCCTTAGTGATGCTGTAAAGTTCCTACCCTAGACCACATTCCCCAAAATTATTCTTCCTCCCATTCGAATTAACACATGACCACAATTTCTTTGGATAAATTGGCCACAGCGGCCATTTTTATTAACAAAACAAACATAAATAACACCATTTATACAACAGTATAAAAAACTTGAGGGGAGGGTTCTTGGAGCTAATAAATCTGGCACCCAATAGGCAAAAGCCCACACCAACTTTTAAACGAAAACCTTCTTTACCCTCAGCCGTAACCACCAGCTCGAGGGCACCATGTGACCCGTTTTCTGGGCAAACAAACCCCAAAGCTCCCGAGGTAAACTCCCTGTCCAGAGCCTGTAAACCAAAGCCAGATCAGCCCCATAAAACACCAACTCCAAGAACCCCACCCCCCGCCAACCACGAGCAGCCCTGACCACCTCAGTCTCGCGAGTGCCCCACCACCGCCACTGCTCTCTCCACTCCTTCCTGTATGGCTAGCGTCCACAAATCCAAACCGATATCATTTAAATGAACACCGTCATTCCTCCAAAAATTTCCCACGCCAGCCTCCAATTCAAAATGCCGAACTGCCACACACCCCTTCCGGGAGACAAAACTTGCCACGGCCCTGTTCAGCTTCACCCAGGCCCTATTGATCCCCTTATGGGAACGTACCGCCCTCCACGTTTTTCTCGGCACAATGTCAGACCAGACTGTCACCATCCCTGGAAAGGATACCCACAATCTCAAAAAGTCAAAACGGATATCCCGAATCAACTCCCTCACCGGCTTAGACCCCAAGTCATTCCCGCCGAAATGCACTACAACAATGTCCAGGGGACGATCCCAACGAGCAGCACAGGAAAACTCAGACAATATCCTGCACCACAACATGCCCCGAAATCCCAGCCATCGAACCACCACCGAATCACTCTTAAAACCCAGGTGCCTACCATCTCGCCTAGCATCAGCACGAATCGCACCCCAATGAACTAAAGAGTGTCCGAATATCCAGGCCAACAGGGGGGGGGGTCTGACCTGTAAAATATAACCACAATTAATACCAACCAAACAAGGACCCCGCCCCCACATCATGGTATTCCCCATCAACGCCGAACATAAGACAAATACCGATTAGACGTCCACCTGCCAATACGCCGAATAACCTCCGGCCTCAAACCCAAACCAGCAGCCTCAGATGCCGCCCCAATTCTAAATGAGTGTGACCCGAAGGAAAATGGGTCAAGGCCTAACAATGTTAAACCTTTTTTTAACACCGCCGTGAACTGAAACCGCGACAAAAACTCACCCTGTCGGTGCCGTAAAAGTGGGCCAGATCTACCAGGCCACAATCCCCAATAATCCTCCAAACACCGATGCGGGCACATCAAACCCCCAACCACTTTCCCGAACACCACACATTTTCCTTTACCCAACTGATCGGTCTTCGAATGTCTAATCCAAAAGGCGATCCCTCCAGCCCAAAATTCCATATCCCCCGCTAACAAGCCCCCCGCCTTAACTTTATTATGGGACACCAGCTCTCCGAGTCTCAAAGCCCCGAAAAGGGCCAATGAAAAGGCCAACCGAAACAAAACAGCCTCCAAGTGAGAACTACAAATTCCCCCCAACGCCTCCCCAAAACGCTCCAACATCCCAAAGAATATAGGCCTACGCGTATCGCAAGTTGAAGACCCCCTCCGAAAACCTCTTAACGCCTGCCGAATCAAGAAATCCTTTGTAACGTCCACGGAACCTTGAAGCTTGAAACCAAAAGCCAAACCAGCTATAAATTTGTTCAACTTCGACACCGACCAACCCCATTCCTCCGCCGACCCAACCAAAAGCAAAACCGCCATGACCTTATCACCATCTGATTCTACCGTACCCAACTGTTCCAACCACCGTTCCCACAAATGCCACAATGATTCATAACCCGACCACGTCTGTCCCGACACCGAAGCCTGTATCAGCCGACGGCCTCGTCCGCAACGATCCGCCACAAATGAGAAGGGCATGTTGTTCCTGCATCCTCCGCGTCTGGTGCCAACTCCCGGAAACGCTCCCACTGCAAACGAGACAAAGCATCCGCTATAGAGTTTTGAACGTCAGGAACATGTACCGCCGAAATCCATGCATTCAATTCCAGGCAACGCAGTACCAACTCCCGAACCAGTCTGATTACCGGGGGAGAGGAAGAAGAAAGACTATTAATCACCGCCACCACACTCAAGCTATCGCAATGGAAACGTACCCGCCTATCTTTGAACGTACTGCCCCAAATAAACACTGAGACCACAATTGGAAACAGTTCAAGCAACGCCAAATTTTTTGTTAAACCGGTTTCGCACCACCAATCAGGCCACCCGCCAACACTCCATTTTCCTCCGCAATAGGCCCCGTAGCCAACACTGCCTGCTGCGTCCATAAAAATCTCGCAGTCAAAATCATTCAAATCTTCCTGTTGAATCAAATCCCTGCCATTATAATTTTCCAAAAAACGACGCCAGATAACTAAATCCTCCCTATGCTCTTTATTCAAACGAATAAAATGATGTGCCGACCGCACTCCAGCAGTCGCTCTGGATAATCTCCGGCAAAAAATTCTACCCATAGGCATGATACGGCATGCAAAATTCAAACGCCCCAACAGCGATTGCAACTCTTTCAACGTAACCTTGCGCAACTTTTCACATCTCAACACCTGCTGCCGTAAAGACGACAACTTATCCTCGGGCAGCCTACACTCCATCTTCTCTGAATCTATAAGAATACCCAGAAAGCTCAACACCGTGCAAGGACCCTCCGTTTTTTCCTGCGCCAACGGCACACCAAAATGTCCCGCCACCCATTCCATAGTAGCCAGCATATTGCCACACAACAAAGAATCCGGCGGGCCGACAAATAAAAAATCATCCAAGTAGTGGATTACAGACGGAACCTGTGAAACATCTCAAACCACCCACTCTAGAAAAGAACTAAAGGACTCAAACAGCGAGAACGAAATCGAACAGCCCATAGGCAAACACCTATCCAAATAAAAAACCCCATTCCAAAAACACCCCAACAGCGGAATGCGATCAGGGTGAACCGGAAGCAATCGAAAAGCCGATTCAACGTCTGTCTTAGCAATTAATGCACCAGTGCCATACCTACGCACTCATTGTACCGCAGCATCAAAAGAAGTATATACCACAGAGCAAAGCTCTTCAGCGATGCCGTCGTTAACTGACTGGCCCTTTGGATATGACAGGTGTTGAATCAAACGGAACTTATTAGGCTCCTTCTTAGGAACCACCTCCAAAGGCGAAACGACCACTCCCTCCACAGGTAAACAACTGAACGGACCCGCCATTCGCCCCAACTCAACCTCTTTTGCCAATTTTGCCGTAACTACATCCGCCTGTAAATTAGCCGACCTCAAGTTCTTTTTTGAAAATGGGATAGCATGAGTAGGATGAGGAATCCGAAAACCCTCAGAAAAACCTTCCCAAAGCAACCTCGCCTTTTCCCGATCTGGGTACCTATTTAGATAGGGGGTCATCCTTTGAACCTTCACTGGTGTCACCCCCTTGACCGCCTCCCACTGCTGGTTTACCCCTTGCCTTTTTAAAACATTTGGCCGCTCCATGCGAGGCCCCGCTGCAGTGAGAACAGACATGCTTGAACTTACATGTATTCCCGTGCTTGCATTGGCCGTCATTAAACTGCCAACATGTCCCTGTTTTGTCCTTAGCCCCCTGTGACCCCTGTCCACCAGCTCCCTGTCCCAACTGCTGACCGCTACTCCCTCCCCCCCATGAAAGGACTGCCCAAACCGCGTTGGTGCCATAACTTTCAACCACAACCCTATGTCTTTTTGATCCCATTTTATCTTAGGCCTGACCGCCTTCCTTTGCCGAAACTGTTCATCGTACCGGAGCCACGCCTGGCCCCCGTACGCCCTATGTGCTTCCCCAATGGCATCTAAGTAACAAAAAAGTCCCGAACAGTTCTCTGGAAACTTTTTCCCAATAACACTCGCCAAAATGTCTGCGGTATTAGACGCCAACGTCTCTTTACCTCCTCCTCCTTTTTACTACCCTCCTTCTTTCCCTTATCTAAATTAAACTTCTCCAAAGAAAGGAGGGAGAAAATCTACACGTATTCATACTTCCAAATTTTTTCCTTTATTTCTTTTTTCAAATGAGCCCCTAAAGGCCCTTCAAAACACACATAAGCCTCCCCCTTTGCTCTATCATCCAATTTAATCGTATCACCTTTGTCCTTTTCCGTTTGGACCGACACCCCCGATACCTGTTCCAGACCACTCGCTCTGTCGGACCCAACTGCCCCTCCTGCACCCTGACTAGACGCCGGCAACCATGCACCTACCGGAGACGACCGCGCACTATCAAGGCCCCCCCATCCAATCTCCTCAAAATCTGTGACATACCCGCCAAAAGCTCCCTGACACCTGGGACCCCCACAGTGCCAGCCCCTCCTCTCCCTGCCAAATCGACCCCCCCATTCCAACTACCCCCTAACTCCCCAGCCCAAACTCCACTATCCAGCACCGCCAAAGGATTAGACGCATACTCACGAAGCTGCGCAGGTGCTGTGTCCCCGCCAGCCGTGCAACCAGAATCCCGGCGATCTTCAAATTCGTGTGGGTCACTGTTGTGAATTCTGCTCTTGGGTTCCCTCCGGTGGTTGTTGGTGGTAATACAGTTGTCCCTGGGTTGCAATCCTGGGCAGGTGTCCCTGCTGATTGCAGCTCTGACTGGGGTATTTAGGTGTGCAGGATTCATTAGCCCTTGCCAGTTGTCCATTGTTCTTGGAGGTTTTGCATCTCAGTCTGGTTCCTCCTGCCCTGCTGCCAAATCAGCAAAGATAAGTGTCTGTTTTTTGTTTCTACAGCACACATGCTGTGTGCTTTACAATTCAGTGCTATTCATTGTTTTTTCTTGTCCAGCTTAGACTGTGTTTGGATATTTCAGTCAAGTTGGATTCTCAGGAGATGCAGATATACATTCCATGTCTTTAGTTAGATGGTGGAATTTTTGTATTATCTGCTGTGGATATTTTTAGGGTTTTAATACTGACCGCTTAGTATTCTGTCCTATCCTTTCCTATTTAGCTAGTGTGGCCTCTTTTGCTAAATCCTGATTTCTGCCTGTGTGTGTCTTTCCTCTAATACTCACAGTCAATATTTGTGGGGGGCTGCCTATCCTTTGGGGTTCTGCTCTGAGGCAAGATAGAATTCCCATTTCCATCTATAGGGGTATTTAGTCCTCCGGCTGTGTCGAGGTGTCTAGGATGTGTTAGGTACACCCCACGGCTACTTCTAGTTGCGGTGTCAGTTTAGGGTTTGCGGTCAGTACAGGTTCCACCTACTCCTGAGAAAGTCTCATGCGGCTCCAAGGTCACCGGATCATAACAGTACAACTGGCCAACAATGAGTTAAATGCATCTCAGAAGAAGGGAAGATAGGTGTTGAGCCATTTTTTTCTGTAGCCTGCTTTGTCTTTTCTTCCCTCTTTTTCTCTGGGTGGCTGAGGAGTCTTGTGCTAGCATGGATGTTCAGGGATTAGCTTCTCATGTAGACCAGCTTGCTGCTAGGGTACAGGGTATTTCTGATTATATTGTTCAGACTCCAGTTTTAGAGCCTAAGATTCCTACTCCTGATTTGTTTTTGGGGGACAGGTCCAAATTTTTGAGTTTTAAAAACAACTGTAAACTGTTTTTTGCTCTGAGACCTCGATCCTCTGGTGATTCCATTCAGCAGGTTAAAATTGTCATCTCCCTGCTGCGTGGCGATCCTCAGGATTGGGCATTTTCCCTGGAATCTGGGAATCCGGCCTTGCTTAATGTAGACGCCTTTTTTCAGGCTTTAGGATTATTATATGATGAACCAAATTCTGTGGATCAAGCGGAGAAGACCTTGTTGGCCCTGTCTCAGGGTCAAGAAGCGGCAGAATTGTATTGTCAGAAATTTAGAAAATGGTCTGTGTTGACTAAATGGAATGATGATGCTTTGGCGGCAATTTTCAGAAAGGGTCTTTCTGAATCCGTTAAAGATGTTATGGTGGGATTTCCCACGCCTTTCGGTCTGAGTGATTCTATGTCTGGCCATTCAGATTGATCGGCGCTTGCGGGAGCGCAGAACTGTACGCGCTGTGGCGTTGTCCTCAGAGCAGATGCCTGAGCCAATGCAGTGTGATAGGATTCTGTCTAGAACGGAACAACAGGGATTCAGACGTCAGAATAGGTTGTGTTTTTATTGTGGCGATGCTTCTCATGTCATTTCAGTCTGCCCTAAGCGTACAAAGAGGATCGCTAGTTCATTTACCATCAGTACTGTACAACCTAAATTTCTATTATCTGTTTCCTTGATCTGCTCATTGTCATCATTTTCTGTCATGGCGTTTGTGGATTCAGGCGCCGCCTTGAACTTAATGGACTTTGAGTTTGCCAGGCGTTGTGGTTTTCCCTTGCAGTCTTTGCAGAACCCTATTCCTTTAAGGGGCATTGATGCTACACCTTTGGCTAAAAATAAGCCCCAGTTCTGGACACAGGTGACCATGTGCATGGCGCCAGCCCATCAGGAAGATTGTCGATTTCTGGTGTTGCATAATTTACATGATTCTATCGTGCTGGGTTTTCCGTGGTTGCAGGTACATAATCCTGTGTTGGATTGGAAGTCTGTCTGTGACTAGTTGGGGATGTCAGGGGGTTCATAATGACGTTCCTTTGATGTCAATCTCCTCTTCTTCCTCTTCTGAAATTCCAGAGTTTTTGTCTGATTTTCAGGATGTATTCGATGAGCCCAAGTCCAGTTCCCTTCCACCGCATAGGGACTGTGATTGTGCGATTGACTTCATTCCAGGCTGTAAGTTTCCTAAGGGCCGATGTTGTGAATTCTGCTCTTGGGCTCCCTCCGGTGGTTATAAGTGGTAGCGCTGCTGTCTGTCCTTCACAGCAGTCATCAGGTGTTTCCACTTTGGACTGGGCTATTTAGTCTGACTTCACCCTTTAGTCAGTGCCAGTTGTTCATTGTTTCTGGAGGATTCACATCCCTTCCTGGTCTCTCCTGCTTGCTGTTCATTTCTACAAAGATAAGTTCTGCTTGTTTTTGCAGCCACATGTTGTGGGCCTTATTGTTCAGTGCATTTCATGTTTTTTCTTGTCCAGCTTAATCTGTGTAAGGATTTATGCAGCCAAGCTGGAATCTCTGAAGAGGCAGATATATGCTCCACGTCTTTAGTTAGATGTGGAGTTTTTGTATTTTCTGTGGTGGATATTTTCTAGTATTTTAATACTGACCGCATAGTTCTCTGTCCTATCTTTCCTATTTTAGCTAGATTGGCCTCCTTTGCTAAATCCTGTTTTCAGCCTGTGTATGTTTTTTCCTCTCCTCTCACAGTCAATATTTGTGGGGGGCTGTCTATCCTTTGGGGATTTTCTCTGAGGCGAGATAGTTTTTCCCTTTTCTATCTATAGGGTTAATTAGTCCTACGGCTGTGTCGAGGTGTCTAGGACCGGTAGGTACATCCCACGGCTACTTCTAGTTGCGGTGTTAAGTTCAGGGTCTGCGGTCAGTACAGATGCCACCTTCTCCAGAGTACGTCCCATGCCACTCCTAGGCCACCAGATCATAACAGTACAACTGGCCAATAATGAGTTAACCGCATCTCAGAAGAAGGGAAAGAAAGTGCTGAGCCATTTTTTTTTCTGTACTCTGTTGTGTTATTTTTCCCTCTTTACCTCTGGGTGGCTCAGGAGTTTGGCGCTGACATGGATATTCAGGGACTTGCTTCTCGTGTGGATCAACTTGCTGCTAGAGTACAGGGTATTTCTGATTATATCGTTCAGACTCCGGTTTTAGAGCCTAGAATTCCAACTCCTGATCTGTTTTTTGGGGACAGGTCCAAATTTTTGAGCTTTAAAAATAACTGTAAACTGTTTTTTGCTCTGAAGCCCCGTTCCTCTGGTGATCCCATCCAGCAGGTTAAAATTGTCATATCTCTGTTGCGTGGCGATCCTCAGGATTGGGCGTTTTCCCTGGAATCTGGGAATCCGGCCTTGCTTAACGTAGACACCTTTTTTCAGGCGCTTGGGTTATTGTATGATGAACCTAATTCTGTGGATCAAGCTGAGAAAACCTTGTTGGCCCTGTCTCAGGGTCAAGAAGCGGCAGAATCGTATTGCCAGAAATTTAGAAAATGGTCTGTGCTGTCTAAATGGAATGAGGATGCTTTGGCGGCAATTTTCAGAAAGGGTCTTTCTGAATCCGTTAAAGATGTTATGGTGGGGTTCCCCACGCCTGCTGGTCTGAGTGATTCTATGTCTCTGGCCATTCAAATTGATCGGCGCTTGCGTGAGCGCAGAGTTGTGCACACTATGGCGTTGTCTTCCGAGCGGAGTCCTGAGCCTATGCAGTGTGATAGGATTGTGTCTAGAGCTGAACGACAAGGATTCAGACGTCAGAATAGGTTGTGTTTTTACTGCGGCGATTCTGCTCATGTTATTTCTGATTGCCCTAAGCGTGCCAAGAGAATCGCTAATTCCGTTACCATCAGTACTGTACAACCTAAATTTCTGTTATCTGTGACCCTGATCTGCTCATTATCGTCATTTTCTGTCATGGCATTTGTGGATTCAGGCGCCGCTTTAAATTTAATGGACTTAGAATTTGGCAGATGTTGTGGTTTTCCCTTACAGCCTTTGCAGAGTCCTATCCCTTTGAGGGGCATTGATGCTACACCATTGGCTAAAAATAAACCTCAGTTTTGGACACAGCTAACCATGTGCATGGCGCCAGCCCATCAGGAAGATTGTCGTTTTCTGGTGTTGCATAATTTGCATGATGCTATTGTGCTGGGGTTTCCATGGTTACAGGTGCATAATCCGGTGTTGGATTGGAAATCTATGTCTGTGACTAGTTGGGGTTGTCAGGGGGATCATGATGGACGTTTCTTTGATGTCAATTTCCTCCTCCCCCCTCTTCTGAAATTCCTGAGTTTTTGTCAGATTTCCAGGATGTTTTCGATGAGCCCAAATCCAGTTCCCTTCCACCGCATAGGGACTGTGATTGTGCTATTGACTTGATTCCAGGCTGTAAGTTCCCTAAAGGCCGACTTTTCAACCTGTCTGTGCCAGAACATGCCGCCATGCGGAGTTATGTTAAGGAGTCGTTGGAGAAGGGGCATATTCGGCCATCTTCTTCTCCATTGGGAGCAGGTTTTTTTTTTGTTGCCAAGAAGGATGGCTCCTTGAGACCCTGTATTGATTATCGCCTCTTGAATAAGATCACGGTCAAATTCCAATACCCTTTGCCTTTGCTTTCTGATTTGTTTGCCAGGATTAAGGGGGCTAGTTGATTTACTAAGATTGACCTTCGAGGGGCATATAATCTTGTTCGTATTAAGCAGGGTGACGAATGGCAAACTGCGTTTAATACGCCCGAGGGCCATTTTGAATATCTTGTGATGCCATTCGGACTCTCTAATGCTCCATCTGTGTTTCAGTCCTTCATGCATGATATATTTCGGAATTATCTTGATAAATTCATGATTGTATATTTGGATGATATTTTGATTTTTTCGGATGATTGGGAGTCTCATGTGAAACAAGTCAGGATGGTATTTCAGATCCTTCGTGATAATGCCTTGTTTGTGAAGGGGTCTAAGTGCCTCTTTGGAGTACAGAAGGTTTCTTTTTTGGGCTTCATTTTTTCTCCCTCATCTATAGAAATGGATCCGGTTAAGGTTCAGGCCATTCATGATTGGATCCAGCCCACATCCATGAAGAGCCTTCAGAAATTTTTGGGCTTTGCTAATTTTTATCGCCGTTTCATTGCCAACTTCTCCAGTGTGGTTAAACCCCTGACCGATTTGACGAAGAAAGGCGCTGATGTGACGAATTGGTCCTCAGCGGCTGTTTCTGCCTTTCAGGAGCTTAAACGCCGATTTACTTCTGCCCCTGTGTTGCGTCAGCCGGATGTTTCTCTTCCTTTTCAGGTTGAGGTTGACGCTTCTGAGATTGGGGCAGGGGCTGTTTTGTCTCAGAGGAATTCTGATGGTTCCTTGATGAAACCGTGTGCCTTCTTTTCTCGAAAGTTTTCGCCTGCGGAACGCAATTATGATGTCGGCAATCGTGAGTTGTTGGCTATGAAGTGGGCATTTGAGGAGTGGCGACATTGGCTTGAGGGGGCCAAGCACCGTATTGTGGTCTTGACCGATCATAAGAATCTGATTTACCTCGAGTCTGCCAAACGGCTGAATCCTAGACAGGCCCGATGGTCCCTGTTTTTCTCCCGTTTTGATTTCGTTGTCTCGTATCTTCCGGGTGCTAAGAATGTTAAGGCTGATGCCCTCTCTAGGAGTTTTTTGCCTGATTCCCCTGGGGTCCTTGAGCCGGTCGGCATTCTGAAGGAGGGGGTGATTCTTTCTGCCATCTCCCCTGATTTACGACGAGTTCTTCAGGAATTTCAGGCTGATAAACCTGACCGCTGTCCAGTGGGGAAACTGTTTGTTCCTGACAGATGGATTAGCAAAGCGATTTCTGAGGTTCATTGTTCTGTGTTGGCTGGCCATCCTGGGATTTTTGGTACCAGAGATTTGGTTAGTAGGTCCTTTTGGTGGCCTTCTTTGTCACGGGATGTGCGTTCTTTTGTGCAGTCCTGTGGGACTTGTGCGCGGGCCAAGCCTTGCTGTTCCCGCGCTAGTGGGTTGCTCTTGCCTTTGCCGGTCCCTGAGAGGCCTTGGACGCATATTTCTATGGATTTTATTTCAGATCTTCCTGTTTCCCAGAGGATGTCGGTTATCTGGGTGATTTGTGACCGGTTTTCTAAGATGGTTCATTTGGTACCTTTGTCTAAATTGCCATCCTCTTCTGATTTGGTTCCGTTGTTTTTTCAGCATGTGGTTCGTTTGCATGGCATTCCGGAGAATATTGTGTCCGATAGAGGTTCCCAGTTTGTTTCCAGGTTTTGGCGGGCCTTTTGTGCTAGGCTGGGCATTTATTTGTCTTTTTCTTCTGTATTTCATCCTCAGACAAATGGCCAAACCGAGCGAACTAACCAGACTTTGGAAACTTATTTGAGATGCTTTGTGTCTGCCGATCAGGATGATTGGGTGGCTTTCTTGCCATTGGCCGAGTTTGCCCTTAATAATCGGGCTAGTTCTGCTACCTTGGTTTCACCCTTCTTTTGTAATTCTGGGTTTCATCCTCGTTTTTCTTCAGGGCAGGTTGAGCCTTCTGATTGTCCTGGGGTGGACTCTGTGGTTGACAGGTTGCAGCAAATTTGGGCTCATGTTGTGGACAATTTGGTGTTGTCTCAGGAGGAGGCTCAGCGTTTTGCTAACCGTCGTCGGTGTGTTGGTTCCTGGCTTCGGGTTGGGGATCTGGTCTGGTTGTCTTCCCGTCATGTTCCTATGAAGGTTTCTTCCCCTAAGTTTAAGCCTCGGTTTATTGGTCCTTATAGGATTTCTGAGATTATTAATCCGGTGTCTTTTCGATTGGCCCTTCCGGCCTCTTTTGCTATCCATAATGTCTTCCATAGATCTTTATTGCGGAAATATGTGGTGCCCGTTGTTCCCTCTGTTGATCCTCCGGCCCCTGTGTTGGTTGATGGGGAGTTGGAGTATGTGGTTGAGAAGATTTTGGATTCTCGCTTTTCGAGGCGGAGGCTTCAGTACCTTGTCAAATGGAAGGGTTATGGCCAGGAGGATAATTCTTGGGTTTTTGCCTCTGATGTCCATGCTGCAGATTTGGTCCGTGCCTTTCATCTGGCTCGTCCTGATCGGCCTGGGGGCTCTGGTGAGGGTTCGGTGACCCCTCCTCAAGGGGGGGTACTGTTGTGAATTCTGCTCTTGGGTTCCCTTCGGTGGTTGTTGGTGGTAATACAGTTGTCCCTGGGTTGCAATCCTGGGCAGGTGTCCCTGCTGATTGCAGCTCTGACTGGGGTATTTAGGTGTGCAGGATTCATTAGCCCTTGCCAGTTGTCCATTGTTCTTGGAGGTTTTGCATCTCAGTCTGGTTCCTCCTGCCCTGCTGCCAAATCAGCAAAGATAAGTGTCTGTTTTTTGTTTCTACAGCACACATGCTGTGTGCTTTACAATTCAGTGCTATTCATTGTTTTTTCTTGTCCAGCTTAGACTGTGTTTGGATATTTCAGTCAAGTTGGATTCTCAGGAGATGCAGATATACATTCCATGTCTTTAGTTAGATGGTGGAATTTTTGTATTATCTGCTGTGGATATTTTTAGGGTTTTAATACTGACCGCTTAGTATTCTGTCCTATCCTTTCCTATTTAGCTAGCGTGGCCTCTTTTGCTAAATCCTGATTTCTGCCTGTGTGTGTCTTTCCTCTAATACTCACAGTCAATATTTGTGGGGGGCTGCCTATCCTTTGGGGTTCTGCTCTGAGGCAAGATAGAATTCCCATTTCCATCTATAGGGGTATTTAGTCCTCCGGCTGTGTCAAGGTCTCTAGGATGTGTTAGGTACACCCCACGGCTACTTCTAGTTGCGGTGTCAGTTTAGGGTTTGCGGTCAGTACAGGTTCCACCTACTCCTGAGAAAGTCTCATGCGGCTCCAAGGTCACCGGATCATAACAGGTCACTCCCGGATCCGGAGTCCTCTGCGCCGCTGTGTTGCTCCTGGCCCGCGCCCCTGGCCTCCTCGTCACCAGGGGGGACCGGAGCAGAAGAAACGGACCTCTCACTCGACCTCCTGAGTGACCTGGACCTGGCGGCTGCCAGTCCGTCGCCATGCATGTCTTCCTGCTGGGCCCTACCGTGAGCCCCAGCCTCTGTTCGACTATGACCCCTCCGGACTGAGCCAGGCCGAGGGGCTGGGATCCGCCTGCCCAACGCCCTGCCTCTAGCATCGCCGGCCCTGCCAGGCACCCGTGGTGGGTCCAACACCGGGTTACCCACCGCCGAGCTGCTGCCGCCATCGCTGCTTCCCTGCTCCGCCACTGCTGCTCCCTGGAGGCTCCGCCTCCTCACCGTCACCGTCGCCGACGCCACAGCCCGTACTGCTCCACGCCGGGTGGTACTCCTCTTCACCGCCGCCATGCCTGACACTTAACCCGGATCCACAGCCACTTCCGGTGCGGCCCGCGCCTCTGATCGGGCCTTCACCGCATCTGCTCTAGACCGCCGACCAATGCCAGCAGCGCCGGCCGGTGGATTCCTGCCAGAGGGAGGGCCGGGCAGGACTGGTGCACCGCTGCCTGTACCCTCCGCAGGGTCCCGGTAGGGGCTCCGTGGCCAGCGTCTGCCGCGTGCGCTTGCCTCAGGGGACAGACGCTCCGGGGGACGGGTCCTCCTCGATCTGTTCCCCTGGCTTCCCGGACCGCCAAGCAGCGTCGCCAGCTGGTCCTCCAGCCAACCGCCCCGTCTAGACCGCGCCTTCTCACGCAGCTGCGCCATGATGGATTCAACTGAGGACATCCTCCGACGTCTTCTCTCGTCGCTGCCTCTGATTAATTTTAAACAATGCTCCCCACTCCCCTTGGCAACGCAGTCATGGGGGGCTTTCGTTTTAACTGCGTTACTACAGCCCCCCCGCTTGACACTTGACTATGGATATGGAGAGCTGCATCTGCATGCCGGATGGGACATTTGCAAGACAACCATCCAACGTTCAGAAGGTCTCGCCCGCTTGCCATGTTAATTACAATAGACCTTATGGATGATACGGTACACACTGTGGAGTGAATGGTTGCAAACATCTAGCAGGCAGCAATGTCCCTCCTCATCAAGTGTCATATCAGAAAAAATTCTGAGAATGGGGGGAATGGAAGAAGAGTAATTGAGATATCAGGGAGAATTTGCAAGAGGTAGAGTTAATGCTGGCATAAGCAGTGCAGTAGCATTATAAGGCCATGTTCACAGGTTCAGTATTTGGTCAGTATTTTACCTCAGTATTTGTAAGCCAAAACCAGGAGTGGAACAATCAGAGGAAAAGTATAATAGAAACATATGCTCCACTTCTGTATTTTTAACCAAATCCTGGTTTTGGCTTACAAATACTGAGGTAAAAAAGTCACCAAATACTGAAAGTGTCAACATGGCCTAAGTGGAAAATTATACAATAAAAGTAATTCCTCATTGTTCCCAGTTTTGTGGCTCTTTTGTTCACAAAACTTGACCTGGATAGTATTTTGGAAATGTGGACTGTGATTAGTTAAGATGGTCATCAAGGAAGCATCAAAGTAACTTTTTCCTCGATTACATGAGGCCCAGCGTAGAGAACGTCATTTTTCATGTAGGGATCATTGTTTTGCTGCTCGTCTATAAATGCTTATTTTGGAAGTAGCGTCATAAATCAAGGACTCCACCTGTCCGAGAATAAAGTCAGCAGGAAAGTCTGACAGCTCTGTTTCAAAGGCTTTACATATGTAAATAGTAATGGCCGACATGCTATGTTGTGTTGACTGTTGCTAACCAGGTAATATAGGTGGTGGGTCAGTCCAGACTTGTCACACGCTAATACACTCAAACATCTTCTTACTGATAGAGAAAATGTGAACTCAGCAATTAACCTACTTTTACACTCCATAGATGGGACAAAGGATTGGCTTGTTGGGGCTGGAGCACCTTACTACCTTACTACAGATATGTATGGAGGACGGAAATGAACAGTATCTTCTATTCCCTTAACAACCCATTGTGAGAATGTACATCATGTTTGGATTCTAGTTCCCGCACCGTAATATACATTTTCAGCATGCTGATTTAGTGGGTGCTGTCAGTGCCCCCGAGGGATCAGGAGCAGGAGAAAGGTTGTAAGTCATAGGCCTGCTTTTTCCGCAAATCCTAGGACTAACTTTTATCCCGGCAGTTTAACTCCTAAGATACTGCTGTCCATAGCGTTAGTGGCATTTAAGTAGTTAGACAGAGGGAGATTGCTGCTTCTGTCAAACCACCGTCCCACCCCACTTTGTTGTGATCATCGGTTGGTGTGACAGTCAGAAAATGGTCCCCATGACTGCAGTCATAGTACACCTGTTGGAAGACCCTACCAGTCATGTGATAACTGCTAGAACCTGCAGAGCTGAATCCTTAGGCCGGAGACACACTGGTGCGAGAGACGGCCGAGTCTCGCTGGTTAAAAGCAAGCTGTGGCACCTGCATTCCGGAGCTGAGCGTGCAGCTCCATGTATTGCTATGGAGCCGCACGCTCCGCTCCGGAGTGCAGGTGCCACAGCTTGCTTTTAACCAGCGAGACTCGGCCGTCTCTCGCACCAGTGTGTCTCCGGCCTTACAGTGAGTATATTACACGCTGTTAGGATTGGCTACAGGGCTTGATTTTATAATTAAAGGGCTTGTCCTGGTTTGATTAAAGTCTGCAGTCACTCTGTGACTGCAGGCTTCTGAATTCTCACAGTGTGCGCACTTTTAGGATTCTCCCTTTTTCGATGGCAAGAGTGGATGGTCATGTGAGCATAAGTATGCGATTTGTATACTTCTGGTCACATTGTGACTAGACATAGTTGTGGCGCCCCCACACCGCCGCAGGGCCGAGGGGTACCCGGAGCCGGGCCTCTGAGTCTCAGTTCTGGGGTTGTCACGGTGGCTAGACCCGGTCCGTGGCCCTGTCTGTCAGTGGGGGACGTCCGGTGCAATAAGTGGTGTTGTAACGGTGCAGTTGTGGGGTGCAGGTCGCGGTAAATAACGAGGACACCAGGTTGCAGTCTCTTTACCTCTTTACTGGAGATCTCTGAGTCCTCAGTCCAGAGTACGGCTCACCAGGCTGCGCAAGTCCGGCCGGTCCAATGGCACCTCCAGAGTCCTCTTCACAGGTGGAAATCGGTGCCTTCCTTCTTAGCGCTATGTGTTGTAGTCCTCCCCTGCTGTGCTTACGGAAAGTACCCCACAACTGTTGTGTCTGTTTCTTAAGTTCCCTCACAACTCGATTAAATGATGTTCTTCTAATCGTCCGTCCCTCCCTGATGTTACGGTTAGAACGGCACCCGTTTGTCGGGTAGGCCTGGAGTTCTTCCGGGACCCTAGAGACGCCCCTCTCCCGCAATTGCCTCCCAAGACTTCATAGGTTATATGTGTTAGACAGCCCGCCTTAAACTGACTGTCCTGCCGCTGTTTAGAGTATTGCTTGAAGCTGAATGTTATAATACTCCCTCGGCGTTCCGGCCACCGGTAGTGCGCCTCAGTAGGGTGTTGCTTCGGTCTTACAGCATGACCCCTGCTGGAATTCTCCTATCGCTTGATCTCGTTTCTCACTCAGCACAATCTATCTCGCTTCTAGTCCTTTCTTGAATCCCGCCGCTTCCAGGAGCTGGCGCGGACCCGTTACGTTCTTTCCAATGCCAAGCCTCTGTCAGGATCCCACCCCTGACAGAGACCCTACTGTCTCTTCCTCCACAACACCCTCTGCCACTGAGTGTTGCTTCGTCCAATCCAGTCATCTTTCTGATCTAACTTCCTGCCTGACCCCCAGTTTACCCACTATGGTGGGGAGTGGCCTAATGAATAGAACCCTTAGCTCCCCCCGGAGGCCCGGCTGTCAAATGTATTGGTGTCTGTGATACCTGATCAGATGAACTCCTTCAGTGCCATCGGACGCACCATGGCTCCCCATAGTGGCGGAGCCACAGTACTGCAACGACCAGGACTCTGGGGCGCTGCACTCCCCCCTGGTTAAACACAGTACTCCGGGACTGGGAAGAAAACAACAATACAATTTAGCAAAAAGACATACAATTTTTGTTGAGTGTAATAACAATAAGCATATTTAAACAGGCTTCCCTTTATGGGAGGTGAGGACACTTGAACGTTACAAACATGGTTAACATTATAAATTACAGGCTATAAATAACTCCTGTTACCCAACCGGGTATTCTACTAAGTGCAAACATTATTGAACAATAATTTAACTTTGCCTTTAAGGATATACACTCTTAGTCCATTAAAGACCTTCCTATAGTCACATTATAAGGTACTTCAACTTTTTTCATTCTCCTTCTTTAAATCTGCAGGACCGCCTGTCCTATCGGCACCAGACCTACTGCCTCTCCTTTCAGTTACAGGACCGCCCCGTTCAGCCAGGGCCTACTGCCTTTTCAACTACTATACACAGTATAGAACATAACTTTTCTTTCAGTTCGAGAACACTGAGCCGGCTCTACTTGGCTCCTATAAGGACTCACCCACTAACCCTTACAGGTTCACTTTCTGTCCTTAGTAACACATTACTAACTTTCGATGGGGAACGCAGGGTTTACCTTCTACTCCCCCCCCTTTTCTTATCAACATTATCAACTATCTTCTTTTCATTTAACCAGTTAAACACATATAACTTTTCTCAGGTAAACATTATCATCGTTTTCTTCCATTGACATTATTGCTACCGATCTTAAAGCAATATCACCATTTACGTGCATCAAATGAACATCCCCTTTAAGAGAGGACCAAGTCTCTGTGAGGTAGCACATCTTCGCAAGCTACCAGTCCATACTCAGCAAAGGTTCCAGTGCGGTATCTTCGCAAAGAGTCCTTGTTTAAGTAAAACCAGTAGGGAGCGCCTTTAATAAGGTGCAAACTATGTACAAAGAAGTTCCGATCATGCATTGTTCATGATTTCTCAGTTTTTGAATAATCATAGAAAAAACAGAAAAATAACCAAAAACAATAGGGATCCCGGGTAAACAAAGGGATCCCTTTTAGAGTTAGCCCTTTACGGGTATAGCAACAAAGTAGTGGAACAGTAACTATTTACAAATTCAGGGTATCGAGGTTTATTCTTCCAAGTCTGGGGGCGGTCTCCGTGAGTACTGCACTCCTCCCGCCACCACATAAAGGGCATCTGCACCCTGGATAGGGGTCTGGGTACTCACGGTTCTCCTCGGAGTGATGGTCCGCAGGCACTTGGCACACAGGGCGATCGGGGGAATGGCCGCAGGTCTCGGGGAATCATCAGGGGGTGGTAGTGTCACTTCCGGCTTGTATTTACGTACATGCAAGGCATACCATCCTTTATCCCCCCAGTGGCGGGTATACTTCACTCGGTCTCCTGGATAGAGGTCCCGGCCTGGGTGTCCTTCAATAAGATGCGCCTCTACATCCCGCCGATTCACAAACACTTCCAAGGCGAGACCGGGCTCCTTAATGAAGCCCCAGCCTCCCTGCATCCAGAAGGTGTTGACCACGCCATATCGCTGCGGACCCCAATCCTCCTCAGTAGCCTGTCTGACTTGGGCTTTCTTCTGAAGGTCTTTCTCCCGCTCAGCCTGACGTCGGAGCTCCTTCTTGCGGGCCCACTCCTCTTCTTGCTGCCGCAGCCATTGGCGGTATTCCCTCTGGCGGATGACCTCGACACTCTCCCCCTCCTCCTGGGCATCCCCTGGGAACCCCATCAGATTGGTAGTGGCCGCGCGGGTCCATTTGAAGGTCACCCATTCTCCTTGGCGCTGCGTGGGTTGTTTAATGGGCTGTAGGGGGCGATCAGCCGTCTGCAGAGTTTCCCAGGGTCTCTCGCATTCAATGCGGCTACACACCCGTCCGGGTGGTCGTGGTGGGGGCGAATCTATATCCACCAATAGGGGTTCCTTAATCGCCGCGTTCGGGTCGGCGCCGCTACCTTCTCCCGCCGCATCTCCGGTGTCGGTCTCCTCTGTAGTCGATAGTGAGAGCGTTGCCTGGTGCGGCTCCTCGCCAGGGATGGTTGCTCGCTGGCACAGACTCCGGAACTGCCGGCACAGCTCCTCCACTTCCGCCCCGAGGATTTCCTGGTTGGTGATGCAGCCTGGTAAGGACTCCGCCGGCTCCCATTGGTAGAACCTGGCACAGGCCTCTTCTCCCTCTCCGGGGTGGCTTCCGCGCTCCATGCTGCCAATCGGATTCTTCCTCGTGGTCTCCAGCAGTTCTTGCCCCTCCCCATCCGGAGGGCGACCCTTCTCTCCTCCACCATCCCACACTAGGAGGCGGGCCCTTCTCCTTGATGGGCATATTCTCTGGACATAGTAATAACGGTGAGGGGCAGGTTCCATTTTCGCGCCACTCTTCCAAGCTACGCCCACAAGGACACGCCCCATGCTCACTGCGCGCCACATAGTGTTATAATGGCGGCGATTTTGGCGGGGAATGTCGGGACACAGTCTTTGCAGCATAATGCAGTCCAAGCACAGTAAATCACAGTTCCTAGGCACACATGACCTGATTCCTCAGGCTTAAGTAGATCCTGTTCGTGACGCCAAGTTGTGGCGCCCCCACACCGCCGCAGGGCCGAGGGGTACCCGGATTCGGGCCTCTGAGTCTCAGTTCTGGGGTTGTCACGGTGGCCAGACCCGGTCCGTGGCCCTGTCTGTCAGTGGGGGACGTCCGGTGCAATAAGTGGTGTTGTAACGGTGCAGTTGTGGGGTGCAGGTCGCGGTAAATAACGAGGACACCAGGTTGCAGTCTCTTTACCTCTTTACTGGAGATCTCTGAGTCCTCAGTCCAGAGTACGGCTCACCAGGCTGCGCAAGTCCGGCCGGTCCAATGGCACCTCCAGAGTCCTCTTCACAGGTGGAAATCGGTGCCTTCCTTCTTAGCGCTATGTGTTGTAGTCCTCCCCTGCTGTGCTTACGGAAAGTACCCCACAACTGTTGTGTCTGTTTCTTAAGTTCCCTCACAACTCGATTAAATGATGTTCTTCTAATCGTCCGTCCCTCCCTGATGTTACGGTTAGAACGGCACCCGTTTGTCGGGTAGGCCTGGAGTTCTTCCGGGACCCTAGAGACGCCCCTCTCCCGCAATTGCCTCCCAAGACTTCATAGGTGATATGTGTTAGACAGCCCGCCTTAAACTGACTGTCCTGCCGCTGTTTAGAGTATTGCTTGAAGCTGAATGTTATAATACTCCCTCGGCGTTCCGGCCACCGGTAGTGCGCCTCAGTAGGGTGTTGCTTCGGTCTTACAGCACGACCCCTGCTGGAATTCTCCTATCGCTTGATCTCGTTTCTCACTCAGCACAATCTATCTCGCTTCTAGTCCTTTCTTGAATCCCGCCGCTTCCCGGAGCTGGCGCGGACCCGTTACGTTCTTTCCAATGCCAAGCCTCTGTCAGGATCCCACCCCTGACAGAGACCCTACTGTCTCTTCCTCCACAACACCCTCTGCCACTGAGTGTTGCTTCGTCCAATCCAGTCAGCTTTCTGATCTAACTTCCTGCCTGACCCCCAGTTTACCCACTATGGTGGGGAGTGGCCTAATGAATAGAACCCTTAGCTCCCCCCGGAGGCCCGGCTGTGAAATGTATTGGTGTCTGTGATACCTGATCAGATGAACTCCTTCAGTGCCATCGGACGCACCATGGCTCCCCATAGTGGCGGAGCCACAGTACTGCAACGACCAGGACTCTGGGGCGCTGCATATCCAGCGTCACTTGATTAATTTTCATTGAGTGAGGCCAACCATCTCTAGTCTGTGACCGCATGTATGCAAATCGCTGGCACCAGAAAATCCTGACAGCGTGCAGTGTGTACTGTGAGAATTCAGAAGTCTGCAGTCACATATAATGACTGCAGACTCATCACAAATTTGGACAACCCCTGCAATGTTCCTAACATGACTAAAAACATGAAAATTAGTCAGTATCGCAAATTTTTTTTTACATCCAGGTACCTTTATAGATGTTGATGTCTCTGATTTCAGTCATTCTCTTTCTTTTCTTCATCTTTTCCAGATGTCATGATGACTTTTCACAGCCACACCTTGTGTCTGCAGACTTCCATCTTCTTCGTTCTTCCCAGGTACATCCCCACACGATTCCCATAAAAATTGCGGTCATTATAATGCTCCTGAATAAAAATATCTGCCCTACACCCTACACTGAATCCCTGAATAGTAAACCTTGGATCCAGCATCAGGCTGCCCAACAGAGTCCCCTGCCTGCATGCCCCCCAGATACACCTCTGAGTGGTCCTACTAGTGATTGACAGCTATCTCTACATGCACATTCACAGAATGAAAATTGTCAATCTCTGAACAGGTCCACCCACTGGATTCGTATGTATACAGGGACTGTGCACTGATTTTAGTTTATAAAATACAAGTTTTACTGAAACTTTTCTCACAAAATGTATATCAATCTGATCAACTCCCCTGCTCTATGACCTCCTGCCTGCAGTTCAGAGACCATTATCAACATGACAGGTTCTATTTAAAGGGGTTGTTAACTTTATAAAACCCATTTTCATAAACCATATTAAGAAATTAGGAGTTAATTTAGAGGGATTCCCTGTTCAGGATCCTCTTCTCTTTGGCTGCACTATCACTCATAATATGAAATATAAGAAGATGGGTGTCTACAATTTAGTTTTAAGTGTTATTATTGAAACTAAGAAATAAAAGTTGTGCTAAACCTACTTGGTTCTAAGAAATGTAAATTCTTGGGTTACAGAACAACGTAACATCTGGCAGGAACAGTATGTGTACACAGCAGTATGTGGAGGACAGGCGGGGGAATATTCTTTGTATAGGTGGATTCTGAGTAATCAAACTTTGCTCCAGGCTCTGAAAGAGTAGGTAAAAAGTGACGGAGCAAGCATGTAAGTCAAGAAACCTGACTGTACTGTTATCTTTGGCGTTTCCCCTCCGAGTCAGGTGAATCATCATTGCCTGAGCCTTCTAACACAACATCTCTATATCCAAGGATGTCTTGGGGCAATAGTGCAAAATCAGTGCCCCATTTTCTCCACAAAACCCTACAATAGAAGGGATTTCCAAGCCTTTGATAAAGCTAGGTAATGTATGCCTGTGTGGTTTGTATCTACAGTGCATTAAAAAAATAATTAATTCCCCATGAACTTTCCACATTTTTTTCACGTTACACCCACAAACTTAAATGTATTTTATTTGGATTTGATGTGATATTCCAACACAAAGTAGCAAGTATTTGTGAAGTGTAAAGGAAATGAATGATACATGGTATTCTAGTTATTTTAAACATCAAAAAACATCAAAAAATAACTCCGGCACACTGAAAATTCCAAATGAATCATGAAGTTTATTGTATGCTTCAAAAATTATTGTATCTCATTTATTCCATAACATATTCCGCACACGGTGGCAAGAAACAAGATGAATGAATCAGGTATCAAATTCAACGTTTCCGCTTGCTATAAGCCTTTATCAAGATATACCTATATCTCATAAGGAGAACATATCAGTGTCCGTGGTATTTTAAAGATATATATATATAAAAATTGTGACATTCTTTTGTATTCAGCCCCTCTGAGTCAAATATTTGTAGGACAACCTTTCGCTGCAATTATTGATATAAGTCTTTTGCGGGATGTGTCTACCAGCTTTGCACATCTAGAGCCTGACATTTTTGGCCGTTGTTCTTTGCAAACTAGCTATAGGTCAGTGAGATTGAATGGAGGTGTCTGTGATCAGCAATTTTCCAGTCTTGCACACAGATTCTCAATGGGATTTTGGTCTGGACTGTGACTGGACCGTTCAAACACATGAATATGCTTTAATTTAAATAATCCATTGTAGCTCTGGCAGGATGTTTAGGGTTGTTGTCCAGCTGGAAGGTAAATCTACATCCCAGTTTCAAGTCTTTTGCAGCCTTTAACAGATTTTCCTCTAGAATTACCCTGTATTTAGCTCCATCCATCATCCCATGAACTCTAACCAGCTTCCCTGTCCCTGGTGAAGAAAATCATTCCCACAGAATGATGCTTACACCACCATGTTTGATGGTGGGGGTGGTGTTTTCAGAATGCTGTGCAGTGTTTGTTTTTTGTGCTAAATATAGCGTTTTGCATTTAGCCCAAAATGTTATACTTTGGTCTCATCAGACCAGAGTATCTTTTTCACATGCTAGCTGTTTCACCTACATATTTTTTTTTAAACTGCTAACAGGATTTCTTATAACTTGCTTTCAAAAAT
This sequence comes from Ranitomeya variabilis, assembly GCF_051348905.1. Lineage (NCBI taxonomy): Eukaryota > Metazoa > Chordata > Amphibia > Anura > Dendrobatidae > Ranitomeya > Ranitomeya variabilis. The sequence goes on along the minus strand of NC_135233.1, from coordinate 576,324,432 downwards.
GGTTTTCTTCTTGCCACTGTTCCACAAAGGCCAGATTGGTGGCGTATACAACTAAGTTGTCCTGTGGGCAGATTCTCCCACCTGATCTGTGGATCTCTGCAGCTCCTAAAAACCCTTTGGTTGCTACTCTACTTAATACTCTTCTTGCTTCAGATGTCAATTTAGGTGGACGGCCATGTCTTGGTAGGTTTGCAGTTGTGCCATACTCCTTCCATTTTTGGATGATGGATTGAACAGTGCAACATGAGATGTTCAGAGCTTGGGGTATGTTCTCTGTCCCCCATGACGGCACCACGGAGAGAGGGGATCCGCCCATCAAGGACAGTGGAGGCTGTATGCTGCAACGCCGGCTGGCAAGCCACCTCTACTTCTGTTGTCAGGCCAGACCGATCCAGGCAGCAGGGGTTCCCTGCCTCGGCTGGCACGGTATCCTGAGGTGCCACCACTGGGGTCAGCGGGCCTTTAGGGAGTGCGGGGAGAGGCGGCAGAGAAGAGGATGCATGGTGGAGAAGGCTGTCGCACTTCAGCTGACGTCAGAGAAGGGCGCTGGGGCATAAGGTCGCCTTGCGTTCCACGGTAGAAAGTGCGGAACGAGACAGGCAACAGGCTGGTTTCCTGGATCTTGTGGGGCAGGAGAGAAAATCATTGACAGCAATGCAGCATTCCTGATGGGACGCCGCTTCCCTTCATGATGGGCTCTTGGCATTACCAGCTCCCCCTGTTTTTTAGCAGATATGGAGCCAGCACAGGTAAGTGCATGGTGGAATGTTCTGTTGGTGGTCTCATGCCTTTGTGCCAAAGCTGTGCCTAGAGCCTCATGTGCGAGGTATGTTTTCACATATACACAGCTAGGCCTTGGACCTCTAGGCTATAATAAGGCCATATGTCCAGGCTACATCTCATGATTTAACTTCAGTTAGTTGCATGTCTTGTCTGTGCAGAGCCTTATGATTGGACTTCAGAGTGGAAGCATGTTTTTCATTTTTTTTTGGTTCCATAAACAGGTGTTTCACTTTTCTTTGCAACTTAACTACTCTATGCCTTGGGAGGACACATGGCGTTAATGGAGCACGTTGTCTCCATGAAGACTGCTCTTTAGCTACGGCTCATTAATTAGCTCCTTCGGGTGGGGTCAGTCTGACAAATGACATGTACTATTCAGAGTGGAGGCTTATCCGGATCTCTGAGAAATTGCTCTTTTGCTTGTAACTGTGGGCCTGTTTGGCATCTTCAAGCATAGCTGTAGCTCTATGCATTATATTGCGTGCCTGTGTATCATATTGCATCATATTGATTCTATGCATTCTATTGCGTGCCTCTGTGCATCATATTGCATCATAATACCTCTAAGCATTATTTTGAGTGCCTCTGTGGATAATATTGCATCATAGTGCCTCTATGCATTATATTGAGTGCCTCTGTGGATCATATTGCATCATAGTGCCTCTATGCATTATATTGCGTGTCTCTATGTATCGTATTGCATCATAGTGCTTCTATGCATTATATTGCGTGCCTCTGTGCATCATATTGCATCCTAGGGCCTCTATGTATTATATTGCGTGCCTCTGTGCATCATAGTGCCTCTGTGCATTATATTGCATGCCTCTGTACATCATATTGCATCATAATACATCTATGCATTATATTGAGTGCATCATATTGCATCATAGTGCCTCTATGCATCATACTGAGTGCCTCTGTGTGTCATATTGCATCATAGTGCCTCTTTGCATCATATTGAGTGCCTCTGTGCTTCATATTGCATCATTGTGCCTCTATGCATCATGTTGAGTGCCTCTGCATCATGTTGCATCTTTGTGCCTCTTTGCATCATATTGGGTGCCTCTGTGCATCATGTTGCATCATAGTGCCTTTATGCATCATATTGAGTGCCTCTGTGCTTCATATTGCATCATTGTGCCTCTATGCATCATATTGAGTGCCTCTGTGCATCATGTTGGATCATAGTGCCTCTATGTATCATATTGCATTATAAGTGCCTCTATGTATCATATTTAGTGCCTCTGTGATTCATATAGTATCATAGTTCCTCTATGCATCATATTGAGTGCCTCTGTGTATCATATTGCATCACAGTGCCTCTGTGCATCGTTGTATTATAGTGCTTCATATTGCATCATGGTGCCTCTGTGCATCATATGGCGTCATAGTGCCTCTGTGCATCATATTGCATCATAGTGCTTCATAGTGCCTTTATGCATTATGTTGCATTGTATTGCTTCATATTGCATCATAGTGCTTCATATTGCATCATAGTGCTTCATTGTGCTTTTTTGCTTCATATTGCATCAGGGCTTCATAGCACCTCTATGCATCAAAATGTGTGCTTACGCACATCTTATTGCATCATATTGTTTCAGTGCCTCCGTGCCTCAGCTGATATCATTAGTGTGTCATAGTGCCTCTGTGCTTCATATTACTTGGGGCTTGGTGCCTTTTTCGCCTCTGGCTGTGGGCCTCTGGGTTAGACCTTCTGACTTGTGCCTTATTGCGTGGCTGCACATCGTATCGTCGGCCTACCACTTCACATTTTTGTCTTGGGCCCCAACTCTGGTTATAGAGTCCTAGTGGTTTTGTACCTAGATCCAACTTCTGTTGCTTCATTCTTTACAACATGGCTTAGCCAAACTGTCATGATTCTCAATGGCGAGAGAACATAGCCCAGCATCTATAAGAACTAGCTCTTGGAAGATGGAATCTAAACTGACCATGAACTAAACCTGCCGCACAATTAACAGTGGCCGGGTAGCGTGCCTACGTTTTATCCCTAGACGCCCAGCGCCAGCCGGAGGACTAACTAATCCTAGCAGAGGAAAATACAGTCCTGGCTCACCTCTAGAGAAATTTCCCCAAAAGGCGGACAGAGGCCCCCACATATATTGGCGGTGATTTTAGATGAAATGACAAACGTAGTATGAAAATAGGTTTAGCAAAATCGAGGTCCGCTTACTAGATAGCAGGAAGACAGAAAGGGCACTTTCATGGTCAGCTGAAAACCCTATCAAAACACCATCCAGAAATTACTTTAAGACTCTAGTATTAACTCATAACACCAGAGTGGCAATTTCAGATCACAAGAGCTTTCCAGACACAGTAACGAAACAGCAGCTGTGAACTGGAACAAAATGCAAAAACAAACAAGGACGAAAGTCCAACTTAGCTGGGAGTTGTCTAGTAGCAGGAACATGCAAAGAAAGGCTTCTGATTACATTGTTGACCGGCATGAAACTGACAGAGGAGCAAGGTTATATAGAGACTCCCACATCCTGATGGGAACAGGTGAACAGAGAGGATGATGCACACAAGTTCAATTCCACCAGTGGCCACCGGGGGAGCCCAGAATCCAATTTCACAACAGTACCCCCCCCTCAAGGAGGGGGCACCGAACCCTCACCAGAACCACCAGGGCGATCAGGATGAGCCCTATGAAAGGCACGGACAAGATCGGAGGCATGAACATCAGAGGCAGTCACCCAAGAATTATCCTCCTGACCGTATCCCTTCCATTTGACCAGATACTGGAGTTTCCGTCTGGAAACACGGGAGTCTAAGATCTTTTCCACAATGTACTCCAACTCACCCTCAACCAACACCGGAGCAGGAGGCTCAACGGAAGGCACAACCGGTACCTCATACCTGCGCAATAATGACCGATGAAAAACATTATGAATAGAAAAAGATGCAGGGAGGTCCAAACGGAAGGACACAGGGTTAAGAATCTCCAATATCTTGTACGGGCCGATGAACCGAGGCTTAAACTTAGGAGAAGAAACCCTCATAGGGACAAAACGAGAAGACAACCACACCAAGTCCCCAACACAAAGCCGAGGACCAACACGACGACGGCGGTTGGCAAAAAGCTGAGTCTTCTCCTGGGACAACTTCAAATTGTCCACTACCTGCCCCCAAATCTGATGCAACCTCTCCACCACAGCATCCACTCCAGGACAATCCGAAGATTCCACCTGACCGGAGGAAAATCGAGGATGAAACCCCGAATTACAGAAAAACGGGGACACCAAGGTGGCAGAGCTGGCCCGATTATTGAGGGCGAACTCCGCCAATGGCAAAAAAGCAACCCAATCATCCTGATCCGCAGACACAAAACACCTCAAATATGTCTCCAAGGTCTGATTAGTCCGCTCGGTCTGGCCATTAGTCTGAGGATGGAAAGCAGACGAAAAAGACAAATCTATGCCCATCCTAGCACAGAATGCCCGCCAAAATCTAGACACGAATTGGGTCCCTCTGTCAGAAACGATATTCTCCGGAATACCATGCAAACGAACAACATTTTGAAAAAACAGAGGAACCAACTCGGAAGAAGAAGGCAACTTAGGCAAGGGAACCAAATGGACCATCTTAGAGAAACGGTCACACACCACCCAGATGACAGACATCTTCTGAGAAACAGGCAGATCCGAAATAAAATCCATCGAGATGTGCGTCCAAGGCCTCTTCGGAATAGGCAAGGGAAACAACAATCCACTAGCCCGAGAACAACAAGGCTTGGCCCGAGCACAAACGTCACAAGACTGCACAAAGCCTCGCACATCTCGTGACAGGGAAGGCCACCAGAAGGACCTTGCCACCAAATCCCTGGTACCAAAGATTCCAGGATGACCTGCCAACGCAGAAGAATGAACCTCAGAGATGACTCTACTGGTCCAATCATCAGGAACAAACAGTCTACCAGGTGGGCAACGATCCGGTCTATCCGCCTGAAACTCCTGCAAGGCCCACCGCAGGTCTGGAGAAACGGCAGACAATATCACTCCATCCTTAAGGATACCTGTGGGCTCAGAATTACCAGGGGAGTCAGGCTCAAAACTCCTAGAAAGGGCATCAGCCTTAACATTCTTAGAACCCGGTAGGTATGACACCACAAAATTAAACCGAGAGAAAAACAATGACCAGCGCGCCTGTCTAGGATTCAGGCGCCTGGCAGACTCAAGGTAAATTAAATTTTTGTGGTCAGTCAATACCACCACCTGATGTCTGGCCCCCTCAAGCCAGTGACGCCACTCCTCAAAAGCCCACTTCATGGCCAAAAGCTCCCGATTCCCAATATCATAATTCCGCTCGGCGGGCGAAAATTTACGGGAAAAAAATGCACAAGGTCTCATCACGGGGCAGTCGGAACTTCTCTGCGACAACACCGCCCCAGCTCCGATTTCAGAAGCGTCGACCTCAACCTGAAAAGGAAGAGCAACATCAGGCTGACGCAACACAGGGGCGGAAGAAAAGCGGCGCTTAAGCTCCCGAAAGGCCTCCACATATATTGGCGGTGATTTTAGATGAAATGACAAACGTAGTATGAAAATAGGTTTAGCAAAATCGAGGTCCGCTTACTAGATAGCAGGAAGACAGAAAGGGCACTTTCATGGTCAGCTGAAAACCCTATCAAAACACCATCCAGAAATTACTTTAAGACTCTAGTATTAACTCATAACACCAGAGTGGCAATTTCAGATCACAAGAGCTTTCCAGACACAGTAACGAAACAGCAGCTGTGAACTGGAACAAAATGCAAAAACAAACAAGGACGAAAGTCCAACTTAGCTGGGAGTTGTCTAGTAGCAGGAACATGCAAAGAAAGGCTTCTGATTACATTGTTGACCGGCATGAAACTGACAGAGGAGCAAGGTTATATAGAGACTCCCACATCCTGATGGGAACAGGTGAACAGAGAGGATGATGCACACAAGTTCAATTCCACCAGTGGCCACCGGGGGAGCCCAGAATCCAATTTCACAACACCAAACAAACTACTATACTTGAATTGGCTTAGTAAATTAGCAGTTCTTCCGTTTGGAACAGATCTTTCAAGTGAGCTACTACCTTGAGTGCTAAAGGTAGGTCTCCTTCATAATTAGTTTTAAAAGTTGACATATGTTTTGTTTTTTTTGGTTCAGCCTATAAAAGGACATACTACTGTCCTGAGAGCAGAAAATACCACGAGGTGAAAGGAAAGAATCCTTCCTGACCCCACATACGGCTATCAGGCTAGTTTCCTTGATTAACATCCAGTAGACAGATTTTTGTCCCATAAGTCTATTGTATTATGGTTACCAGGGACGGCATCTCTGCCTTTGGTACCTTGTGGCGAATGAGCAGCACTGTCAGGTGGCAGCGGTTCACATACTCTCAGCTCTTAGTGCTCCTAAGATAAAGGAAACTGTATCCAGGACTCTTATAGTTGAGAACCCATAGTTCCACTGCCTCACAGTAGATAATCTACCTCTGTGGTGGGAAGAAACCTGCTTTTCTCTAGCCATATAGTATGGTTACTCCCTCCATGGCTGTCTGGGTGTATAAATATCACTGATAAGATTGCCTTTTAGGATATGTATATGTGTGTAATATCAGTAAAATAGAAGTGATGATCCACCTTTCAATTTGAGCGCTTCTAATGAGAAGCCCAACTCTGGTAATGTGTTATGGACCTGGTGGTTAGGAGCACCCGGAATGACCTGATGAGTAAACTCAAAATCGGGACTAGCTCTGGGGAAGTGGGAACTCTGCTGACCGCAAACCCTACTCCTATCACACACACTAGAAATAGCCGTGGAGCGTACCTAACTCTCCCTGGACGCCTCTTCACAGCCTAAGAGCTAACTACACCTAAAGATAGAAATAGAAGCCTTACCTTGCCTCAGAGAAATTCCCCAAAGGTAAAGGCAGACCCCCACATATATTGACTGTGAGTTAAGAGGAAAGTCACAAACACAGGAATGAAACAGGTTTTAGCAAAGGAGGCCAGATTTCACTAAATAGTCAGAGGATAGAAAAGAGAACTATGCGGTCAGCACAAAAGACTACAAAAAACCACGCAGAGTAAGCAAAAAGACTCCCCACACCGACTCACGGTGTGGAGGTGCCACTCTGCACCCCAGAGCTTCCAGCTAGCAAAGGAATATCATGATAGCAAGCCGGACTAGAAATAGCAGTACTAAGAAATATATTCAGGAAGCAGTAACAACAAATGAACTAGCAAAGACTTAGCTTCTGCTGGAGTAGACAGGTCCTCAGAGAAGGCCAAGAGAGATCTGAACCAATACTGGAACATTGACAGCTGGCATGAAGTAACGATCTGAGTGGAGTTAAATAGGCAGCCAGCATAGAAATAAACGAGAGCAGCTGATAAAGCCAACCTCAGTGACCAGCAGTTCCGCTCGAAGCCACCAGAGGGAGTCCAAGAACAGAACTAACCAAAGTACCATTCATGACCACAGGAGGGAGTCCGAGAACGGAATTCACAACAGTAATGGCAGGAGATATTACCTACCGGATGGTGTATTCCTTAGTTTCAATAATATCCAACCCTTACTTGGGGTTTAGACATCTAAGGATTCGGAATAGACGTGATCTCCTGGATGAGTAATGTGTGTACATCCCAATGCTCTGCCATTATCCATGTACTAACTGTTATTGGTTTGATTTTCCCGCAGTCTAGGACCGGAGGCTAGTGCGCACGCGCAGTGTGAGCACGGCCCTATGATGCAAGCAGACGCCGCAGTGCATAACTGAGCAACCCAGTCTGATCAGGCACGCGTCGCTTCTCCAAGTCCCCTCCTCCTGGAAATATGGTGTAGGTGGTCGGGCGCCAGTACTCTGAGCCCTAATACGTGGCAATGGTCAAAAGTCTGGTCACCCAGACTTCACTGGTGCAAGTCCTCAGAATATTAACTATAACATTGATTGTGAATGTTTCCAGGAGTGGAGAAGACCATATAGGAACCACCAAACTGCATGGGGGGAAACCTGGAGGAACTTCTTTTCAGCTTCAGGTTCCAAGTTAGAAGAGGGAGTTTCCAATAACAGCCATCTTAGAGTTTCTGCACAAGGGGTTGGAACAGGGGCTAGCCACAAATACTTTAAAAGTTCAAGTCTTGGCTTTAGGGGCCCTGTACAATTACGACCCGGCTGGGAATCGGGGATATCCAGGTTCATCAAAGCATTGGCCAGGTCTAGACCCATCCCCTCTCGGTTTACTCCTCCTTGGAATTTAAACTTGGATCTTACAGCCCTATCCAAACCTCCTTTTGAACCCGTCAGAGGCTTCTCTGGGAATCTGTCCCTTAAACATAACCTTATGTAGCTCTCATAAGAGCTCGTAGGGTCAGTGACATTCAGGCATTGTCAGGCATTGTCAAGCCAGCCCTGGCTTCACACAAAGCTTAGAGGATAGGGTTATTCTTTAGATTGACCCGGCCTAACTTCCAAAAGTGGCTTCACGGTTTCTCAGATCTCAGGAGATCTCCCTCTCTGGTTTTTGTCCCAATATCAAAGATAGTGAAGAGAAAGTCTTACACACACTAGACGTGGGGAAATGCCTAATCCAGTACCTAGCGGCCACACAGGAGCGTAGGAAGCATAGGTCTCTCTTTGTGTGCTTTTAGAGTCCTCGAGAGGGGCAAAAAAGCTTCTAAGGGCATGTCAGCAAGATAGATAAGGGACACCATCACCCTGGCATACTCCTCGCATGAAGTGGCCATCCCGGAGAAAAATTAAGAGCCCATTCATCAAGAGAGGTGGCAGCCTCCTGGCAGAAAAAGCCAGGGTCTTAATAGAACCGATATGTAGAGTTGCTACGCGATCTTCCCCCTCTACATTCTTTAATCACGATCGGCTGAATCTAGCCTCTTCTTCAGACCTTACCTTTGGGAGTATGGTTCTGGAAGCGGTGGTCCCTCCCTAATGTACAATCTCCGCAAATCTCTCCGTGGTGCCGTAATGGGGGACAGAGAAAAATATAGTTACTTACCGATAACGGTATTTCTGTGAGCCCATGACGGCACCCGTACATTCCCTCCCTTCACGTGTGGGTGTGAACACTAGTTAAAATTATGCTAGTTCTTATGAAAATAGTCACGCGGTATCTCTGTTAAGACTTTGAGTAATGTCGAATATATATATATTTTTTATTAACCTAAGTTCCCATCATGCTCTATAAACAACTGATGCGGGAGAGAGGTACCGCCTTTTTATCTGTAGGTTTCCTGTCCTTGATGGGCGGATTTCCTCTCTCCATGGTGCCATCATGGGCTCAGAGAAATACCGTTATCGGTAAATAATTATATATTTTTTTCTATAACCTAACCCTGCTTTATGCTTCTCCACAACTTTATCCCTTACCTGTCTGGTGTGCGCCTTGGTTTTCATGATGCTGTTTCATCCCTAATGTTCTCACACAAACCTCTGAGGCCTTCACAGAACAGCTGTAGTTATATGGAGAATAAATTACACACTGGTGGACTTAAGGTAATTTACTAATTATGCGACTTATAGAGGCAATTGATCACTGAGGAGTTAATTTAGGGGTATCAGGCTACAGGGAGCTGATTAGAAATGCACATCACAATTTTTAGATTTATATTTTTAAAATAACTAGAAAACCTTGTATCATTTCCTTTACACTTCACAAATACTTGCTACTTTGTGTTGGTATATCACACAAAATCTCAATTTAAGTTTGTGTGTGTATGGTGAAGAAAATGTGGAAAAGTTAATGGGGTATGAATACTTTTTCAAGGCATTGTATGTCAATAAGCCACGTAGATTGGCAATATAAATGAATTATTAGTTACTGGTGATAATTGAATAATGACTGGTTCTACCCCCTGTCGAAATTGCACACCAGTCCTAATAATTACAGTAGGATGCATGCACAATAATTGTTTGTCATGAACAATGTTATGAGCTGGTGGTTTAGGAGCAATATGGACGTGCTCTGGAGGAGGTGGTACCTGTACTGACCGCAGTTCCTGAGCTTTACACAACACTAGAAGTAGCCGTGGGATGTTCCTGTCACTCCCTAGACACCTCGTCACAGCCGGAGGACTAACTACCCCTAAAGATAGAAACAGGAAAGCTATCTTGCCTCAGAGAAAATCCCCAAAGGATAGGACAGCCCCCCACAAATATTGACTGTGAGTGGAGAGGGAAATTACATACACAGAATGAAACCAGGATGTAGCAAAGGAGGCCAGTCTAGCTAGATAGATAGAACAGGACAGAATACTGTGCGGTCAGTATTAAAAACTAGAAAAATCCACCACAGAGTTTACAAAAATCTCCACACCTGACTAAAGGTGTGGAGGGTAAATCTGCTTCCCAGAGCTTCCAGCTTAACTGAATAAATCCATACTGACAAGCTGGACTAGAAAAAACATAGAAAGTGCAGAAAGATTAAGTCCACAACAAGTGGACTGCAAAAGAACAAAGCAAGGACTTATCTTTGCTGAACTGGTAAGAATATCAGGGAAATCCAAGCAGAGATGTGAATCCAACCTGGAACCATTGAAAACTGGCACAGGCTGAAGGATAGAACCAGGCTAAATAGCCGAGCCAGAAAGACAATCAGTGGAAGCAGCTGCTGACTACTAAATCCAAGGAGCAGCAGTACCACTTAAAACCACCGGAGGGAGCCCAAGAGCAGAACTCACAAAAGTGCCACTTACAACCACCGGAGGGAGCCCAAGAGCGGAATTCACAACAGTACCCCCCCTTGAGGAGGGGTCACCGAACCCTCACCAGAGCCCCCAGGCCGATCAGGACGAGCCAAGTGAAAAGCACGAACCAAATCGGTGGCATGGACATCGGAGGCAACAACCCAAGAATTATCCTCCTGGCCATAACCCTTCCACTTGACAAGATACTGAAGCCTCCGCCTCGAAAAACGAGAATCCAAAATTTTCTCCACCACATATTCCAACTCCCCATCAACCAACACCAGGGCAGGAGGATCAACAGAGGGAACAACGGGCACCACATATCTCCGCAACAAAGATCTATGGAAAACATTATGGATGGCAAAAGAGGCTGGAAGGGCCAAACGAAAAGATACCGGATTGATAATCTCAGAAATCTTATAAGGACCAATAAACTGAGGCTTGAACTTAGGGGAAGAAACCTTCATAGGAACATGACGAGAAGATAACCAGACTAAATCCCCCACCCGAAGCCGGGGACCAACACACCGACGGCGGGTAGCAAAACGTTGAGCCTTTTCCTGAGACAACGTCAAATTGTCTACCACATGAGTCCAAATCTGCTGTAACCTGTCCATTACAGAATCCACACCAGGACAATCAGAAGGCTCAACCTGCCCCGAAGAAAAACGAGGATGAAAACCAAAATTAAAAAAGAAAGGAGAAACCAAAGTAGCCGAACTAGCCCGATTATTAAGGGCAAACTCAGCCAACGGCAAGAAAGCCACCCAATCATCCTGGTCAGCAGACACAAAGCATCTCAAATAGGTTTCCAAGGTCTGATTAGTTCGCTCAGTTTGGCCATTTGTCTGAGGATGAAACGCCGAAGAAAAAGACAAATCAATGCCCATCCTAGCACAAAAGGCCCGCCAAAACCTAGAAACAAACTGGGAACCTCTGTCAGACACAATATTCTCCGGAATGCCATGCAAACGAACCACATGCTGAAAAAACAATGAAACCAAATCAGAGGAGGAAGGCAATTTAGGCAAAGGTACCAAATGGACCATTTTAGAGAACCGGTCACAAACCACCCAGATAACAGACATCTTCTGAGAAACAGGAAGATCCGAAATAAAATCCATGGAAATATGCGTCCAGGGCCTCTCAGGGACCGGCAAAGGCAAAAGCAACCCACTAGCGCGGGAACAGCAAGGCTTGGCCCGGGCACAAGTCCCACAGGACTGCACAAAAGAACGCACATCCCGCGACAAGGAAGGCCACCAAAAGGACCTAGCAACCAAATCTCTGGTACCAAAAATCCCAGGATGACCAGCCAACACCGAACAATGAACCTCAGAAATTACCTTACTTGTCCATCTATCAGGAACAAACAGCTTCCCCACAGGACAGCGGTCAGGTTTATCAGCCTGAAATTCCTGAAGCACCCGCCGTAAATCAGGGGAGATGGCAGAAAGAATCACCCCTTCCTTAAGAATGCCAACCGGCTCAAGGACTCCAGGAGAATCAGGCAAAAAACTCCTAGAGAGGGCATCAGCCTTAGCATTCTTAGATCCCGGAAGATACGAGACCATAAAATCAAAACAGGAGAAAAACAGGGACCATCGAGCCTGTCTAGGGTTCAGCCGCTTGGCCGACTCGAGGTAAATCAGATTCTTATGATCGGTCAAGACCACAACGTGGTGCTTGGCTCCCTCAAGCCAATGTTGCCACTCAAATGCCCACTTCATGGCCAACAACTCCCGATTGCCGACATCATAATTGCGCTCCGCAGGCGAAAACTTTCTGGAAAAAAAGGCACACGGTTTCATCAAAGAACCATCAGAACTCCTCTGAGACAAAACGGCCCCTGCCCCAATCTCAGAAGCGTCAACCTCAACCTGAAAAGGAAGAGAAACATCCAGCTGACGCAACACAGGGGCAGAAGTAAATCGGCGTTTAAGCTCCTGAAAGGCCTCAACAGCCGCAGAGGACCAATTCGTCACATCAGCACCTTTCTTCGTCAAATCGGTCAGGGGCTTAACCACACTGGAAAAGTTGGCAATGAAACGGCGATAAAAATTAGCAAAGCCCAAAAATTCCTGAAGACTCTTCACAGATGTGGGTTGAATCCAGTCATGAATGGCTTGGACCTTAACAGGATCCATTTCTATAGACGAGGGAGAAAAAATAAAACCCAAAAAAGAGACCTTCTGAACTCCAAATAGGCACTTAGACCCCTTCACAAATAAAGCATTATCACGAAGGATCTGGAATACCATCCTGACCTGCTTCACATGAGACTCCCAATCATCGGAAAAAATCAAAATATCATCCAAATACACAATCATGAATTTATCAAGATAATTGCGGAAAATATCATGCATGAAGGACTGAAATACAGAAGGAGCATTAGAGAGCCCGAAAGGCATCACAAGGTATTCAAAATGGCCTTCGGGTGTATTAAATGCAGTTTTCCATTCGTCACCCTGTTTAATACGAACAAGATTATATGCCCCTCGAAGGTCAATCTTAGTAAACCAACTAGCCCCCTTGATCCGAGCAAACAAATCAGAAAGCAAAGGTAAAGGGTATTGGAATTTGACCGTGATCTTATTAAGAAGGCTATAATCAATACAGGGTCTCACGGAGCCATCCTTCTTGGCAACAAAAAAGAATCCCGCTCCCAATGGTGAGGAAGACGGCCGAATATGCCCCTTCTCCAAAGACTCCTTAACATAACTCCGCATGGCGGCATGCTCTGGCACAGACAGATTGAAAAGTCGGCCCTTGGGGAACTTACAGCCAGGAATCAAGTTAATAGCACAATCACAGTCCCTATGTGGAGGAAGGGAACTGGACTTGGGCTCATCAAATACATCCTGGAAATCCGACAAAAACTCAGGAACTTCAGAAGAGGGGGAAGAGGAAATTGATATCAAAGGAACGTCACTATGTACCCCTTGACAACCCCAACTAGTCACAGACATAGATTTCCAATCCAGCACCGGATTATGTCCCTGTAACCATGGAAAACCCAGTACAACAACATCATGCAAATTATGCAACACCAGAAAACGGCAATCTTCCTGATGTGCTGGAGCCATGCACATGGTCAGCTGAGTCCAATACTGAGGTTTATCCTTGGCCAACGGTGTAGCATCAATGCCCCTCAAAGGAATAGGGCTCTGCAAAGGCTGCAAGGAAAAACCACAGCGCCTTGCAAATTCCAAGTCCATCAAGTTCAGGGCAGCGCCTGAATCCACAAATGCCATGACAGAAAAGGACGATAATGAGCAAATCAAGGTCACAGATAAGAGAAATTTAGGCTGTACAGTACTGATGGTAACAGACCTAGCGACCCTCTTAGTACGCTTAGGGCAATCAGAAATAACATGAGCAGAATCACCACAGTAAAAACACAGCCTATTCTGGCATCTGAATCCCTGCCGTTCTGCTCTAGTCAAAATTCTATCACATTGCATAGGCTCAGGACTCTGCTCCCTCTGCCATATGATGCACAACTTTGCGCTCGCGCAGGCGCCGATCAATCTGAATGGCTAGAGACTTAGATTCGCTCAAACCAGCAGGCGTGGGGAACCCCACCATAACATCTTTAAGGGCTTCAGAAAGACCCTTTCTGAAAATTGCTGCCAGAGCATCCTCATTCCATTTAGTGAGCACAGACCATTTTCTAAATTTCTGGCAGTATACTTCTGCCACTTCCTGACCCTGACACAGGGCCAACAAGGTCTTTTCTGCATGATCCACAGAATTAGGTTAATCATACAATAATCCGAGCGCTTGAAAAAATGCATCTACATTAAGCAATGCCGGATCCCCTGATTCAAGGGAGAATGCCCAGTCCTGAGGGTCACCACGCAGCAGAGAGATGACAATTTTAACCTGCTGAATGGAATCACCAGAGGAACGGGGTTTCAAGGCAAAAAACTTTTTGCAGTTATTTTTAAAGTTCAAAAACTTGGATCTGTCCCCAAAAAACAAATCAGGGGTTGAAATTCTAGGCTCTAAAGCCGGAGTCTGGACAACATAATCTTGGATACTCTGTACTCTTGCAGCAAGTTGATCCACACGAGAAAACAAACCGTGAACATCCATGCCAGCGCCAAAATCCTGAACCACCCAGAGATTAAGAGGAAAAAAAAGACAAAACAGACTGCAGAAAAAAAAATGGCTCAGAACTTCCTTTTCCTTCTTTTGAGATGCATTTAATTCATTTTTGGCCAGTTGTACTGTTATGAGCTGGTGGTTTAGGAGCAACATGGACGTGCTCTGGAGGAGGTGGTACCTGTACTGACCGCAGTTCCTGAGCTTTACACAACACTAGAAGTAGCTAAGGGATGTTCCTGTCACTCCCTAGACACCTCGTCACAGCCGGAGGACTAACTACCCCTAAAGATAGAAACAGGAAAGCTATCTTGCCTCAGAGAAAATCCCCAAAGGATAGGACAGCCCCCCACAAATATTGACTGTGAGTGGAGAGGGAAATGACATACGCAGAATGAAACCAGGATGTAGCAAAGGAGGCCAGTCTAGCTAGATAGATAGAACAGGACAGAATACTGTGCGGTCAGTATTAAAAACTAGAAAAATCCACCACAGAGTTTACAAAAATCTCCACACCTGACTAAAGGTGTGGAGGGTAAATCTGCTTCCCAGAGCTTCCAGCTTAACTGAATAAATCCATACTGACAAGCTGGACTAGAAAAAACATAGAAAGTGCAGAAAGATTAAGTCCACAACAAGTGGACTGCAAAAGAACAAAGCAAGGACTTATCTTTGCTGAACTGGTAAGAATATCAGGGAAATCCAAGCAGAGATGTGAATCCAACCAGGAACCATTGAAAACTTGCACAGGCTGAAGGATAGAACCAGGCTAAATAGCCGAGCCAGAAAGACAATCAGTGGAAGCAGCTGCTGTCTACTAAATCCAAGGAGCAGCAGTACCACTTAAAACCACCGGAGGGAGCCCAAGAGCAGAACTCACAAAAGTGCCACTTACAACCACCGGAGGGAGCCCAAGAGCGGAATTCACAACAGAACAAGGCTTGGCAAGCAGCTAGTAAAGTAATGTAAAGTAAACACTGTTCTGAAAATAACGTTTCAGAATGTTGAGGGATTCTGCTGCAGAGGACTGAGGTAAAATTATTTTCTCTGTTGATGCCTACTTCAGACTGTTTAAGACATCAGGAAAAATGATTGTCTGGAGAAGAAAAAGTGAGTGCTACCATGAGTCCTGTCATACCAACAGTAAAGCATCCTAAGCAATGACATAACTAGGTGTGGTATTTCCTGATGAAGGGGGCATGAGACCCCTGAAACGCGTTGAATAAAACCACTGTGGATCAACTATACTCTCCTGAAATTCATCTTAGCGGCAGCGCAGAATTTTAACTACAAATCTCCCTTTGAAGACATTATTTTCTCTGGTCGGTGAAGACCTGTGGATCTGCAGCAGCCACTATCTATATGCTCTAATCTCATCCTAACCAGGTGAGCAAATTTGGTGTATATTCTCCTCTGTGTAACGTGGATAAGACCCTATTGCACTTTTTGTCTCCCCATTGTTTTGCAATAACTAGAGTCCGATAGGCCCAAGTGCAAAATTTTGGCCCAATGTATGGGCTCTTTGAGTGTTCAAGATCCATTAAGGACATATGTTTTCGCTCCCCATGAAGTAAATGTTCTCTATTACTTAATAATGTTCCTTCCGGGCCTCTTCCTGTAATAATGTCCTTCATCCTGGCTCCTCCATCCAAAGAAAATGGGAGACGTTTATTACCATCCTGGATAGGACCTGTGCACAGTATATACCGTATGGGAATAAACACTAGAAATAGAAGGAAACCAATATGGCTAAATAGAGCTGTAAGGGGCGCAATAAGTGACAAAAAGAAAGCATTTAGAGAATTAAAGGAAGTAGGTAGTGATGAGGCATTAAAAAAATACAGAAAATTAAATAAATTCTGTAAAAAGCAAATCAAGGCAGCAAAGATTGAGAGAGAGAGACTCATTGCCAGAGAGAGTAAAAATAATCCCAAAATATTCTTTAACTACGTAAATAGTAAGAAACTAAAAAATGAAAGTGTTGGCCCCCTTAAAAATAGTCTGGGTGAAATGGTGGATGAGGATGAGGAAAAAGCCAATATGCTAAATGACTTTTTTCATCAGTATTTACACGAGAAAATCCCATGGCAGCCAATATGATCAGTGATAACAAAAATTCCCCATTAAGTGTCACCTGCTTAACCCAGCAGGAAGTACGGCGGCATCTAAAAATCACTAAAATTGACAAATCTCCGGGCCTGGATGGGATACACCCCCGAGTACTGCAGGAACTAAGTACAGTCATTGGTAGACCATTATTTTTAATCTTTAAAGACTCCATAATAACAAGGTCTGTACCACAGGACTGGGCAAAACCGTCAATGAAAAAGACCTGGGTGTATGGGTGGATGACAAACTCATATTTAGTGGCCAGTGTCAGGCAGCTGCTACAAAGGCAAACAAAATAATGGGATGCATTAAAAGAGGCATAGATGCTCATGAGGAGAACATAATTTTACCTCTATACAAGCCACTAGTTCGACCACACTTAGAATACTGTGCACAGTTCTGGTCTCCGGTGTATAAGAAAGACATAGCTGAACTGGAGCGGGTGCAGAGAAGAGCGACCAAGGTTATTAGAGGACTGGGGGGTCTGCAATACCAAGATAGGTTATTACACTTGGGGCTATTTAGTTTGGAAAAACGAAGACTTAAGGGTTGGTCTTATTTTAATGTATAAATATATGAGGGGACAGTACATAGACGCGGGTTCTTTACTGTAAGAGCAGTGAGACTATGGAACTCTTTGCCGTATGATGTTGTAATGAGTGATTCATTACTTAAATTTAAGAGGGGACTGGATACCTTTCTGGAAAAGTATAATGTTACAGGGTATATATATTAGATTCTTTGATAGGGCATTGATCCAGGGAACTAGTCTCATTGCCGTATGTGGAGTCGGGAAGGATTTTTTTTCCCCAAAGTGGAGCTTACTATTTGCCATATGGTTTTTTTTTGCCTTCCTCTGGATCAACATGTTAGGGCATGTTAGGTTAGGCTATGGGTTGAACTAGATGGACTTAACCCCTTTCTGACCTCAGACGGGATAGTACGTCCGAGGTCAGAAGCCCCGCTTTGATGCGGGCTCCGGCGGTGAGCCCGCATCAAAGCTGGGACATGTCAGCAGTTTTGAACAGCTGACATGTGCCCGTAATAGGCGCGGGTAGAATCGCGATCTGCCCGCGCCTATTAACTAGTTAAATGCCGCTGTCAAACGCAGACAGCGGCATTTAACTACCGCTTCTGGCCGGGCGGCCGGAAATGATCCCATCGCCGACCCCCGTCACATGATCGGAGGTCGTCGATGCTTCAGAATAGTAACCATAGAGGTCCTTGAGACCTCTATGGTTACTGATCCCCGGCAGCTGTGAGCGCCACCCTGTGGTCGGCGGTCACAGCACACCTGCATTTCTGCTGCATAGCAGCGAACATCAGATCGCTGCTATGTAGCAGAGCCGATCGAGTGGTGCCTGCTTCTAGCCTTCTATGGAGGCTATTGAAGCATGGCAAAAGTAAAAAAAAAAAGTTAAAAAAAATGTGAAAAAAATAAAAAAAATATAAAAGTTTAAATCACCCCCCCTTTCGCCCCAATCAAAATAAATCAATAAAAAAAAAAAATCAAACTTACACATATTTGGCATCGCCGCGTTCAGAATCGCCCGATCTATCAATAAAAAAAAGCATTAACCTGATCGCTAAACGGCGTAGGGAGAAAAAAATTAGAAACGCCAGAATTACGTTTTTTTGGTCGCCGCGACATTGCATTAAAATGCAATAACGGGCGATCAAAAGAACGTATCTGCACCAAAATGCTATCATTAAAAATGCCAGCTCAGCACGCAAAAAATAAGCCCTCAACCGACCCCAGATCATGAAAAATGGAGGCGCTACGAGTATCGGAAAACAGCACAATTTTTTTTTTCCGCACAGTTTGGAATTTTTTTTCACCCCTTAGATCAAAAATAACCTAGTCATGTTAGGTGTCTATGAACTCGTACTGACCTGAAGAATCATAATGGCAGGTCAGTTTTAGCATTTAGTGAACCTAGCAAAAAAGCCAAGCAAAAAACCAGTGTGGGATTGCACTTTTTTTGCTATTTCACCGCACTTGGAATTTTTTTCCCGTTTTCTAGTACACGACATGGTAAAACCAATGATGTCGTTCAAAAGTACAACTCGTCCCGCAAAAAATAAGCCCTCACATGGCCAAATTGACGGAAAAATAAAAAAGTTACGGCTCTGGGAAGGAGGGGAACGAAAAACGAACACGGAAAACCGGAAAATCCCAAGGTCATGAAGGGGTTAAAGTCTTCTTTCAACCTTAATAACTATGTTAACTGTATCCTGAACTCCTTTTTGTAATACCATGGCCTCTTCCTGTAATAATGTCCTCCATCCTGAATTCCTCTCTGTAATAATGTTCCTACCATGGCCTGTCCCTGTAATAATGTCCTTCATCCTGGCTCCTTCCTGTAATAACGTCCTCCATCCTTGCTCCTTCCTGAAATAATGTCCTCCATCCTGAACTCCTTTCTGTAATAATGTTCCTACAGTGGCCTCTTCCTGTAATAGTGTCCTTCCTCCTGGCTCCTTCCTGTAATAATGTCCTCCATCCTGAATTCCTTTCTGTAATAATGTTCCTTGTTGTGAATTCTGTTTTTGGGCTCCCTCTGGTGGCTACTGGTGGTACTGGTTGACTTTGGTCTTGTGTTTCCAGTGCACCTGTTTTCATCAGGAAATTGGGAGTTTCCTATTTAGTCTGGCTTCTCAGTCACTCTAGTGCCGGCAATCAATGTTACCAGAGCATCTCTGTTGCTTGCTACCTGCTCCAAGTCTGCAATTCAGCTAAGTTGAATCTTTGGCTTTTTTTTGTGTTTGTTTTGTCCAGCATGCATTTATATTTCTTGTGCTGCTGGAAGCTCTAGTGATCTGAAATTACTACTCCGGTGTCATGAGTTGAAAACGGAGTTAAGGTAGTTTCAGGATGGCTGCTTAGGGTTTTGAGGTAACCGCGAAGTCCTCTTTTGTATTTTCATCTATCTAGTCAGAGGGCCTCACTTTGCTGAAACTATATTCATACTGCGTTTGTGTTTTCCTCTTACCTAACCGTTATTACATGTGGGGGGCTACTATAACTTTTGGGGTTTCCCTGGAGGCAAACCAGGTCTGTGTATTCCTCTTCTAGGGGTAGTTAGCTCTCCGGCTGGCGCGAGGTCTCTAGAGATCAACGTAGGCACACCCCCTGGCTATTTCTATTTGCGTGTTAGGTTCAGCATCGCGGTTACCTGAGTTACCATCTTCCTAGAGCTAGTCCGTTTTTGCCCATGTCCCTGCCATTGGGAATCATGACAGTATTGCCGGCCATAATGTATTAAAGGTATTGGCTAAAGAAGGAGAGAAAAAAAAGACGTTTCTGACACTTTTTTTTTTTTTTTACTCAGAGGTTCTGTCTAGCCATAATTGCAATCTGCTGGTTTTTTTTTTTTTTTTTCCTCTCCTCTTAACCCCTGAATGGCTCAGACCTCTGCTGTTGAGAAATGGATATCCAGGGTTTAGCTTCAAATCTTAATACTCTTGCCTCTAAGGTTCAAAATATCCAAGACTATGTTATACATGCTCCTATGTCTGAACCCAAGATCCCTATACCTGAGTTCTTTTCTGGAGATAGATCTCGCTTTTTGAATTTTAAGCACAATTGTAAATTGTATCTTTCTCTGAGATCTCGCTCCGCTGGAGACCCCGCTCAGCAGGTTAAAATTGTTATTTCCTTGTTGCGGGGTGACCCCCAGAATTGGGCATTTGCATTGGCACCAGGGGATCCTGCGCTGCTTAATGTGGATGCGTTTTTTCTGGCACTGGGGTTGCTCTATGAGGAACCTAATTTGGAGATTCAGGCTGAAAAGGCCTTGATAGCCCTCTCTCAAGGGCATGATGAAGCTGAAATATATTGTCAAAAATTTCGAAAATGGTCTGTGCTTACTCAGTGGAATGAGTGCGCCCTGGCGGCGAATTTCAGAGAAGGTCTCTCTGACGCCGTTAAAGATGTCATGGTGGGGTTTCCTACGCCCACAGGTCTGAATGAATCCATGACTATGGCTATTCAGATTGATCGGCGTTTACGGGAGCGCAAACCTGTGCACCATTTGGCGGTGTCTTCTGAGCAGGCACCAGAGATTATGCAATGTGATAGAATTCTGTCCAGAAGTGAACGGCAGAATTATAGGCGTAAAAATGGGTTGTGCTTCTACTGTGGTGATTCTGCTCATGTTATATCAGCATGCTCTAAACGCACAAAAAAGGTTGATAAGTCTTTTGCAATTGGCACCTTACAGTCTAAGTTTATTTTGTCTGTAACTTTGATCTGTTCATTATCAACTATTTCTGTGGATGCCTATGTGGATTCTGGCGCTTCCTTGAGTCTTATGGATTGGTCCTTTGCCAGACGTTGTGGGTTTAGCCTAGAGCCTTTGGAAGTTCCTATCCCTCTGAAGGGTATCGACTCCACACCTTTGGCTAGGAATAAACCACAATTCTGGACGCAAGTGACTATGTGTATGACTCCTGACCATCGGGAGGTGATTCGCTTCCTTGTGTTGCATAACTTGCATGATGTCTTAGTGCTTGGATTGCCATGGTTGCAAACTCATAATCCAGTCCTTGACTGGAAAACAATGTCTGTGTTAAGTTGGGGATCTCAGGGGGCTCATGGGGAAGTACCTTTGGTTTCCATTGCTTCATCTACTCCCTCTGAAATTCCGGCATTTTTGTCTGATTATTGTGATGTTTTTGAGGAGCCTAAACTTAGTTCTCTCCCCCCTCACCGGGATTGCGATTGTGCTATAGACTTGATTCCGGGCAGCAAGTTTCCTAAGGGTCGTTTGTTCAATCTATCTGTGCCTGAGCATGCTGCTATGCGAGAGTATATTAAGGAGTCCTTGGAAAAGGGACATATCCGTCCATCCTCATCCCCTTTAGGAGCAGGTTTTTTTTTCGTGGGTAAAAAAGATGGCTCCCTGAGGCCCTGTATTGATTATCGCCTGTTGAATAAGATTACAGTCAAATACCAGTATCCTTTGCCACTATTGACTGATTTATTTGCTCGTATTAAAGGGGCAAAGTGGTTCTCTAAGGTTGATCTTCGGGGTGCGTATAATTTGGTGCGGATTAAGCAGGGAGATGAGTGGAAAACTGCATTTAATACGCCCGAGGGCCATTTTGAGTATTTGGTAATGCCTTTTGGTCTTTCTAATGCTCCTTCAGTCTTTCAGTCCTTTATGCACGATATTTTCCGTAAATACCTGGATAAATTTATGATTGTGTATTTGGATGATATTTTGATTTTTTCGGATGACTGGGAGTCGCATGTTCAACAGGTTAGGAAGGTTTTTCAGGTTTTGCGGTCCAGTTCTCTGTTTGTAAAGGGCTCAAAGTGTATCTTTGGGGTTCAGAAGATTTCTTTTTTGGGGTATATTTTTTCCCCTTCTTCTGTTGAGATGGATCCTGTCAAGGTTCGGGCTATTTGTGATTGGACGCAGCCTACTTCCCTGAAGAGTCTTCAGAAGTTCTTGGGCTTTGCTAATTTCTATCGTCGATTTATAACTGGGTTTTCAAGTGTTGCTAAACCTCTTACTGATTTGACTAAGAAGGGTGCTGATGTTGCCAATTGGTCCTCTGCGGCTGTGGAGGCCTTTCGGGAGCTTAAGCGCCGCTTTTCCTCTGCCCCTGTGTTGCGCCAGCCTGATGTTTCGCTCCCTTTTCAGGTTGAGGTTGATGCTTCCGAGATTGGAGCGGGGGCGGTTTTGTCGCAGAAAAGTCCCGATTGCTCAGTGATGAGACCATGTGCATTCTTCTCTCGAAAGTTTTCACCCGCCGAGCGAAATTATGATGTCGGCAATCGGGAGCTCTTGGCTATGAAGTGAGCATTTGAGGAGTGGCGTCATTGGCTTGAGGGTGCTAGACATCAGGTGGTGGTCTTGACTGATCACAGGAATCTGATTTACCTTGAGTCCGCCAGGCGTCTGAATCCTAGACAGGCGCGCTGGTCATTGTTTTTCTCTCGGTTTAATTTTGTGGTTTCATACTTGCCGGGCTCGAAAAATGTGAAGGCAGATGCTCTTTCTAGGAGTTTTGAGCCTGACTCCTCTGGTGATTCTGAGCTTACGGGTATCCTTAAGGATGGAGTGATTTTGTCTGCTGTCTCCCCAGACTTGCGACGTG
Source organism: Ranitomeya variabilis (assembly GCF_051348905.1). Taxonomy (NCBI): domain Eukaryota; kingdom Metazoa; phylum Chordata; class Amphibia; order Anura; family Dendrobatidae; genus Ranitomeya; species Ranitomeya variabilis. Next base: position 576,301,630 of record NC_135233.1, on the reverse strand, counting down.
CTTTGCAGGAGTTTCAGACTGATAAGCCTGATCGTTGTCCGTCTGGGAGATTGTTTGTTCCAGATGAGTGGACCAGTAGAGTCATCTCAGAGGTTCATTCTTCTGTGTTGGCGGGCCACCCTGGAATTTTTGGTACCAGAGATTTGGTGGCCAGGTCCTTCTGGTGGCCTTCCCTGTCTCGGGATGTGCGTACCTTTGTACAGTCTTGTGATGTTTGTGCTCGGGCCAAGCCTTGCTGTTCTTGGGCTAGTGGATTGTTGTTGTCCTTGCCTATTCCGAAGAGGCCGTGGACGCACATCTCTATAGACTTTATCTCGGATCTCCCGGTTTCTCAGAAAATGTCTGTCATTTGGGTGGTGTGTGACTGTTTTTCTAAGATGGTTCATTTGGTACCCTTGCCCAAATTGCCTTCTTCATCGGAGTTGGTTCCTTTATTTTTTCAGAATGTGGTTCGCTTGCATGGTATCCCGGAAAACATCGTGTCTGACAGAGGATCTCAATTTGTGTCTAGGTTCTGGCGAGCGTTCTGTGCCAGGATGGGCATTGATTTGTCTTTTTCATCTGCGTTCCATCCTCAGACTAATGGCCAGACGGAGCGAACTAATCAGACCTTGGAGACGTATTTGAGGTGTTTTGTGTCTGCTGATCAGGATGATTGGGTCGCCTTTTTGCCGTTGGCAGAGTTTGCCCTCAATAATTGGGCCAGTTCTGCTACTCTGGTTTCTCCTTTCTTTTGCAATTCAGGGTTTCACCCTCGTTTTTCGTCTGGTCAGGTGGAGTCTTCGGATTGTCCTGGAGTGGATTCTGTGGTGGATAGACTGCACCGGATTTGGAGTCATGTGGTGGACAATTTGAAGTTGTCTCAGGAGAAGACTCAGCAGTTTGCTAATCGTCATCGTCGTGTGGGTCATCATCTCCGTGTTGGAGACTTGGTGTGGTTGTCTTCTCGCTTTGTCCCTATGAAGGTCTCTTCTCCTAAGTTCAAACCTCGGTTCATAGGTCCTTATAAGATTTTGGAGATTCTTAATCCTGTATCTTTTCGTTTGGACCTTCCAGCATCTTTCACCATTCATAATGTCTTCCATAGGTCGTTGTTGCGGAGGTACGAGGTACCGGTTGTTCCTTCTGTTGAGCCTCCTGCTCCTGTGCTGGTGGAGGGTGAATTGGAGTATGTTGTGGAGAAGATTTTGGACTCTTGTATTTCCAGACGGAGACTTCAATATCTGGTTAAATGGAAGGGATACGGTCAGGAGGATAATTCTTGGGTGACTGCCTCTGATGTTCATGCCTCTGATTTGGTTCGCGCCTTTCATAGGGCGCATCCAGATCGCCCTGGTGGTTCTCATGAGGGTTCGGTGCCCCCTCCTTAAGGGGGGGGTACTGTTGTGAATTCTGTTTTTGGGCTCCCTCTGGTGGCTACTGATGGTACTGGTTGACTTTGGTCTTGTGTTTCCAGTGCACCTGTTTTCATCAGGAAATTGGGAGTTTCCTATTTAGTCTGGCTTCTCAGTCACTCTAGTGCCGGCAATCAATGTTACCAGAGCATCTCTGTTGCTTGCTACCTGCTCCAAGTCTGCAATTCAGCTAAGTTGAATCTTTGGCTTTTTTTTGTGTTTGTTTTGTCCAGCATGCATTTATATTTCTTGTGCTGCTGGAAGCTCTAGTGATCTGAAATTACTACTCCGGTGTCATGAGTTGATAACGGAGTTAAGGTAGTTTCAGGATGGCTGCTTAGGGTTTTGAGGTAACCGCGAAGTCCTCTTTTGTATTTTCATCTATCTAGTCAGAGGGCCTCACTTTGCTGAAACTATATTCATACTGCGTTTGTGTTTTCCTCTTACCTAACCGTTATTACATGTGGGGGGCTACTATAACTTTTGGGGTTTCCCTGGAGGCAAGCCAGGTCTGTGTATTCCTCTTCTAGGGGTAGTTAGCTCTCCGGCTGGCGCGAGGTGTCTAGAGATCAACGTAGGCACACCCCCTGGCTATTTCTATTTGCGTGTTAGGTTCAGCATCGCGGTTACCTGAGTTACCATCTTCCTAGAGCTAGTCCGTTTTTGCCCATGTCCCTGCCATTGGGAATCATGACAGTTCCTACCATGGCCTGTCCCTATAATAATGTCATTCATCCTGGCTCCTTCCTGTAATAACATCCTCCATCCTGGCTCCTTCCTGAAATAATGTCCTCCATCCTGAACTCCTTTCTGTAATAATGTTCCTACCATGGCCTCTTCCTGTAATAGTGTCCTTCCTCCTGGCTCCTTCCTGTAATAATGTCCTCCATCCTGAACTCCTTTCTGTAATAATGTTCCTACCATGGCCTCTTCCTGTAATAGTGTCCTTCCTCCTGGCTCCTTCCTGTAATAATGTCCTCCATCCTGAATTCCTTTCTGTAATAATGTTCCTACCATGGCCTGTTCCTGTAATAATGTCCTTCATCCTGTCTCCTTCCTGTAATAACGTCCTCCATCCTGGCTCCTTCCTGTAATAATGTCCTTCATCTTGACTCTTCCTGCAATAATCTCCCCCATCCTGAACTCCTTCCTGTAATAATGTCCCTATCCTGGGCCCTTCCTGTACTAATGTCTTCATTCTGGGTTCTCCCTGTAATAATGTCCCCCATCCTGGTCCTCTGTTCTGCAACTCTCTTCCAACACATTTTAAAAATAAATAAGCAATTCTTTTTACGTTTCTGTGTTCTCACAATATGTGGCATCCTCTTCCATAGCAAGGAAAGAGTCCAGCTGGCGCATGACGGGCACCCCGGCATCAGCTGCTAGCCTCTGACCGTCAGCATATATTGTAGTGCAGGGCATCGGTGAATCTCTCAGCCACAATACACGTGAGCCGAATGTGTGCCCTTGGACGCACTTCCAGCTGAAATAAACGCTGGCGTCAGCAGACACTCCTCCCGCACCCTCTGTGACCATGATCGTTACGCCCTCATCCTGAGACCATTGGGGCTTTTCATCCATGGAGTAGGCTCACTAACAATTTTACCTAAGTACACTTCCCACTTCCGTGAATAAAGAATGGCATCTAACATCTTTCAAGAGTAACTTCTTCCAATGATCCACGAGCAATTTGGTGATGAACAATGCTTTTTTCAGCAAGATGGAGGCCATGTCAAAAGTGACAACTAAGTGACTCGGTGAACAAAACATTGAGATTTTGGGTCCATGGTCAGGAAACTCCACAGATTTCAATCCCATTGAAAACCTGTGGTCAATACTCAAAAAAGCAAGTGTAATAGTGATCATGCCGAAAAAGGAAGACTATTATCCGATGTGTATAGAGGTCTTAGGGCTCCTTTCCACTTGCGAGAAATACGTCCGTGTCTCGCATGTGAAAACCAAGCTCTGGAGCCGGCACTCCGGAGCGGAGCGTGCGGCTGTATAGCAACACATGCAGCCGCACGCTCCACTCCCAAATGCCGCGCCAGAGCTTGTTTTCACATGCGAGACACGGGCATATTTCTCGCAAGTGGAAAGGAGCCCTTAAGACATAAATTAGACTCCTCTCAGGAGGCACATGCTTACTTGACAGGAATTACTGACAATCAATAAAAATTGGATGTATATGTAAAATATTGTTTTAATACATAATTTTGTAATAAATATTTAGCAGCAGGTTATGTTACAACTACGTTACACCAAATCTGTACATGTAAGGATTAATAGCCAACTGTTGGTCCATCGCATCATACTGGCTTCACAGATCACTGAAATGTTCTTTTTGTCTGCTTTGATCGCCATCATGTAGCCCAGACCTTGATAACCACTGCAAACATGATAGTTACAATGAGCAAGTAGACGATAAGGACAAGCCGGTCCACTACCATTGCAGAAAACAACCAATCTGACATGGCATCATCCTGATCCTTCGAGAGCTTCATTTCCTGACGGATCTTGAGAACTTCTAACAATAATCTCTTTAGCAATTTCACCTCAACTGGAATTCTTGCATCCCTTTGTGAATCCATTTTTGTCATCTCAATTGACACACACGTCCCATTTTTCTTGTAATCTTTATTATCTGTAAGAAAGGAAGATAGGTAACCTGGAATATTTTAACAAATGACCAGATAGAGAACATTAAGTCAAGAATGTACATGTCCCCTATACTCACTAGATTTTTGTTGCGTACGATCGTTGATCATTTGGCCGACACTTATTTTCTCCGACTCAAGATATACAAGAATGGTTGGCTTGACCAGGCGCTCTTGTGTTCTCTAAGAAAGTCTCTACCTGACTTATCTGGCAGCAGCTTATTTTCCGGAAACAGAAGAATCCAACGGACCAATCCTTCTGTACCTCAATATCATCTGCTGGGGAACAGTCGAGTGGCCCCCATCCAATTTGGCTGTCAGATGATTGTGTCAACATCAGTGGAATCGGTCAACTTTAGTTGTGTGTGTGTGTGTGTGTGTGTGTGTGTGTGTGTGTGTGTGTATGGGGGCCTTACAGCATTGTACATTCATCAGAGCCATGTGTATGGATGGTGTATGATTCCACATGGAGTCCCTCTGGCCCAATGCTACAGAGGTTTTAGAAGATTATGTGCCACCATAAGGTTCCCACAAATGGTATCAGAATATGGAGGTAAATCCAACAGGTCTATGGTAGGGTACATGTGTATTATGGTTTTACTTTGTTAGAAAAACTTCATATGAGTGCCGTATTATGTCTCCGCACAAATAAGGCTGAGAGATATGGTGATGCAGACAATCCTAGGATTAGTTTTAACTTTCAGTTTTGTCTGCAATGAATGACAACTTTCCCATTCAAACTATTTTAGGTTATTCATCTAATTGAAAACCTACTTTCATCTTGCAATTCACCTTTTTCTGCAGACTCCACAGAATCCAGCTTATCTAGTCGGGAGGCTTTTACTTTGAAGAATAGAATTCGTGCTAAACGTCTCATGATCCAGGTTTTTATCCAAGTTGGGACATTTGGCTGGTTTTCCGATAACATCAACATATAGGATGTTGCAATGGAGCCCATTATACTGACAACCATGACAGCAAGGCACACACAGCAGAAAATACCTGATAAAAAGCAAAAAAGAAAACGTAAATCTGTATTTAAAATTAAGCCACCGCAGATGCACGGAATTCCGTCCTGATTAGACGTAGTAGATGATGAAAGCTTTAAATTTTCCAGCTTCTTGAATAAAATCCAAAGTTTATTTAGTCCATAATAAAACATGTAAATGCTCCTGAACCGCACTCAATCTGGAGGAAAATCGATGCGTTTCGATCTTTGATAATGATCACTACTACAATCGAAAGGCGTCACTTTTCCTCCTGATTGAATGCAGCTCAAGAGCATTTACATGTTTTAATATGGACTAAATAAACTTTGGATTTTATTAAAGAAGCTGGAACATTTCAAGTTTTCATATAAAAATTAACCTGACTAGTCCGGGCTGCAGCTATTCATCCAGAGTATTCTGGCCTTACATGATGTAATCAACCCCGAGACTTGTTTGATGTACTCATGACTTACTGTGTCTTCTCCAGCAGGGAAGGCGCAGGGATATTAGTAGGATGTATGAAAATTAAAAGCATGTTATCCAAGAATGGTATTGTTTTTGTTGTACCATGACCCCAAAGCTTAGTGCCAATGATTGTTGTGTAACCACCAAGCTCTGTACCATAGTATTGTTGTGTAACCACCAAGCTCTGTGCCTCAGTATTGTGAAGCCACGAAACTCTGTGCCACAATAATAATAATAATAATTTTTATTTATATAGCGCCAACATATTCCGCAACACTTGACAATTAAGCGGGGACATGTACAAACAATAAATTCGGTACGAGTTAAGACTATTTAAACAGTGACATTAGGAGTGAGGTCCCTGCTCGCAAGCTAACAATCTTGTTGAACTACCAAGCTGTCCCTCTACATTGTGTAACCACCAAGTTCTGTTCCTCAGCATTGTTGTGTGACCACCAATCTCTGTGCCCCAGTATTTCTGTGTAACAACCAAGCTTTGTGTGTCAGTATTGTAGTGTAACCACCAAGCTGTGTGCCTCAGTACTGTTATGCAACCACCAAGTTCTGTGCCTCAGTACTGTTGTGTAACCACCAAGCTCTGTGCTTCAGTGTTGTGTAACCACCAAGCTTTGTGCCTCAGTATTGTTTAACCACCGAGCTTTGTGCCTCAGTACTGTTGTATAACCACTAATCTCATTGCCTCAGTATTGTTGTGTAAGCACCAAGCTCTGTGCTTCAGTATTGTTGGGTAACCATTTAGCTCTGTGCCATCTGTGTCTTTTTGTGTAACCACCAAACTTTGTATGTCAGTATTTTAGAGTAACCACCAAGCTGTGCTCCTTAGTACTGTAGTGTAACCACCAAGCTCTGAGCCTCAGTACTGTTGTGTAACCACCAAGCTGTGTTCCTTAGTGCTGTTGTGTAACCACCAAGCTGTGTTCCTCTGTACTGTTGTGTAACCACCAAGCTGTGTTCCTTAGTGCTGTTGTGTAACCACCAAGCTGTGTTCCTTAGTACTGTAGTGTAACCACCAAGCTCTGAGCCTCAGTACTGTTGTGTAACCACCAAGCTGTGTTCCTCTGTACTGTTGTGTAACCACCAAGCTGTGTTCCTTAGTACTATTGTGTAACCACCTAGATCTGTGCCACAGTATAGTGTAACTATCAAGCGGTGTGCCTCAGCATGGTTATGCAACCATCAAGCTTTGTGCCTCTTTATTGAAGGGTAACTGCCAAGATCTATACCATCATTGTGGTAATCCAATAAGCTCTTTGCTATTATCCAGTATGTGATTTGTACATAGATACCATTACCTATAAATGTATCCCAATTTTATGGATGAGCTTACATTGGTAAATCCCTTTAAAAACCGCAACAAAGCACTTGTTCAATAACTTAAAAAAAAAATCAGAAAGCATACCTAGAACCGGAGGATTATCTGAAGTGGGGAGCATGTTATTCAAAATCAGCAGAAGCACGGAAAACCCTAGCACCACGGTTATTTTGAATCCTAGTCTCTCTCCAGTTCCTATTTCAATAAACATACTAGCGATGTCCAGTATGACCAAGAAGCATGCTGGGATGATGAGGTTTATGATGTAAACCACAGGAGCTCTTTTTATAGAAATCTATGGAAATGAGATAATATTGAAAACTTAAAATTAACAAGAAATATAAAAATAAAGGTAATGACCTCATAATCGAAATAGTGCTTGAAAATATAATGAAATAATATGATCACTGCCATGTTGGATAAAAGTACCACAGTAAATAGATGATTTTAGGGATGGTATCAAGGTAGAGGAAATATGTTGTGCATCCCCTTCCCCAACAGCAATGTTATACTATCAAGTTATTCTACACACGTACATAAGATTATTATTTGCAGATCCCATCAATATTGACATGATCTATCCACAATGTTTATGGGGACAGATCAGATGCATAATAATAATAATAATAATAATGTTGTATTTGAACATGCTTAATCTTTTGCTGCTGGAGTTTCAGGGGAAGCCACAGGTATTTGGCAGCCCATATACTTCAGATATCTTGTTACAAAGGAGGCAGACCACTAGTTGTCTTGTTGCAAAGCAGGTAGATCACTAAATATCTTGTTAGAAAGGTGGCAGATCACTGGATATCTTGTTACAAAGGAGGCAGATCACTGGATATCTTGTTACAAAGGAGGCAGATCACTGGATATCTTGTTATAAAGGAGGAAGATCACTGGATGTCTTGTTACAAATAAGGCAGATCACTGGATATCTTGTTACAAAGGAGTCAGATCACTTGATGTCTTGTTACAAAGGAGGCAGATCACTGGATGTCTTGTTACAAAGGAGGCAGATCACTGGATGTCTTGTTACAAAGGAGGCAGATCACTGGATATCTTGTTACAAAGGAGGCAGATCACTTGATGTCTTGTTATAAAGGAGGCAGATCACTGGATGTCTTGTTAAGAAGGAGGCAAAACACTGGATGTCTTGTTACAAAGGAGTCATATCACTGGATGTCTTGTTATAAAGGAGGCAGATCACTGGATGTCTTATTACAAAGGACGCAGATCACTGGATGTCTTGTTACAAAGGAGTCATATCACTGTCACTGGATGTCTTGTTACAAAGGAGGCGGATCACTGGATGTCTTGTTACAAAGAATGCAGATCACTGGATGTCTTGTTACAAAGGAGGCAGATCACTGGATGTCTTGTTACAAAGGAGGCAGATAATAATAATAATTAATGTATATAGCGCCAACATATTCCGCAGCACTTTACAATTAAGTGGGGACATGTACAAACATTAAATTCGGTACGAGTTAAGACAATTTAAACAGTGACATTAGGAGTGAGGTCCCTGCTCGCAAACTTACAATCTACAAGGAAATGGAGGGGACACAATAGGTGAAAAGTGCTTGTTATTTCAGGTCTGGCAATTATAATAAATAGGGATTTTCATATACAGCTGCATGATCCGGTCATCAGCCCGTGTGTTTAAGTGCAATAGTCAAGTATCAAGTGCAGTTATCATGTGCATGGAGGGTGTGGAGACAGATGAATAGTAGGGTGCAGATTAAGAGTAATATTTGGAAGGAGGGAACAGGGCAAAGTTGGTTTACGGAGTAGTTGATGTGGTAGGCTTGTCTGAAGAAATGGGTTTTCAAAGCGCGCTTGAATAGGTCGGGGCTAGGTATCAGTGTGATCGTCTGGGGAAGTGCATTCCAGAGAGCTGGCGCAGCACGAGAGAAGTCTTGGAGACGGAGGTGTGAATGTCGTTATAAAGGAGGCGGATCACTGGATATCTTGTTACAAAGAATGCAGATCACTGGATGTCTTGTTACAAAGGAGGCAGATCACTAGATGTCTTGTTACCAATGAGGCAGATCACTTGATATCTTGTTAAAAATGATGATCACTAGATAACTTTTTACAAAGGATGGTGGATCACTGCATATATCTATGTTGTTTTTTCATAAATTAATAGTATGCGTAAGAATAGGAAACTTTCTAATACATTTTATTAGCGAAATTTGCTTCTTTCTCCTCCTGGACTGCTATCTCAGTAATGTAATATCTCATAGATTACAAATTTTACAGATTTTACATATGAACTGAGAGTGAAAGATCAATCCAGGAGGAGAAAAAAGCAAATGTATCTGATAAAATAAATTACAAAGTTACTTATTTTCACGTGTAATTTTGATTTAAGGAGTAAAAATTAAAACGACAGTTACTCTTTAAGGTCCCAATACATGTTATGTAAAGTCATCCCAACCTGTGGATATGGGCAGGATTTGCACACGGTCCAATGTGTATGGGGGCCTCCCAACTCTCCTCCAACAATTGCTAATCCTTTTTGTTTAGTGCGGAGAAAATAAGCTGCCATAGGAGAGCTTGGGTCGAGCTGAGCATTTTTGTATATGAAGGAGTTGGGGGAAAGATCATACACAAGTACCTAATGTGTATGAGGGCCTTTAAACTAGAGGTAGATCACACCTTTATACATCTTGTGACACTTGTGCTCCTGAGGGACATCGCCATTGCAAGGAAGCTTTCAAGAGGTCTCTTACCTTATATATAACTTCGCTGTAAACTTCATTTTCAGTATCAAATGTTGCGTTTTCCACAGTGATGTTCAATAAGAACCAATCTCCTTTAGTGACGAAAATGTCATAAGAATTTTGATAAACCTGCGTGGAATTGGATTTTGCCACCATAATGATGTCCTTAACTAAGAAGAAACACAGCAGAGGGATTCATGTAAGATATTTTTGCTCATTCAGTATTCAATAAAAAGCTCGATTGCCAAGTGAAATTACTAGATCTCATGATCAGTTATCAAAATGAGCCTGTCACTTACTCAAAAAAAGTTTAATTAAATAACTTGTTAAAATCCCCAAGCTTCACTGATTCTTCTGCTGTTTTCCATTGTGTGCTATGTTGCTCCATTGCAGAGATATTCACATTTACTTCTTCTGAAGTTCAGTATGTGATATCTCTGCTTGTAGTCCAACTAGGCTTTTCTTCTCAGTCTTCTTAGGAAGGCGTGTGCTTTCAGCCTTCCTTCCCAGATGCTGCCAATCACAGCTCAGCAACTGATCCAGCAGTCTATCAGTCTGTGTCTGCCAAGCTGTGATTGGGAGGCAGTGGTAAAAGTATATGTCTCCAGAGAAGACTGAAGAAAAGGTCAGTTGAACTACAAGCAGAGATTTCACATGCTGCACTTCAGAAGAAGCAAATATGAATATCTCTGCAACGGAGCGAAGTAGAGTAAAACTGAAAAGAGGAACAGAATCAGGAGAGCTCATAGATTTTTACAGGGTATTTAACTTCATTTTTGGAGCAAGAGACAGGTAATCTGTCTCTAGCAGAAAATGAGTATGCATTCACCAGGGTTGGACTGGACCTCCAGTGTATCAAATGTGTAATCAGTTGACCTGGACTCTGCACTTCTGCCTAAAAACCACTCTACTAAAGTGTCCAATGAAGGCTAGATCACTGTTAGTAAAGGCAAAAAATTGATGGGGTGCCATCATAGCAACATACTCAGAAAATATCAAACTTCTGAAAGCCCCCAAATCAACATAAATCGAGTCTTCAGAAATAATATAGTCATTTATATGGTGCAATATACACCTTTTCATATTCCTACATCAGCAGTGATGACTGTCTGCAGCTCCATATTAGTGTGTTCGATGAAATTATCACATTGTGCAAACCTATGTTGTAGGATTGAAAACTGCCTACAAGACAAATGGTGGAGCAGGGGGTTAAAAATTTGCTTGATTCTGTAATAAACCGGTTTTGGAAGATAGACGTCCAGGAGCATGTGCCCCATGAGTCCTCCCATTATTTGGCACTGCACCTTTGTGACCTGTGGTCAGATTCTGTGAGCAGGAAGCTATGTTACTCTTGTGTAGTAGATGTCATCTGAGTTTCTCTTCTGCATGAAATATTTCAGTCATGTGAAACACTAGGAAAGACGTCGTACATTATTTCCAAGACCGCGCTGCAAGAAATTTGTCACATTGTGTGAACTGTGCACCTGACTGTCCCCCAGGGGCGCTTACACCAGATTTATGAACATGCACAAATCCTAATGATTACGGTATTTTGTTGTAAGTAGTCAGCACAAATTTTTATTAGACCTATATAAGTGTTAGAAATGTAAAGAATTGCGCTCATGAGTAAGATCTCCTTCAGTTGCCTGATTTTGTTTTTTAGATACGAGAAAAAAAAGCCAATTTTTCATCAGTGTTCCAGATCTGATTTTCATCCTTTTTTGGACCGTATGTCAATTTTTACAATGTGGCATCCGCTTGTACAAAAAAAACTAAATAAATTGTTACTTACTAAACAGTAAAAAATGGATGAAACACCGACGGTATCTGCATGCTATCCATACTTTTCATTGAACCATTGCAATGCATTTGGCCATTTTTGATACAAGTCGCAGATCAGTCTCTTCTTTTAGTTATTGTGGACATTTGGTCCACAAAAAGATACAAACATATGAACAGAGCCAAAGACTATAATGGATACATGTCAGACCCAGGGCTGTGAAGTCCGAGTCGTAGAGTCGGAGCCCATTTTGGTGGAGTCGGTGTCATGGAAATTGAGGAGTCGGAGGTTTGGCTTAAAGACAGGGCTGTGGAGATGGAGTCGTGGAGTCGGACCCCATTTTGGTGGAGTCGGTGTCATGGAAATTGAGGAGTCGGAGGTTTGGCTTAAAGACAGGGCTGTGATGTCAGAGTAGTGGAGTTGGAGCCCATTTTGGTGGAGTTGGTGTCATGGAAATTGAGGAGTCGGAGGTTTGGCTTAAAGACAGGGCTGTGGAGATGGAGTCGTGGAGTCGGACCCCATTTTGGTGGAGTCGGTGTCATGGAAATTGAGGAGTCGGAGGTTTGGCTTAAAGACAGGGCTGTGATGTCAGAGTAGTGGAGTTGGAGCCCATTTTGGTGGAGTCGGTGTCATGGAAATTGAGGAGTCGGAGGTTTGGCTTACCGACTCCACAGCCCTTGTCAGATCTTTGACATGAATACTTTTTTTAGTTAACACATTGTGCCATGATTTATGTAAAAAGATACAATACCTGTATGGATATAAGGACCAAAGCTCAAAGAACAGGTCTGGATATCAAAAGGGAACTTGAAGATGTCTAGATTGCAGGAACTAATGATTCTTAGCGGCATGGAACTTTTTATTGTGCCATCGCTGGAAACAGTGTAGTATGAGATAACTGGAGAACTGTTGTCAGATTCTGTCCTGAAAAAAGATGTACAGGGCATTAGCATTACAGTAAGAGCTCGCTTGCACCATCACATTTTCCATCCAAGTGTGATCTGACAAAACATCACACTCGCACCAATGTTAGTTTATGGGGCTGCGCACATGTCCAAGTTTGATTCAAGCCGATCCGAGGAAAGAATCACAGTATGAGACAGTGCTGCAGCCAAATATAGAGCTCAGCTGCCCTTACAAAGTTGACAGTAAGAGCCACTGAACTCATTGTTTGGCCGCAGCCATCTTGAAATGACACCAGCGCTGCAGACAGTATCAGACACAGGGAGCAGCGGTTGATAAGTTTTGCCGAACCCCGGGAGGATGAGTAAGGAGCAGTTTTTTAAAAAATAAGTTGCAACTGGAGGATAAGGATTTTGTGACACCTGATGTATTTGTATTAGAAAGCATAGCCAACTGTGCAAGTCAAGTGCAGTTGAGACAAAGATCTGATTGCCTATAGTGACCGATTTTTTTCACCTGCATTCTCTACACATACATAGATTTAAAGGGCTTTCCCAAGACATTGATGTTGGCCAATCTTTAGTATAGGCCATGTTTACCCAAAATATCACTAGCCATTTTGCAGTGGTTGTTCCTGTTAATGTGACTTTGTAACACCCCAGGTAACCAGTTGTTACAGTGGTATTGCCTTCCTCCCGGGGAGGGTGATGCCATGCTTGGAAGCGAGGAAGGATCCCTTTAACAGGTAACCAGTATATGCAACACTGTTCTGACTCCAGGCCAGAAGGGGGAGCTCTAGACCCGGATTCAGGGGAACTTCCCTATATATTCTGGCTGGAGGAGGAGTTGAATAGTCAATCTGTCAGAGGGACAGAGGAGAGAGGAGTCAGACAGAGAGAGTCTGAGAGAGGAAAGCTGGGGCCGTGCAGACAAGTGGTTCTGTAGCTCCTGGAAGGAGGTGACATCACGAACAAATAACTTTCATAAACTTTAATTCCCCTTTTATTGGACGCCCAGGGCCATTGACCGGGTCACTGCCACCATGACCACCCCTTTAAGAACCGGTTCTGAGTACCCCAAGGTCTTGGCGGGCGCTCCAACGTTGTATCTCAGTCCCCATTGAATGGAACAAGCTGTAGAAGCAGTAAGGCTGCCCATGGTATTAACACAGTAAATTTTTATACCAGAAAAGTAATTTTTTGTATAGCCAGTTGATTCTTTCTTTTAGGATTACATGGTCAGTAAAACAAATTGGGCATTGTTCACACATGAGACTTAAAGCTGACAATATGTGGCAGATCTACACC